>NC_052152.1:45709531-46066131 GCF_902713615.1 Scyliorhinus canicula | reverse complement strand
GGACCCATAAGACCGACCCCCTGGTAGAGAGGGTCCAGCCCCTGCACTCAAACCCACACTATGCATACGTCGAACACCCCGATGGCCAGCAGGATACCCTCTCCCTCCGAGACCTGGCACCCGCAGGCTCCTCCACCACTACCACTAATGTACCCCCCACACTATACCCCGCCCAACCTCCCATGTCCAGTGTCCCTACACCTATTTGGTTCCCGCACTCCCACCCGGCACACCAGTCCGCAGGAATGAAGCTGCTCCCGGAATCCACCCCTGGGCCCGCACCGGACCCACTTCCACAGCCACCCGAAACGGCTGCGACACCAGTGCTTCGGCGGTCGCAACGTACGATCCGGGCGCCAGACCGACTGAATTTGTGAACCCATCACCCTCGCCGGACTTAATTTTTTTTACAGGGGGTGAATGTGGTAAATGTATACATACTGTAAAATTACCAGTATACTGTATTACGTTATACTATGTTATTAACCCTGTGGGCTCCATCTCTGGGCCATTGTGTGGCTTCACCCACAGGGGGAGATGTTGGAGCATGTACGGGCTCCGCCCATGGCTCCGCCCTTTAGAGGAAGTATAAGAGCAGCTGACCTGCGGGACCGCCTTCAGTATTGTACCGGTCGCAGGCAGCCAAAGTTGTAAGTTCATTAAAATCATTGTTTACTTCGACACGAATCTTCGAGTGATGGTCGCATCACCTTGATAAACATTATGTCTTGGGAACTGTACCGCCTGCTCCTGGTGGCGACGGGCTTACAGTCGGGAGTGAGGTTTCCAAAGAGCGAAGGGTGAGGACCTTAAGGGTCGCGAGGATGCATACAGTGAGGGGGGTAGAGGTCCGCCGAACTTTAGCGTCAGGCTTCGGTGACTGCATTGGAAGTTGAGTCCAAGCAGTAGGGGTGCGCAGAGGCGAGGGAGGACATACAGTTTAAATTGGGCATACTCAGCTTCCTGGATCGCGAGGTTCGCGACAGTACCCCCGGATCTGTACCGAATGGGACCCGGAGGCGAGGGAGATTGTCTGGGATGCGGGGTAGATGCAGAGGGAACAGCGCCTTACTGTGTCGGGGTGGACGAAGCTCTCTGTGTTCCCAGAGTCGAAAAGACAGGGGATCTCATGCCCATTGACCCGGACGGCCATCATTGAATTCCTCAGATGCTTTGGCCGCGACTGGTCGAGGGTTACTTTGCCAAGTTGCGGGTAGTCTGCGTGGTCTGAGGTATCGAGGTCGCGAGCTGGCGGCCTCCACGGATCGCACATGTCGGCTGGTGTTGAAGCCGCCCTCACGGGTTGCACGTGTCAGGCTGAGTTAAAGATGCCGCCCCCCACGAGCTGCACGTAGCGGGTGACGCGTCTGAAGGGGGCGGTACCGGCAGGCACGCAGCCACTTTGTGGGGGTCTGTGAGTCCGTGGATGGGGCCTGGTGAGCTTTTGACTTCAGGGCTTTGGGTCGGGCCAGACAGACTCTGGCAAAATGTCCCTTTTTGTCGCAGTTGCTGCATGTCGCGGTGCAGGCCGGGCAATGTTGCCGGGGGTGTTTTCCCTGCCCGCAGAAGTAGCACGACGGTCCCCCGGGCAGCCGCGTGGCACAGGCCTGAGACGTAGTCGGGTCTGATGACGGCCGTGCCCACAAGGGGTTCTCTGGGTCTGCCAGGAATATGCTGAGGCTCTGGTAGGCCACCTCCAATGAGGTGGCTAGTTTTACCGTGTCCTGTAGGTCAGTGGCCCCGTTTTCCAGCAGTCGCTGCCAGATGTAGTTTGGCTGGACCCCAGCCACGTAAATGTCCCAGATCATCAGTTTCATGTGCTCATTGGCCATCACAGCCTTGCAGTTGCAGTTGCAGGCGAGTAGCGTCAGGTTCTCTAGGTATTCGTCCAGCGATTCCCCGGCGAATTGACGGTGGGTAGTGAGGAGGTGCTGAATGGCCTCCTTCTGCACTGTATGTTCTATACTCTATGCTCCTTATTATTTATAGATCTCTATAACATCACCCCTAAGCCTCCTACGCTCCAGGGAAAAACGTCCCAGCCTATCAAGCCCCTCGTTATAACTCAGACCATCAAGTCCTGGTAGCATCCTAGTTTAATAATATGCTTCCTATAATAGGGTGACCAGAACAGAACACAATATTCCATGTATGGTCTTGTACAACTTCAACAAGATGTCCTAACTCCTGTATTCAATATTCTGACCAATAACTCCTAGCATTCTGAATGACTTCTTCACCACTCTGTCCACCTGCAACTCCACCTTCAAGGAGCTATGAACCTGTACTCCTAGATCTCTTTGTTCTGTAACTTTCCCCAACTTCCTCCCATTAACTGAGTAGGTCCTGCCCTGATTTGATCTACCAAAATGTATCACCTCACATTTATCCAAATTAAACTCCATCCGCCATTCATCGGCCCACTAGCCCAATTGGTTAAGATCCTGTTGCAATCTTTTATATCCAACCTCTTGACTGAATAGTACTACACTCAGTACACTTCTGTGTCTATGTATTGACACGGAGGGCGGGATTCTCCAACCCCCCCCCCCCCCCCCCCCCCCGGGGTCGGAGAATCCCTGGGGGTGGCGTCAATTCCACCCCACTGCCGGCTGCCGTATTCTCCGGCACTGTTTTTCAGGCGGGGCGGGATTCATGCCACGCTGGTCAGGGGTCGTTCGCAGCGGCCGCACCGGCAATTCTCTGGGCCCTGATTGGTCAAGTGGCCGTCCATTTTTGGTCAGTCCCGCCGGCGTGAATCACTCAACTAACGTACCGGCAGGACTTGGCAGTTAAGTCTGTGGGGGCGGTCTTCGGAGGGGCGCGGGGGGATCTGACCCTGGTGGGGGGGCCCCCACGGTGGCCTGGCCCGCAATCGGGGCCCACCGATCTGCGGGCGGGCCTGTTTCATGGGGGCACTTCTTCCTTCTGTGCCGGCCCCTGTAGGGCTCCGCCATGGCTGGCGCGGAGAAGAGAACCCCCTGCGCATGCGCCATAATACGCCGGCCGGTCTGCGCATGCGCGGAATCACGCTGTCCCTTCGCCGACAGTTGGAGCGGCACCAACCCCTCCGGTGTCCACCTAGCCCCTGAAAATGTGGAGAATTCTGCACTTTCAGGGGCTGTTGACGCCGGAGTGTTTGGCGCCGATTCTCCCGCCGGCGTGGGGACTTAGTCCCCAGAAGGGAGAATCCTGGCCTGTGTATCTATCGTATGTCTGTGTTTCTTCACGTATGGAACGATCTGTCTGGACTGTATGCAGAACAATACTTTTCACTGTACCTTAGTATACATGACAATAAACCCAAATCCAAATCTATCCAAATAGCCAAAGTCCCTCATTCCCTGAAACTTTCTCATAAATATTTTTTTCACCCTCTCTAAAGATATAACATCCTTCCTGAAATATAATGCTCAGAATTGGACACTATTGAGGCCTTACTAGTAGTTTATAAAGGTTCAACTTTTGTTGCTTTTGTTTCCGATGCATCTATTTATAAAGCTCAGGATCTTGTATGCATTTTAACCACTTCCTCAACTGTCCTGCCACCTTCAATGATTTGCATACATATACCACGTTCCTGCACTACCTTTGGAAGTGTACTTTATTTTATATTGTCCCTCCTCATTCTTACTACCAAATGATTTACTTTTCACTTCCCTACTTGAATTTCATCTGCCATGTGTCCTCCCTTTCTACCAACCTATTTCTCTTGAAACCTCATTACTATTCCCTCAGTTACAACACTTCCAAGTTTTGATTCTTCTGCAAATTTTGAAGTTATGCCCTGTGCACCCGGGTCTCTATATATATATAAATCAGTGAAAAAACTAGTCCTAGATTCAATCTCTGTGGAACACTACTGCAGTAATTTTCAAAGTCAGGGCTGCGACCCGCAGATGGGTCGCGGGCAGGTGTTGGGAGGGTCGCGGGACCATCAGTCGTGGTATTCCCGATCGCGGGAATAAGTGTGCAACAGCCGAGACTGGCTTTCAAAAATGCCGGCCGCAACTGGCTTTCAGAATGCTGGCCATCCCGTGCATGCATGCCCTCTCAGCAGTGCTCAGGCCCAGAGCCGAGCAAGACAGACCGCCTCCTCATGACATCAGTGCACTGACCCAGCAGATTCCTTTTAAAAATCGGTGCAGTTTTCTTTCCAGAAGTGACAGCAGAGAACAGGACATTCTGACGTACACTGACGTCACGTGCTCTGGCGGCGAGAGAGATTCCTTCATTTTGTAGATGCCAGCAGTGAAAGTGTGAGCTCCAGGGCCTCTGGTGAATAACCCATGAAAAAGCTGAAAACTGGAACATAGCAGTAGAAAGATGATTTCTTCAGGTATGGGTTTATTACTTGTGCCACTGGAAATCAGGATGCAAAGTTTGTGTGTGTTATATAAGAACATATAAGAACACAAGAACTAGGAGCAGGAGTAGGCCACCTGGTCCTTCGAGCCTGCTCCGCCATTCAATGAGATCATGGCTGATCTTTTGTGGGCTCAGCTCCACTTTCCCACCCGAACACCATAACCCTTGATTTGTTTGGTTGTTTCAACTGGCGGGGAAAAGCAGAACTAAGAAGCATAACCTCAAAATAAGGGGAAGTAGATTTAGGACTGAGCTCAGGAGGAACTTCTTCATCCAAAGGGTTCTGAGTCTATGGAATTCCCTGTCCAGTGAAGCATTTGAGGCCCCTTCATTGAATGTTTTCAAGATAAAGATAGATACTTTTTTGAAGAATAAAGGAATAAAGGGTTATAATAATATAATAAATTACATACGGACTTTTGGACCTTTCCCCCGATTTTATAAAGAGGATGTTGGGGAAGACACCGGACCTGGACTCGCACAGATTGGTCATGGGAGGGGACTTCAACACAGTTATTGACCTTGGCTTGGACCGGTCAAGCTCGAAAACGAGTAGGGTGCCAGCAATGGCAAAGGAACTAAAAGGGTTAATGGAGCAGATTGGGGGGGGGGGGGGGGGGTGGGGGGGGGGGGGGGGGAGGGGGGGGGGGTGGGTGGATCCATGGAGATTTGGGCAGCTGAGGGTGAAGGAATTCTCCTTCTACTCACACGTGCATAAAATGTACTCCCGGATCGATTGAGCAGGGCCTTACCGGCAGGGGTGGCGGACATGGGGTACTCGGTGATCACAATCTCAGACCATGCTCTGCATTGGGTTAACCTGCAGGCTAGTAAAGACAGTAATCAGCGCCTGCACTGGAGGTTAGATGTGCGACTTTTGGCTGACGAAGGGGTGTGCGAGCGGCTGAGGAAATGTATTCAGAACTACCTGCAGGTCAACGACATGGGGGAAATTCAGCAGTGGTGGTCTGGGAAGCACTGAAGGCGGGGGTTAGAGGGGAACTGATCTTGATACGGGCCCACAGGGAGAAGGTAGACAGGGCAGAGTCAGACCGACTGGTTTAGGTGATATTGCAGATCGATAGGAGGTTTGCGGCGACCCCAGAGGCAGGGCCTTTAAGGGAACGGCGGAAGCTACAGGCGGAGTTCGGCTTGTTACCCACATGGAGGGCGGTGGAGCAGCTGAGAAAGGCAAGGGGGGCGATCTAGGAGTATGGAGAGAAGACCAGCAGATAGCTTGCACAGCAGCTTAGAAAGAGGGAGGCAGCCAGGGAGATAGGGAATGACGGAGATGGGAACATGGTTGGACATTCAGTAGGGGTGAATAAGGTGTTTAGGGATTTCTACAGTCGGCTGTATAGGTCGGAACCCCCATACGTGGCCGGAGGGGATGAGGCACTTCTTGGGGCGGGGCTAAATTTCCCAAAGGTGGACGGGGAGCTGGTAGAAGGGCTGGGGGCCCCGATCGGGTTGGAAGAGATAGTGGAGAGTCTGAAGGCCATGCAGGCGGGTAAAGCCCCGGGGCCGGACGGGTACCCAGGGGAGTTTTATAAAAAGTTATCTCGCATATTGGGGCCAGTGTTGATGAGGATGTTCAATGAGGCAAAGGAAAGAGGGGTGCTGCCCCCGACGATGTCACAGGCCATGATTTCGCTGATTCTGAAGCGGGACAAGAACCTGGAGCTGTGTGGGTCCTACAGGCCGATATCCCTGTTGAATGTGGATGCCAAACTGCTGGCCAAACTCTTGTCCTCCGGGATTGAGGATTGTGTTATTGGGGAGGACCAGATGGGGTTTGTTAAGGGTAGGCAGTTGGTGGCCAATGTAAGAAGGCTGTTAAATGTGATCAGGATGCCCCCGGAAGGTAGGGAGGTTGAGGTAGTGAGTCTCATTCTATGCAGATGACCTGCTTCTGTATGTATCGGACCCATTAGAGGGGATGGAAGAAATCATGAGGATTCTAGGGGAATTTGGCCGGTTTTCAGGGTATAAGCTAAATATGGGGAAAAGTGAGATGTTTGCGATCCAGGCGAGGGGACAGGAGAGGCAATTGGGGGAGCTGCCATTTAGATTAATAGGGGGAAGCTATCGGTACCTAGGCATTCAAGTGGCGCGGGAATGGGACCGGCTGCATAAATTAAATCTGGCCCAGCTAGTAAACCAATGAAAGACGATTTTCGGAGATGGGATGCGCTCCCGTTGTCATTAGCTGGGAGCGTGCTGACGGTGAAGATGACGGTCCTGCCGAGATTCCTGTTCATATTTCAATGTCTCCCCATCTTTATTCCGCGGTCATTTTTAAAACGGGTCAACAAAGTGATCTCAGGCTTTGTTTGGGCGGGCAAGACCCCGCAGGTAAGGAAGGTAATGCTTGAGCGGAGTCAGGGAGAGGGCAGGTTGGTGCTGCCAAATTTTATTAACTATTACTGGGCGGTGAATATAGCCATGACCAGGAAGTGGGTGGTGGGGGCGGGGTCGGCATGGAGGCGGCTTCATGCAAGGGCACCAGTTTGGGGGCGTTGATAATTGCGCCTCTGCCATTCCCGCCAGCACGGTACTCTGCCAGCCCTGTGGTGGTGGCGGCCCTGAGAGTCTGGGGGCAATGAAGGAGACATGTGGGAGCAGAGGGAGCATCGGTCTGGTCCCCAATCTGTAATAATCACCGGTTTGCCCTAGGAAGTTCCGGATATGGCGGAGAGCAGGGATTGAGAGGATGGGGGATATGTTTATAGAGGGTAGCTTTCCGAATATGAGGGCGCTGGAAGAGAAGTTTGGGTTGGCGAGGGGAAACAAATTCAGGTATCTGCAGGTGCGGGACTTCCTACGTAAACAGGTGTCAACATTCGCACTCCTACTGCTAAGGGGGATTCAGGACAGGGTAGTTTCCAGAGGGTGGGGAGGGGAAGGGAGCGTCTCGGACATTTACAAGGAACTTATGGGGTCAGAGGAGACGCAGACCAAGGAGCTTAAACGCAAGTGGGAGGAGAGATAGAGGATGGTCTATGGGCGGACCCGTTGAGTAGAGTCAATGTGTCCACAACATGTGCCAGGCTCAGCCTAGTATAATTTAAGGTCGTTCACCGGGCTCACATGACAGTGGCCCAGATGTGCAGATTCTTTGGGGTGCCCATGTTCTGGGCATGTCCCAAGCTTAGGGATTTTGGCAGGGGTTTGCAGATGTCAAGTCCACGGTGTTAAAAACAAGGGTGGTGCTGAGTCCAGAGGTGGTGATTTCTGGGGTGTTGGAAGACCTGGGAATTCAGGAGGAGAAAGAGGCAGACGTTCTGGCCTTTCCTTCCCTGGTAACCCGGAGACTGACACTATTAGCTTGAGGGACTCTGAGCCCCAAAGTCGGAGACCTGGCTATCGGACATGGCTAGCTTTCTTTGTTTTTAAAAAATCAAGTTCGCCGTGAGAGGGTCGCTGTTAGGGTTCGCCCGGAGGTGGCAATCGTTCATCGACTTCTTCACGGCAAATTAATCGTCAGCAGAAGGGGAGGGTGTTAGTTTAGCTTAGAGTAGGGGGTTAATAAAGCTGGAACCTGTAAGGGAGGGAGACGGCTTTTGCACTATGTTTATAGTTTCATGTACATTGTTTATTGTGTTGTTGTGATACCAAAATACACCTCAATAAAATGTTTATTAAAAAAAAATCCCCCATGATAACTGCTGTATCATTTCTACATGCATCAGTTATTTTGTTATTTCTTGCCCGCCCCACTGTAATGTTACTATTTGGTGGCCTATAGACTACTCCTCTCAGTGCCTTTTTCGTCCCAGTATTCCTGATTTCCACCCTAATAGATTCAGCCTTATCCTCCATGGCACCAATGCCATCCCTCACTACTGCCCGGGTGTCATCCTTAAATAACAGAGCTACACCACCTCCCTTACCATCCATTCTGTCCTTCCAAATAGTTTGATACCCTTGGATATTTAACTCCCAGTCGTGACCATCTTTTAACCATGTTCCAGTGATGGCCACAAAATCATAGTCATTAATGATAATTTGTGCCATCAACTCATTTACCTTATTCCGAATACAACGAACATTCAGGTAAAGTACCATTATGTTGGCTTTTATACCTCCGTTTTTAATCTTAACAACTCTATCAGTAACCTCTCCTAAGTTATTTTTCCTTTCAACTTTTCTCCTAATATTCCTTTTCGTTAAACTCATATCTTCATGCAATAACCTGCTGCTTCGCTTTCCATTTATGTTTTTACTTCCCGTTTTATTCCTTTTAGTATTACTGGGCCTATTCACTGAGCTCTTCTCAGTCACTGTACCCTGTACTGTTTCACTTTTTGATTTTTGACTATGGCTTCTCTGCTTTACACTTTCCCCTTACTGTGTTTTGTTTCTGGCCCTGTTTTACTTCCCCCCGACTTCCTGCATCGGTTCCCAGCCCCCTGCCACATCAGTTTAAACCCTCCCCAACAGCATTAGCAAACACCCTCCTCATATGTAGGGAAGTACTGACAAATGAAAGATTAAAACTCTCAAAACATCAAAGGCATTTCAAGACTAAACATGGTGAGTTTGAGGACAAACCTCTTGATTTTTTCAACGGATGCAGTGAGATCTTAAATCATCAGCTGAAGTCCTTGGCGGAAATGTAACATTGAATGACAAAGTAAGTGAGATCGGGAAGACCAGGCAGGTGCACCTGTCAAATTAAAGGTCAGTGAAAATGGTGGGTCATGAAGTTCGGGCGGCATGGGTCTCGAAGGTTGGCCTGCGTTGGTCGCAAAGGTAGGCCAGCGTGTGTCGCGAAGGATGGCCTGTTGGTAAAATGGGTCACGGGCAAAAAAGTTTGAAAAGCACTGCACTACTGTATACTTTGCTCCAGTGTGAAAAAACAACCATATATTACTAACAACTTCCCTGTCACTTAGCTGTTTTTTGTATACATGCTGCTACTGTCCCTCTTATTCCGTGAGGTTTACTTTGCTGCCAGGTCTCTTATGGGACTGAACAAAAGCCTTATGGAAGTCCATGCACTACAATCAAACACATTCCCCATACCAACCCTCATTCTTTCTCTTCAGATACTATTCCCTAAGCGTGTAATGACCATGGACTTCCATATTTTGGTTCATGGTTATGCCAGGCAAGGTACTGCAGTTGTTTACTGTTGTCTTCATGTCCTGGCTCAGATACTCTCCCACTCCAACTGGCTGCCACAGACATACTGAAAGAATTGTAGGTCGATAATCAACCTGTCTGCCTGCAGACGTTCCATGGCCATCAAGTCCAGAATAGGACTAGAACCTAGAGCTTATGGATCGGAGGTTGGCACTGCACCACAAGACATCCTACCCTCTTTATCTCATTACCAAATCTTTTTTTATAATATTTTATTGCTATTTTCAATTTATACACAGTAGCAGTTTAATATTTACAGGGCATGTGATTATTATATGCAAATTGTCAGACTTAGTGATTCCTCCCCTCTTCCTTCTCTCCCCCCCCCCCCCCCCCCCCCCGACCCGCCCTGGCTTCAGCCTTTTCACTCAGGGTGTTCTGTCCCCTTGCTCCTATTTTCCCCTTTCCCTCCCCTTCCCTTCATGTTTTCTGTTGCAGGCCTTGTGGGTTTGAGGGGGTGATGTACCATCAATTGAACGCGAGACGAGTTGCTGTACAAAAGTAAGGCTTTAATAAGCTAGATGTTAGCCCTGCGGTCGACTACAGTAAATGGACGACCGCCGGGCGTACTGGGTATTTATACCCAACCCTGGAGGCGGGGTTAACTCAGCCTCTCGACCAATCGGGGAGCCGTCACATGACTGGTCTCAACCAATCAGTCGAGAGGCACATGACCGACCAGGGCCAATGGTAAGCCGGTGTTCTGCACCAATGGCAGGCAGCTATGTTAATCATACCACCCACAGGGGGGTCTTCCGCAACATCTGCCCTGTGCTTCTCCCTGTAGTTCCCTCCTCTCTTCCTCCCCTCCCCCTAGAGTTGTGTGTCCCTGTCTGTCTTTGCCCATCTCTCACTTTTTCCGACTCACTGTTAGCTTCGAACAGGTCTTGGAACAGGCCGACGAGTTGCCCCATGCTTTGAGGAAGCCTTCTTCCGACTCTCGGATAGTGTATCTGACCTTCTCCAAATGGAGAAATTCCGCCAGGTCTGCCAGCCAGTCTGCAGCTGTGGGTGGTGGTGCTGATCGCCAGCCAAGCAGGATTCTCCAGCGTGCGATTAGAAAAGTGAAAGCTAGAGCGTCGGTCCTCTTCCCCATGTATGGCTCTGGCTGTTCCGATACTCCGAAGATTGCCTCTCTCGGGCACAGCTCCACCCTCACAACCTTGGACATTGCATCGAAGTAAGCTGTCCAGAACCCCACAAGTTTTGTACAGGTCCAAAACATGTGGGTGTGGTTGGCTGGGCCTCTCTGGCACTGTTCATATTTATCCTCCACCTCCGGGAAGAACCTGGTCATTCTGATTCTGGTTAGGTGCGATCTGTGCACCGCCTTGAACTGCATGAGGCTGAGCCTTGTGCAGGAGGAAGTGGAGTTGGCCCTGCTCAGTGCTTCACTCCAGAGTCCCCAGCCCACTTCCGTCCCCAGTCGTCTCCCCATTTTCGCCTGGCTTCGTCCAGTGGCAGTCTTGCTTTGTCCAGTAGCTGTCCGTAGATATTCTTGCAGTTTCCCCCTTCCTTGCTGTCCGTGTTTATAAGGTCCTCTGCTAATGTGGTTCCTGGGGCCCTGGGATGTCTTACTGTCTCCTTGCGGAGCAAATGCTTTACCTAGAGGTGTCTACGTTCTTGTCCTGTCTGTAGTTCCAGCTCCTCCATCAGTTCGCTGAGTGTGGCTAGTCTGTCCCCCCCAAGTAAAAGTCCCTGACTGTCAGCATCCCCCTGTCCATTTTGAAGGTGGTGTCTAGCATGGCTGGTGGGAACTTGTGGTTTCTGCAGATGGGGGCCATCTTGATCAGACCGAAATGCTGCCTCATCTGGTTCCATATCCTTAGTGTGGCTGCTACTACTGGGCAGGATGCGGGGGGGGGGGGGGGGGGGGGGGGGGGAGCACAGCTGTGGTAAGGGCCCGGAGGGTCGATCCCTTGCAGGAGGACTCCTCCATTCGTACCATTCTGTGGTGGGTTTGCATATCCATCCCCTCACCTTCTCTGTCATTGCTGCCCAGTAGTAGTATTGTAAGTTTGTTGGTGCCAGGTCACTCCTGTCACTTCTCCTCTGCAGTGTTGATTTGGGGATTCTTGGGTTCTCTCCCCCCCCCCCCCCCCCCCCCCCCCCCCCCCCCAACACACAAACGCCATGATCATTTTGTCTATGTTGTGGAAAAAGGCCTCGGGAATGAAGATCGGTCTCGTTCTGAACAGGAAGAGGAACCTCGGCAGTAATAGTAATCTTTATTGTCACAAGTAGGCTTACATTAACACTGCAATAAAGTTACTGTGAAAACCCCCAAGTAACCACATTCCGGTGCCTGTTCGGGTACACAGAGGGAGAATTCAGAATGTCCAAATTACCTAACAAGCACGTCTTTCGGGACTTGTGGGAGGAAACCCACGCAGACAGAGGGAAAACGTGCAGACTCTGCACAGACAGTGACCCAAGCCGGGAATCGAACGAAGGAATCTGGAGCTGTGAAGCAACAATGCTAACCAATGTGCTAGCATGCCATCCATGTACATTCATGCTACTCCCCTAGCCCTTGTCCCTTGCATGATTTGTACTCCTGTGCCACCCAGCCCTTTCTTACCAGCATTCTATCCTTTTTCCTCAGGTTTGCCTCCTGCAGAAAGATTATGTTGGGCTTCAGGCTTCTTAAGTGGGCAAAGACTTTGGATATTTTCACTGGACCGTTTACATTCCAGGTGACTATCCTGATGGGGGCTTCTGTTCCCCCCCGTTTCTGTGGGATCAGTGATACTTACCTGGTGGATGCACCCCTGTACTCCGGGTTTTCCTTTTGTTAAGAGGCTGTCCTGATGCACTACCAATTACGCAAAGATGAGAGTAGGATGTAATCGAGGCTTTATTACACTGAGATGTGTGGCCTCCTACAGCAGCTGACGAAACAGCTGCTGTACGGAGGAGCACACATATTTATATTCCGCCTACTGGGCGGAGCCAGCAGGCAGGGATCTACCCCCGTACCTGTAGTACAGGGGCCTTACCGTAAAGCACCTATATATACATCCTATATATAAAATATATACATCAATGGTGACTACCACATTCACCTGCTTTTAAAAAATGACTCCGGCGGGGGTGTTGGAGAACTATATACAGAAGGTTGTGTTTAGAAGTACAGGTAATATTACAAATTTAGGTGGTCCGGTGCCTTGATCTGTCGTCGAGAGCGCCGTTGTGCTGGTGGGACTCAGGCGGCGGCTTGGTCTTCGGTGACTCCGGGAGCGTGTCGAAATCCTCTTCATCCCCAGGTTTGAGCAAGGGGAGGACGGATTGTCCTGGAGCGGGTGCTGTGGTGGGGTGTGCCGGGGGAAGGGAGGGTGGTGCCGGGGCAGGGGTGGAACCAGCTGGTGCCAGGTCCCTAAGGGAGACTGTGTCTTGGCTGCCGTCGGGGTACAAGCGTACTGCGGGTTGGCATGAAGTAGCTGTACCCTCCCCTCTCAACCAACGTGTCCGCCTTGTGGAGTCGAACGTGTCTACGGAGGAGAACGGGTCCTGGAGCTGCCAGCCATGTCAGGAGTGAAACCCTGGAGGTGGACTTCCTAGGGAAGACAAAGAAACGTCCATAAGGGATTTAATTAGTCGCGGTGCACAGGAGCCACCGAATGGAGTGAAGTGCGTCGGGGTGGACCTGCCAGCGGGAGGCTGGGAGATTTCTGGACCGTAGGACCAACTGGACGGCCCTCCAGACTGTCCCATTCTCCAATTCCACCTGCCCGTTTCCCCTGGGATTGTAGCTGGTCGTCCTGCTCGAGGCAATGCCCCTGTTGAGCAGGTACTGGCACAGCTCATCGCTCATGGATAAGGATCCCGGTCGCTGTGGACGTAGGCGGGGAAGCCGAACAGAGCGAAGATGGTGTTGAGGGCTTTGACGACGGTGGCAGACGGCATGGGATGGCAAAGGGGAATCGGAAATATTCATCGACCACACTGAGAAAGTACGTGTTGCGGTCGGTGGAGGGGATGGGCCCTTTGAAGTCCACGCTGAGGCGTTCAAAGGGGCGGGAGGCCTTCACCAGGTGCGCACGATCTGGCCGGTATAAGTGCGGTTTATACTCCGCGCAGACCTGGCAGTCTCTGGTGATCACCCTGACTTCAATGGAGTAGGGCTGGTTGCGGGCCTTGATGAAATGGTAAAAACGTGTGACCCCTGGATGGCAGAGGTTGTCATGCAGGGTCCGGAGTTGGTCCACTTGTGCGCTGGCACAAGTACCTCAGGATAGGGCATCGGGTGGCTCGTTGAGCTTACCGGGGCGATACAAAATCTCGTAATTGTAGGTGGATAGCTCGATCCTCCACCTCAAGATTTTATCGTTTTTGATCTTGCCCCGCTGTGTGTTGTTAAACATGAAGGCAACCGACCGTTGGTCAGTGAGGAGAGTGAATCTCCTGCCGGCCAGGTAATGCCTCCAATGCCACACAGCTTCAACGATCGCTGGGGCCTCTTTTTCGATGGAGGAGTGCCGAATTTCGGAGGCATGGAGGGTGCGGGAAGAGAATGCCACGGGCCTGCCTGCCTGGTTAAGGGTGGCGGCCAGAACGACGTCTGATGCATTGCTCTCGACTTGGAATGGTAATGTCTCGTTGATCGCGTGCATCGCGGCCTTGGCGATGTCAGCCTTGATACGGTTGAAGGCCTGGTGAGCCTCGGCCATCAGAGGAAAAACAGTGGATTGAATGAGTGGGCGGGTCTTGTCTGCATAGTTTGGGACCCACTGGGAATAATACGAAAAGAACCCAGGCATCGTTTGAGGGCCTTGGGGCAATAGTGGAGGGGGAGTTCCATGAGGGGGCACATGCGATCGGGGTCGGGCCCCAGAACTCCGTTCTGGACCACATAGCCGAGGATGGCTAAGCAGTTCGTGCTGAACACGCACTTCTCCTTGTTATACGTGAGGTTGAGGAGAGTGGCGGTGTGGAGAAATTTGGCACAGTTGACGTCGTGGTCCTGCTGATCGTAGCCGCAGATGGTGACATTGTCCAGGTACGGAAAATGGCCCGCAGTCCGTACCGGTCAACCATTCGGTCCATCTCCTGTTGGAAGACTGAGACCACGTTGGTGATGCCAAAGTGGACCCTAGGATAGTGGTAAAGGGGGCTGTCTGCTTCGAACGCAGTGTATGGGCGGTCCGCCTTGCGGATGGAGAGATGATTGGGCGGATTTCAGGTCCACTGTCGAGAAGACCCGGTACTATGCAATCTGTGCATGTCAGATATGCGTGGGAAGGGGTACGCGTTGTGCTGCGTGTACAGATTGATGGTCCGACTGTAGTCAACTACCGTCCTGTTTTCTCTCCCCAGTTTTGACCACTACCTCCTGGGCTCTCCAGGGGCTGTTGCTGGCTTTGATGATACCTTCCCGAAGCAGCCGCTGGACTTCAGACCTGATGAAGGTCCTGTCCTGGGCGCTGTACCGTCTGCTCCTGGTGGCGACAGGTTTGCAATCCGGAGTTAGGTTTGCAAAAAGGGAAGGCGGGTCGACCTTAAGGGTCGCGAGGCCGCACACGGTAAGGGGTGGTAGGGGCCCGCCAAATTTCAAGGTTAGGCTCTGGAGGTTGCACTGGAAGTCCAGGCCGAGTAGCAAGGCAGCGCAGACGTTGGGAAGGACGTAGAGGCGGAAACCGCTGAACTCCACGCCCTGGACATTGAGGGTGGCGATGCAGTACCCCTGCATCGCCACGGAGTGGGATCCGGAGGCCAGGGAGATTCTCTGATTAGCGGGGTGTACTGCGAGGGAACAGCGCCTTACCGTATCGGGGTGAATGAAGCTCTCAATGCTCCCGGAGTCCAGCAGGCAGGAGATCTCGTGCACGTTGACCTTCACTTTAGTTGAAGCAGGCACGAGGTTGTGTGGTCGAGACTGGTCAATCGTGACCGAGGCGAGATGCGGCTGGTCGTCTGCGGTTGCAGGCGATGAGTGGCCGGCTGAAGTGCCTGACGGGCAGGGGTCCTGAGTCAGGCCCATGGACCGCACGTGTTGTTGGGGAGGCAAGATGGCGGCGCCCTGGGACTGCACGTGTCGTGAGGAAGGCAAGATGGCGGCGCCCGTTGGTCCTGGGAGGAACAAGATGGTGGCCCCCACAGGCCGCACGTGTTGTGAGTCGAGCAAGATGGCGGTGTCCACAGGCCGTACGTGGTCCGAGGAGTGGAAGATGGTGGCGCCCACTGGCCGCACTTCGGGGGTGCCGGGACAATAACAGCGATTGGGCGGGCCTGGCACACTGCAGCAAAATGTCCCTTCTTGCCACAGGCCTTGCAGAGGGCGCTCCGCACCGGGCAGCACTGTCGGGGGTGTTTTGACTGCCCACAGAAGTAGCATTTGGGCTCCCAAGGGTTGGTTGGCTGCCGCGCGGCACAGGCGTGGGGTTGGCTGAGGGCGGTCGCTGATGGGGTCCACGATAGGGTGACCGTCTGCAGAGTCCACGATGCACAGGGGGGGGGTGGGTGGGGGGGGGGGGGGGGGGGGGGGCGCGCTCGGGGGCATAGGCCTGAATGTTGCGTGATGCGACTGTAAGTGAGAGCGCTAGTTTTTTGGTTGCTGCGAGGTCGAGCGTGGCCCCTTCTAAGAGGCGCTGGCGGATGTAGTCAGACCGTGTGCCCGTAACAAATGCGTCTCTCATTAGAAAATCCAAGTGTTCCGTGGCCGAAACGGCCTGACAGTCACAGTCTCTAACTAGGGCGCGGCAGAAATCTTCCACCGACTCACCAGGAAGCTGGCGCCGTGTGGAGAGGAGGTGGCTGGCGTAGATTTTGTTAGTCTGCTGAGCGTAGTTTTCCTTCAGTAGCACCATGGCCTCTGCGTAGGTCGGCGCGTCCTAAACGAGTGGAAAGACGTTGGAGCTCAGCCACGTGTAAAGGATCTAGAGCTTCTGTGCTTCTAGAATTGTGTCTGCCGCAGACCCGATGTACCCTTCAAAACAATTCTAGCCAATGTTCAAAGTCCTTTTTGGCGTTGTCTGCTTGAGGATGCAGCTGCAGGCGATCCGGCTTGATGCGGAGGTCCATCTCTGAAAAATCTGAGAGTAATAAATTGATGCACTATCAATTACACAAAGACGAGAGTAGGATGTAATCAAGGCTTTATTACACTGAGATGTGTGGCCTCCTACAGCAGCTGACAAAATGACTGCTGTACGGGGTGCACACATATTTATACTCCGCCTACTGGGTGGAGCCAGCAGGTAAGGATCTACCCCCGTACCTGTAGTACAGGTGCCGTACCATAAAGCACCTATATATACATCCTATACATACAATATATACATGTGGTGACTACCACATGTCTGAAATGGCCACGGTCACAGTTCTCACCGTGAGATCGGGCCCCTGAGCTCCAGGGTTTCTCTTTGTCCAGGGGCACCCAACATGGCCGCCAACTATGTGTACGCCACGTGAGTGCACTCTGCTCTCCGGGGTATCCCTTTGTTTAGGGACCCTCCAAAGTGGCTGCTTGCGGTGCCACCTTGTTTCCTCGGCCTGCTCTCTGCTTGCCTAAGCCAATCCAATTGGCAACTCTTTCTCTCCGTTCTGTGCCCTGTATGTTCTGTGCTCCCCCCCTGCCCCTTCTGCCCATGTCTCCCCCTCCCTGCTGCAGTGTCTCCACCCCCCTCTGGCCAGGCGCTCGCTCTGCACCGAGAGATGTGCCTTGGCCTCCCCCCCCTTACTGCCTGTCTTCCCGTATTAGCCCTCCCTGCTAGTACGGTAGCTCCCTTCCTCGGGCTGATTTAGCCCTTTGCCTGTGTTCTCTGACTGCCTGTTTTCCCTTCTCTGCCCCTCACCTGCTTTCTCTGTCCTCGTTTTCTCTTGTGCCCGCGGTGTCTTTCTGTTCAGAATGAGGTAGTACAGTCCTGCGCAAACACATAGTCAAGACTATCAGTCTCTGGTTCTTTTTCTTTTCAGCGATTCTCCCTCCGTCACACCTTCATCGAAGCCATGCTTGTTCTCTGTCCAGGCCGTTAGTCCACACAAATTCGTTTGCTTCTGTCGGGTATTGAAGTAATGTTCTTTGGTTCTGTACATGACCCAGAGTCTGGCCATGAATAACATACTGAATTGCACCCCACTTTTTGTAGACTTTGCATTGTTAAACTCGACCTTTTTCTTTACCAGGTCTGACCCAATGTCCTGGTAGACCCGGATTCTGTGTCCTTCCCACGAGCATGCCTTCGTTTGCACGGCCCACCGCAGGATCCTTTTCCAATCCTGGTATCGGTGCAGCTTCGCTATAATCGCTCCCGGCTGCTCCCCTGCTTTGGGCTTCGGCCTGAGCGACCTGTGTGCCCTGTTGAGTTCTGGGGGGGTTGGGGAAACCAACTAGGTTGTCCAGCATTTGGCCGATATAGTCTGTCAGGTTTCTGCCCTCAATGCCTTCCGGCAAGCCCACAATTCGTATGTTCTGCCGCCAGGACTGTTCTCCTGGTCTTCGACTTTTCCATTTAAACTCCCCTGGGCCTCCACCAACCTTTTCACCTCCGCCTCCAGAGCAACAATTCTGTCGCTGTGGTCCATCGAGGTTCTCTCATGGTCCTGGATCGTCTTTTCCTGCACCTTCACTTTCTTTCCCAGACCATTGATTGTGCGTTCGAGGGAGACCATTGCCTCCGTCACCACCACCTTTACCGCAACATGAATCTCGGTTTTAATTGCCTCATTCATGGCGGCCAGCTCCTTTTTTAGGAAGATCCTCCACCCGTCCGCTGGTGGGGAGTGGGAAGCTGGTGCTGGCGCCAGTGCTTGGGTCGCCGGTCGTTGCCGCTCTTTGGCGGCTGGGCTTCCACCTCTGCTCGTGGGTCCACCGGCTTGTCTGCCAGCTGGTCGTGGCCGTTTCCTCCACTTCTGCAGTCTCGTCTGCCCCTCTGGTTTCCGTTCACCGGCATCTTCTTTTACGTTGCTTCTTCTTCCGTTACGGTTATTTTCTGTTGGTTTTTCAGGCCAAATTCTTCTAAAAGTAAAGTTTTTAGTTCTAGTTGGGAGGAGAGCCATCTGATGTGCATCCGCTCAGCATACCATCACTGGAAGTCGTCTGATTACCAAATCTTAATGACGCCATTTCCATAGAATCCATACAGTGCAGGAGGCCATTCTGCCCATCAGGTCTGCATCAACCCTCCGCAAGAGCACCCCACCCAGGCCCACATCCCTGAACCCCATCTAACCTGCACATCTGGACACTGAGGGTCAATTTAGCATGTCCAATCCTCCTAACCTTGGGAGGAAACTGGAGAACCCGGTGGAAACTCATGCAGACATGGGTAGAATGTGTAAACTCCACACAATCACCCAAGGCCAGAATCGAACCCGGGTCCCTGGAGCTGTGAGCTGCTAACCACTGTACCACCGTACACAATACTACGCTGGGCGTCTGATTTAATCCACAACAAAAACCAGAAAATACTGGACAATCTCAGCAGGTCTGACAGCATCTGTGGACAGAAAAGGGAGCTAATGTTTCGAGTCTGGATGACTCTTTGTCAAAGCTGATTTAATCCACACTTGTCTCAGTAATTTAATTTTGTCTCAAATTACCGTTTCTAAAAGCTGTCCCACAACTGGGGGCTAAACTGACTGTTTTGAATGCTGCAATAATTGATCCTGCAATAATAATAATAATCTTTATTGTCACAAGTGGGCTTAAATAAACATTGCAATCAAGTTACTGTGAAAGCCCCACATTCCGGCACCTGTTCAAGTACACAAAGGGAGAATTCAGAATGTCCAAATTACCTAACAGCACGTCTTTAGGGAGTTGTGGGAGGAAACCGGAGCACCTGGAGGAAACCCATGCAGACACGGGGAGAACGAGCAGACTACGCAAAGACAGTGACCCCCGGGAATTGAACGTGGGACCCTGGCGCTGTGAAGCAATGGTGCTACCGTGCCGCCCATCACAGGAGACAGTAATCTTTTGGGTGTAGGTGCTATACCATGAGGTTCCTGCCCATAACACTGTAGCATTATATTTGTGTCGTGCTCGATTAGAACACAGAACATACAGAGCAGAAAGAGGCCATTCAGCCCATCGAGTCTGCACTGACCCCCTTAAGCCTTCACTTCCACCCTATCCCCGTAACCCAATAACCCCTCCTAACCTTTTTTGAACACTAAGGGCAATTTTTAGCATGGCCAATCCACCTAACCTGCACGTCTTTGGTCTGTGGGAGGAAACCGGAGCACCCGGCGGAAACCCACGTCGACACGGGGAGAACGTGCAGACTCCATACAGTTACCCAGCGGAGAATCGATCCTGGGACCCTGGTGCTGTGAAGCCACAGTCAGCGCCGGCCCTAGGGTTGCTGGCGCCCCGGGCAAGCTGAACTTCTGCGCCCTTGGGGGGGCGGGGCCGAGGGGGAGGCGGGGGGGCGGGGCCGAGGGCGGGGCGGACCGAGGGCAGGGCGGGGGGGGCGGACCCAAGGGGGGGGCGGGGGGGGGGGGACCGAGGGGGGGGGGGCGGGGGGAGCGGACCGAGCGGGGGGGCGGACCGAGCCGGGGGGCCGCCCTGGGGGAGGGCGGCCACCGCGCATGCGCTGGTTGGCACCGGCCCAACTGCGCATGCGTGGGACCCGAGTCTCTGGCGCCCCCTAGCACATGGCGCCCCGGGCGACTGCCCGAGTTGCCGGTGCCTTGAGCCGGCCCTGGCCACAGTGCTATCCACTTGTGGGACCGTGCTGCCAGATTAGTGACATGATGAGTTGAATTTAATGTACTTTTTTTTTTAAATCGCAAAACTTACCCTCTGTATCTGCCTGTATTCCTGGAAATCCGTGCCAACGGTCCCACCCATCGTGACAATTATCCCCCCCCCCCCCCCTCCTCCATCCTTTCATTCTCCAGTTTCTTTCATTCAAGAACGGCAACTTCTCATATCCAAAATAAGGCAACACAGTGCCTGTGGTCTGCCACCCTTTTCGAACGCTTTTTCAAAAAGCCCGCCACCTGCAGCCGTTAGGCTCGAGCCGCGGCGCAATTTGACCTGATAGCCGAGCGCGCGGCGGATGACGTGAATCGCCAGCACAGGCAGGACAAAGGGGAGGGCAAAGATAGCCATGAATCCAAAGGTGACAGAGCAGAGGGATAGCGTCCAGGACGAGGGGTCGGGAGGCATGGAGAGTGGGCAGAGTGTGGAGGGGGAAAGCCCAGTGAGGGATGGAGATGGCCAGAGAGTGGAAGGGGAAATTGCAGTGAGGGATGGAGATGGCCAGAGAGTGGAAGGGGAAATTGCAGTGAGGGATAGAGATGGCCAGAGAGTGGAGGGGGAAAGCCCAGTGAGGGATGGAGATGGCCAGAGAGTGGAGGGGGAAAGCGCAGTGAGGGATGGAGATGGCCAGAGAGTGGAGGGGGAAAGCCCAGTGAGGGGTGGAGATGGCCAGAGAGTGGAGGGGGAAAGCGCAGAGAGGGATGGAGATGGCCAGAGAGTGGAGGGGGAAAGCGCAGTGAGGGATGGAGATGGCCAGAGAGTGGAGGGGGAAAGCCCAGTGAGGGGTGGAGATGGCCAGAGAGTGGAGGGGGAAAGCCAGAGAGTGGAAGGGGAAAGCCCAGTGAGGGATGGAGATGGCCAGAGAGTGGAGGGGGAAAGCGCAGTGAGGGTTGGAGATGGCCAGAGAATGCAGTACGAGTACGCGGGAAGGGATGAAGATGGTCAGAATGTGCAGGATCAGGACGCGGGAAAGAATGAAGAAAGCCATGTGGAGGATCTAGAAGGCGAACGTGGTCAAAGCGAGGATCAGGCGGCCGGAAATGACAACGAAAGAGAAATCCGAACTGAAAGCAGTTTAGACGTTGAAGTGACAATGATTAAAAGGAGGATTACCGACACGTCCACCATAGACAAAGATTCAATCTGTATAGACGGTTTAAATAATGAAGAGAAGCTGATTAAAATCGACCAGCCAGCGGGATTTGGCAGAAGAGTAATTACGTCCCTTCGAAACTTTATAGAGCACCTACAACAACCTCAAGTAAATATATTGACATTGTACATTTTCGGCAGTGAAGCCGCAATACTGAAAGAATGTGAGCGCGCCAAAAATTTAGATACTTTCGTCATTCACCCTTACAACACACTCAGGTAAACATAACACTCCATTTTAATCCGTCAAATAGAAGCCAAACCGATGCCTGTTTACTGATTAGAGTTTGATTTCGGTACCAAAATGTTGATTCATAGATTTCAGACCTACATGAAAATGTAGCTTCAAATTGGTCAAAGCTTGATCCGACAGGTCAAGTTAACGGTGTCGGCGGGACAAGACTTCACAGCTACTTTACTGAACTGGTCTGTTATTTTGGCTTGTCTGGATTAAATGTTTTCAGCATTGCGTCACGTGCACTAGAACGCGTAACAAAATTAGATTTCTTGATGTCCAAGTAGTTTTTATCAAATGTATTTTAAATAAATCATAGTTATTACCGCTTCTGTAAAAGTGGTTGTTAATATCAGATGATCTAGTCATTTATCACAGCTCCGGCCCTTTCCTACATTCTCCACTTAAAAAGTATATGGAAGATGTATAGCACTGTGGGGTGACATGAGACGTGAAAGGCTTTCACTGCTAGGGGAAATATTAAAGCTGCAAATGTGAGCTTTGTGCTGCCAATCTATTCTGATAGGCCACAGGCCCACACTTCTTGTCCATCATCCTGAAAATTCAACAAATATATAAACTTTTCTGGCACCACCCCAGTTGTCACATCCCTCCCTTCATTAAAAAGTAAGTAAAGTCACCATAGTCCTAGATGACCATAGGCTGCATTCTCCTTTGATGGGGAGAGTTGGTGGGTGATAATGTAACCCACCTGGGCCTAGGTGGGGTGTTCTTGTGGAGGGTCGATGCAGACCGGGTGGGCCGAATGGCCTCCTGCACTGTATGGATTCTATGGAAATGGCATCATAAAGATTTGGTAATCAGAGGACTTCCGATGATGATGGTATGCTGAGCGGATGCACATCAGGTGGCTCTCCTCCCAACTAGAACCAAAATCGTTATTTTTAGAAGAATTTGGCCTGAAAAACCAACAGAAAATAACCGTAACAGAGAAGACGCAACAGAGACGAAGATGCCGGTGTACGGAAGCTCAACGGGCCGACGAGCGGGCAGAAGTGGAAGAAAGGGCCATGACCAGCTGGCAGGCGAGCCGGTGGACCCACGAGGCGAGGTGGAAGCCGCGGCTGCCAAAGAGCAGAGAGAACCAGAGACCCGAGCACTGGCGCCAGCACCAGCTTCCCACTCCCCACTAGGGGACGGGTGGAGGAACTTCCTAAAAAAGGAGCTGGCCGCCAAGTATGAGGCAATTAAAACCAAGATCCACATGGCGGTGAAAGTGGTGGTGACGGAGGCAATGGTCTCCCTCCAATGCACAATCAATGGTCTGGGAAAGAAAGTGGAGGTGCAGGAAAAGACGATCCAGGACGTTGAGAGAGCCTCGACAGACCACAGTGACAGAATTGTTGCTCTGGAGGCAGAGGTGAAAAGGTTGGTGGAAGCCCAGGGGAGTTTGAAGGGAAAGGTCGAAGACCAGGAGAACATGTGCTGACGGCAGAACGTACGAATTGTGGACCTGCCGGAAGGCATTGAGGGCAGAGACCCGACGGAATATATCGCCCAAAGGCTGGGCAACCTAGTCGGGAGAGATGGTTTCCCCAACCCATCAGAACTCAACGGGGCATCACACAAGCTTGTCACCCCCACATTGATTCTGTGTACACCTTCCGCTGCCTCAGGAAGGCAGATAGCATTATCAGAGATCCCTCCCACCCTTCTTCCAGACCCTTCCATCAGGCAGACGGTTAAGAAGTCTGAAGACTCACACATCTAGACATAGGAATAGCTTCTTCCCCACAGCTACAAAACTCCTCAATGACTCCCCCTCGGACTGATCTGTTCCCTGTAAGAACACTATTCACGACGCCCTATGCTGCTCTTGCTCAAGTATTTGCTTTGTTTCGCCTCTTGTTCCGCACTGTAACCAATCACTGTTTGTCGATGTACCATTTGTCAATGTTCTCTGTTGATTATTCTTTTGTCTACTATATACATACTGTGTACGTTCCCTCGGCCGCAGAAAAATACTTTTCACTGTACTTCAGTACATATGACAATAAATCAAATCAAACCTGAGGATTGCCATGCCACAGGTGTGGAGCAAGACTGAGAAGTGGGGCCTTCATGAATAATCTCAGCTGGTATAGGAATGGAACCTCCGCTGCTGACCTTGCTTGGTATCATGAATCAGCTGTCTAGCCAACTGAATGAAACCAGCCCTCCTCAGTTCACTTATTTGGAATATATGTTGGCCAAGTACTCACTTTGGCCATCAGGCATATTGGAAGGACTAGACGGTAAAAATCAACATATTTGGCCACATTTTGAATGTGCTTTCCATGGCCATCAAGTTTGGAGAGAGAGTTGACCCTGGAACTTTGGGCCCAGAGATAGGTACCACTGCACTGCAAGACCTCCCGTAAGATCTCCCTTTGAAGCTCTGCAGATGGCACTGACGAGAGAACGCCAGAACAGCTTTTGCAAACCACCAAAAGTGTTCTCCTGGATGTAGCAAAGGAAATGGTGCGATTTGTGCAGTCTGCCTGGTGGAAAGGAATAATATCTGATGAGACTTTCCCTGATTGAAGCCAAATGGGAGACAAAGACAAAAGCAAGTGGATTTTACAAAAGTTTAAAAATAAATTCAAAGAAAGCTGCGAGCGTATATAGAGAAACAGCTAAATGACATGTGAGAAATTAGAAGTAAAGAATCAGAAAGTCAATATTTAGAAACTTTTCCAAACAGTACAATTAATTAAACAAAAATGTCACCCTCGCCTGCATTGCATTTAGTCAGCCTCTGGCAAGAATGAAACAAAAATTGAGGGAATTGCTGCACGGTGAGACCACATCTGGACAGGGTTAGCACTGCTGCTTCACAGTGCCAGGGACCTGGGTTTAATTCCGGACTTGGGTGACTGTGAGGCGTTTGCCCATTCTCCTTGTGTCTGCATGGGTTTCCTCTGGGTGCTCCGGTTTCCTCCCAAAGTCTAAAGATGTGCGGTTTAGGAGGATTGGCCTCTTTCTGCACTGTAGAAATTCTATAATTCTATTAGAGCACTGTGTACAGTTTGGTCTCTATTTTAGAAAGGACATAATCAAATTATAGGCTCATTTGACTGATTGCTGGGTTGAAAGGGGTTATCTTACGAAGAAAGGTTGGACTAGTTGGGCCTGTATTCCTTGGAGTTTAAGAAGAATGAGAGGTGATCTTATTGAAACCTATAAGATCCTGAGGTGACTTGACAGGGTGAATACTGAAAGGACTATTTCCATTGTGTAGAGAGACTAGAACTATGGGACACAGTTTAAAAATAAAGGGTGTACCATTTAAGATGGAGATGAGGGAAATGTTTTGTCTCAGAGGGTCATGAGTCAATGGAATTAATTCCCTTCCCCAGAGAGTGATAGAGTCATGGTAAAGAACATTTTTAATGCATTTTCATAGATTCTTGACTGACAATGGAGTCAAAGGATATAAAATGGTTGACAGGAAACTAGAGACCGCAATCAGATCAGCCATGATCTTATCAAATGGTGGAGCAAACCCAAGGGGCAGAATGGCCTACTCCTCATCCTAATTTGTATGTCTGCATATCAGGAAAGTGAACAAAACATGTCAACAAAAGAAACATCCGCCTTTCCCATCCCTATATCACTGGCCTGAAGAGCCCAAAACTGTTGTTTTTGACTCTCAATACCAAGACCATGCTCCAGCCAATTGATCAGTGGATAATTACAAACCTGAAAACCCACTATCGATGGCATCTGGTCGATCAGGTTATTGAGACCATTAACAAAAAACAGGAGTACAATACAATTAATGCGACCATCAATACACATGAGATTAGTAGAAGTGAACAGTGGTTTTAATAAGCTAGATCTGTGCCTGCCTGTGACTGCTCTGTACTGAGTGCCGCCTACAGGCTGCAGATTTATATACCACCCCCGAGGGGCGGAGCCACAGGCGGAGCCCACAGGGGCATCAACATAATACAGTACAATACAGTGAATTGCAGTAGCAATCCGTTCACCACAACAATCCTTTAGAGGCCATGTTTATGATTCAAAAAGTGTGGCAGAAACCACAGTTCCCAACTACTTCCACCATTCTGGGTTTTAGCAGATTATGACTGCACAAGATGCCAAGAACAAGGAACAAGAACAAGGTGTTGTAAGACTTCTTACTGTGCTCACCCCAGTCCAACGCCGGCATCTCCACATTAAGAACAATAAAGAGCAGGATTAGACCAATCAACCCGATGACAAAGCACTTTTCACTTGGCTGTGGGAGAGGCATGGAAATTCTAGCGGAGACAGCCATGGAAGCTTTTGCGGCGATAGATGATGACCCTGAAAACCTTGATGACAATTAATGCCTGCCCACTCGCTGGCCTGCTTCCTAGCCAATATGGTGAAGGCCACTGAGATGCTCTGGGTTTGTAGCATGAAAACACCAAAAATATGTTTGACTGCACTGATAACAAGGCGGACTGTATCGAGCATGTCAGAAAACAGCATGATGAACAGAAAAAATTAGAGCTTGTGCAAAGCTAGCTCACGGCATTCTTCAGTGCAAAGTCTTTGCAAGGTCTCGTCATTGTAGAGTTGTCAAAAATTGAATGACGTCTTTTTCACACATTTACCGCTACACTGTTTTCATTTAAAATGGAATTTGTTGTTTATAGGCATAATCATGAGGGAATGGGGCCTCCAGCTATTGCAAATGTCCACTTAACCCATATTTGGAGGGGGTTCCCTTTGAGATTAAAATCTGAGATTTCCAGCATCCGAGAGTATTTTGTTTTTATTTCAGTTTTTATTTATTTGATTGTATTGTTTTTGATTGAGAATTACTAATATTGATTGCCATGATCTAATAGCATATTAAATGATATCATTGCTTTTCTATTTGCAGGAGCTACTATATTATGTATATGTTGGTCCTTACATTTGCCAATCTTATTATCACACCTCTTGGAATTACTTTCTTTGATAAAGATCAAGGCTTGAAAACAATAGGATGGAGAACTTTCAGTTTTGTATCTGACATATTGTATCTTGTCGATATCATTATAAATTTCAGAGTGGGTTTCTTCAATGAAGATCGTGAGGTAAGAAATATAGTTGTTACAAATGTGCATCACTGCATAATTTAATTGATTTTTCAACAAATGCTATTTCCAAGCAGACCTCTATAGTGAAAGAACACAGTAAATTACAAAGTTAGACAGTTCAGAAGCTAAATAGTTTACTGGAAGTTGTATGCAATCGTGCTTGTCTTATTATAGCATGCTTTAGAGTATTCCCTTATTCTAATTTGAACCAGCAAACTAAAGTAGCCGTAGTCCCATTAGCTACTTTCCCCTTTTAGTGGGGGAACTGACTGGTAACGATTTAACCTGAGAATCAGCACACCTCAGGTGAGGGGCAAGTTTGAGAAGGCAGGGCCTTCATGAATAACCTCAGCCAGTACAGTAATTGAACCCATGCTTTTAGTTTCACTCTGTGTCACAAACTAGCTGTCCAGCCAACTGAGCTAAACCGACCAGCAAACAATTTGGTAAATAATTCAATCTGTTCTCCATGGCACTGCTATGCATTATGTGCTGACTTTTTACATTGTGAGGTCTGATTTTGTGGCCTTCTAAAAGCCTTATAAATGCTAAGCTTAGTAAGGTTCTTATTTTTTCTTAATTTAGGGAATATGTCCACAATATATCTAGAACATCTAAACAGTATTCCAAATGTTCACTGTCCATTTAAGGGAGAAAAAAACTGGGGCTGATTTGAATAGCCTTGCTTGTTCAAAATGACACAAGCAGCATGCAAACTTTGTGCTGCCTGCTAATTAGAATGATAGTGTCGTGCAGTCCAGCAGTGAATGTACTGTTGAGTGACTGCACAAATGAGGGTCCTATGTTTGTGCAAAGCTAGAACCATGTAAAATTAACCTGAATGAGACTGTACCTCTTAATAGTGAGGCGCAGTATGGCTACAGCAAGGACTAAAAGTGGGAAAAGAAAAGCAGGAAGAACCTGAATGTAATAACCCTCACGAGACCCACAGTCACACCTCAATTGATCTCCCCTTGGGACTCGTAGAATTCAAGCTCCCTTGTTAGTGTGCAGAAGCCTGCCCAGCTGGGCTCACAAATCCGCCTAATTAAAAGCCCCCCACCCCCCGGACATCCAGTGACGGGGATGTGCTGAGCGGATACAGGATTGGTGGTCCTCCTCCTGGAAGTTGGAATTTGGCACTTTTAGCTCTAAAATAAGCCACTAATTTTGTGAAAAACCTCCCATCCTCCTTCAAGATCACCAAAACTATTGGAAAATGCCTGAAAACAATTGTAGGAGCAGAAAAGACGACAGGATGAAATGAAAATCGCTGAGTGAGCTAAACCAGCCCACTCCCAACCCACAACAGCCCACAACCAAGGATCAGTAAGAGCCTGGAAAAGAAGGACAAGGCGACTATGAGCATGTGGACTGGTACAGAGTGGGTTGCACCTGAACACAGCAGGTCGGCGAGAAACATGCTGGACTATCCACCGATAAGCGAGTGGATGGACCCCCTAACACAGGAGCTCCTAAAGCACAGAGATGCCATCAAACTAGGGATGAGGGCAACGGTGAAGGTCTCATTAGAGATGGAGATGTTAAGGTTGGTGGCGACCCAGGGAACCTGAAATGGAAGGTCGAGGACCAGTCACGTTACCAAAATCTCAGCATTATGGGCCTACCAGAGGGTATCAAAGGCAGGAACCCCATGGCATGTGGCCAGATGCTGGGGAAACTGGTTGGGGGGGGGGGGGGGGGGAGAACTTCCTCAAACCTCCAGAGGTAGACAGATCCGCAGGTCACTCTGGCTGAGGCCTAAAATAGGGGAGCAGCCACAGACCATCATCTCGAAGCTGCACCGGTACCAAAACAGGGGAAGATCCTGACTTGGGCAAGGCACACACGGTCCTGTAAGTGGGAGGGACACTCAATCCGTGTGTACCAAGACATTTGGGCAGACTTGGCCAAGAGCCAGGCTGAATTCAACACAGCCAAGGCAGCCCTATACAACAACAAGGTGTGGGTTGGGATGCTGTACCCAGCCATGCTCTGGGTAACCTCCCAGGGGAAAGAGTACTACTTCATCACTCCGCCCAAAGTGGATGAATTTGTGCGCAGGCACGGGCTGGGTAGGCAGCAGCAACAACAATGAAATTAAACTTGTTTTTAAAAAAGGACAATTGTGCGGGATAGAAATGCCTTGTTTTTGATCTGCCATGAATCCCAGGAAAGGAGGGGGTGAAAGCAGTGAGGTGCAGAAACAGGGAAGTATGAGAGAATGGGATGGGCTGCACAGCTCCCATGGGAGCGTAAGTTTCTGGAAGAGGGGGGGGAAGAAATTCTAGGTAGGGGAGGAAGGGGGGAAAAATAGGGGTGAGGCCCACAGGGGCACGGGGAGGGGTAGAAAAGGAGGGTAGACAGGCCAGGGGGAGAACCGGGAGTTTGGAGGAGTGGGGGGGGGGTGTGCAGATAGAACGTTGGCTACGACAGGACGCATATGGCAACAGCAAAAACAAATACATCAAGAATGGCTATATTGGATGGCCCCCAAACAAATTGAAACCCTGGAGTGCAGGGACCCGTCCACATGGTTAATATGGCGACAGTGGCCATTTTGGATGGCCCCTAGACCAAGGGAAACCCTGGAGTGCAGGGGCACATCGCCATGGCGAACATAGTGACAACAGCCATTTTGGATCACCCCCAGAGAAAGGAAACCCCGGAGTGTAAGGTGCATCCACAAGGTAAGTACGGTTGACCCCGCAGGAAGTGGGACACAGAAACCCCCCATCAGGATTGTTAGCAGGAATGTCAGAGGTCTAAATGGCCCGGTAAAAAGATCCAGAGTCTTCACCCATCTCATAAGTCTGAGGACCAATATTATCTTCCTCCAAGAGGCACACCTGAGGGAGAAGGACTGACTGCGGGTAAGAAATAGCTAGGTGGGACAGACTTACCAATCGTGCTACAGGATAAGGGCTAGAGCGGTGACCATACTGCTCCACAAGAGGATACCCTTCACGGCGACAAAGAATGTCACGGACCCAGGAGGATGGTATGTTATGGTTAGTGGTGTCCTGGAAGGGACACAAGTGGTGCTCGTAAACGTGCACATGCCCCCAATTGGCACGAAGTGGAATTCATAATGAAAACCATGGCAGAAATCCCTGACATAGACTCACACTGCGACTCATTATGGGGAGACTTTAACTGCGAACAGGACCCAAGGATGGTGGGATCCAGCCCCAAATCAGGGAAACTATCAAACATGGCAGGTGAGTCAAACAACTTTGTGGACCCCTGTAGGTTCACACACCGAGGGAAGAAGGAGTTCTCCTTCTCCCAGGTAACACAGGGTCTACATCAAGATCAGCACTTTCGTAGTGGTGAAAGCAGTGCTTCTGGGGATAGTTGGAGCTGAATACTCTGCAATCAAATCTCTGAACATGCTCGACACTATGTAGATGTGAGGTCGGAGACAGGCAGGGCACAACGACCCCCATGGATGCTGGACATGGCCTCCTTGCTGACAAGCCATTCTGGGCAGCACAGTAGCATAGTGGTTAGCACGGTTGCTTCACAGCTCCAGGTTCGGTTCCTGGCTGGGTCACTGTCTGTGCGGAGTCTGCACGTTCTCCCCGTGTTAATGTTAAATTATTCACCTATTGAGCCAGTCTGGCTCAATAAAATGAGAGATGGATTCATAGGTATAGTATCATTTAATAATAACCAACTTGCAAGGCTGGCTTACTCGTAGGACCTCAGAACACACACACCCACCTTCTGGGAGCCCAGGAGCAAGAGAGACTGAGGCCAAAAGAATCACTGCAGATATAGTTCAAAACACATTAAGATTCACATACAAGCTTCCCATTGGTCATTCTGTACACCTCCTGACCTGGCCATATATCCTGATTGGTTGACTTCGCATTTCCCAATCCTGGGCCTCTTGTTACTCAGCATCCTTTGCACCATTCTCTCCATGAGGCTACCCTCCCCCTTCCTAGCCATGCTTTGCTGAATCCCTTTGTCCTTTGTCTGTGAGCTCACTACCATCAGACCGGCCCTATTATCTATACTATTCAAACTAATAATCTTATTTTATATCACATTCATTTGTTCAATTCCTCACCCGTGTCTGCGTGGGTTTCCTCCGGGTACTCCGGTTTCCTCCCACTGTCCAAAGATGTGCAGGTTAGGTGGATTAGCCATGCTAAATTGCCCTTAGTGTCCAAAAAATGTTAACTGGGGGTTACTGGGTTACGGGGATAGGGTGGATACGTGAGCTTCGGTGGGATGCTCTTTGTAAGGGCCGGTGCAGACTCGAAGGGCCGAATGGCCTCCTTCTGCACTGTAAATTCTATGAACAGATATCACAAGCCATGGACAGGTATGTTACCAACATCCAGAATGGGGAGGTCTCACCCTCCACATTCTGAAAGACACTGAAGGCGGTGATAAGGGGGGAAATTATTGCATACGAGGCACGCAAAGGAAGGAAGGAGAAGGTAGTTAGACAACAGCTGGTTGACTCTATGCTGGAGGTGAACTGGCGGTGCTCCATGACCCTGAACGTGGAACTACTAGCAGAGATGAAAAAGCTACAAATGGGCTTTGACTTGCTCTTCACCGGGAAAGCAGTTCGCTAGCTCCGCCAGGCACGGAGGACCTTTTACAAGCGTGGAGCCAAAACCAGCCGCATGTTGGCTGTGGTAGTCACCACTGATGTATATATTGCATATAGAGGATGTCGATGTTGGTGCTTTATGGTAAGGCCCTGTACTACAGGTACGGGGGTAGTTCCCTGCCTGCTGGCTCCGCCCAGTAGGTGGAGTATAAATATGTGTGCTCCCCGTACAGCAGCCATTTCGCCAACTGCTGTAGGAGGCCACACATCTTAGTGTAATAAAGCCTCGACTGCATCCAACTCTCTTTGTGTAATTGATCGTGCATCATTGGCCCCACCATTGAGGTGTCGGCGGCCATTTTTTGGGAAGCACTGAAGGCAGTGGTCCGGGGGGAAATTATTTTGTTTGGGGCCTGTGCGGGTGGGGAAAGGAAGGAGGAACATGATCGATTAGAGCAGAAAGTGGAGATGGACAGGGAATATCCGAGGGTGCCCACCATGGAGGGATTGGTGAGGAGTAAGGGGTTGCGGGAACAGTTTGCGGGCTGGCGGTGGGGAGGACTGTGGGACAGCTGCGTAGGGCAAGGGAGTGTGAAGTGTGATTGTTGGGGGAGGGCGAGCCGCATGCTGGCGCGCCGGCGGGCTGCGTCCAGGGAAATATTGAAATATTGAAGCCTCGGACTGGGGCTGGGGATGTAGTGATCGAGCCAAGGAAGATGGGCGGGGAATTTGGGGAGTACTACTGGGGACTTTGTGAGGCGGACCCAGGAGGAGAGGAGGGAGACATGGGGAAGTTTCTGGACAAGCTGGAATTTCCCCAGGTGGAGGAAGCAAAGAAGCAAGTGATGGAGGAGCCCCTAGGACTGAGAAAAGTGCTGGGTAGTACCAGGGGTATGAAGTCGGGGATGGCCCATGGGCCGGCTGGGTACCTGGCGGAATTTGATAACGAATTTGCAATGGACCTGGCACCACATCTGTTGCAGGCATTTAATGAAGCACTGGAGAAGGGGGAGTTGCTGGAGATGATGATGCAGCAGTAATCACACTAATTCCGAAAAAGGGGATGGACCCGGTGGAATGTTAGTCGTAGAGGCCCGTATCACTATTGAACACGAGATATGAAAGTATTGGCTAAGTTGTTGGCGGGCAGGAAGGAGGAGTGTGTCCCCGGGGTGGTGGCAGAAGGTCAAACAAGCTTCGTGAAGGGCAGGCAGCTTGCGAGTAATATTGAATGTGGTGATGAATCCGTCGGGGGCTCTGGTACCGGAGGCGGTGGTGCCCATGGACGCGGAGAAGGCATTTGATCGGGTAGAGTGGTGGTACTTGTTCCAGGTTTTGGGATGGTTTGGGTTTGGGCCGAGATTTGAGGCATGGGTACGGTTGCTTTTTGTGGCACCAAGAGCGAGTGTGAGGACGAATGATATGAGCTCACCAAGTTTTGACTTACAGAGGGGTACGAGGCAGGGGTGCCCGCTGTCACCGCTGCTGTTTGCGCTGGCCAAAGAGCCATTGGCAATGGCTCTCAGGGGAGCGGCAGAGTGGCAGGGGTTTATGAGGGGACGAAGGGAACATCGGGTGTCGCTCTATGCCTATGACCTTTTGCTGTATGTTTCAGATCCGCTGGAGAGTATGGGAAAGATTATGGGCCTTCTGGGGAGGTTGAAATGAAATGAAATGAAAATCGCTTATTGTCACGAGTAGGCTTCAATGAAGTTACTGTGAAAAGCCCCTAGTCACCACAATCCGGCGCCTGTTCGGAGAGGCTGGTATGGGAATTGAACCGTGCTGCTGGCCCCTTGGTCTGCTTTAAGCCAGCGATTTAGCCCAGTGTGCTAAACCAGCCCCTGCTTTTGGAGGGTTCTCAGGGTACAAGCAACCCTGTAGTGAATAAGCTGGCACAGCCGGCTAATTTAGGGGGGATGCCATTAACGGTAGCGAGGGATAGGTTTAGGTATTTGGGGATTCAGGTAGCGACGGAATGGACGCGGCTCCATAAGTGGAACTTAATGAAGCTGGTAGAGGAGGCAAGGGAGGATCTTAAGAGGTGGGATACACTGCACTTAATGCTGTCAGGGAGGGTCCAAGTGGTGAAAATGAATATTCTGGCGAGATTCTTGTTTATCTTTCAAGCTCTCCCGATCTTTATACCAAAGGCCTTTTTCGGGATGTGGACACGATCATTTCTGACTTTGTATGGGCAGGGAAGGTGCTGAGGGTGTGGAGGACTCTGCTACAGAGGCAGAGGCAGCAGGGGGGGTTGGCGTTGCCGAACTTGCTTCATTATTAGTGGAGGTGAATGTGGACAAGGTGCGGCGGTGGTGGGAAGGAGGGGGTAGAGTGGGTTAGGATGGAGGTGGAATCCTGGAAGGGGTCCAGTTTGAGGGCTATGGTGACGGCAGCGTTGCCAATGGCTCCAAGTAGGTATTCAAGGAGCCTGGTGGTGCAGTCCACAGTGAAGATATGGAATCAGTTGAGGCATTTTAGAGAGGAAGGGCTGTCGGTGCTAACGCCGCTGTGTGATAATCATGAGTTTGAGCCGGGGTGGATGGATAGTTTATGCAGGAGGTGGAGGGAAGTGGGGCTGGTCAAGGTAAGGGATCTGTATTTGGAGGAAGGGTTCGCCAGTCTGGAGGAACTAAGGGTAGAGCTGCTGAGGGGGAGTGAGTTCAGGTATATGCAGGTTAGGGACTTTGCACAAAAGGTCTGGACGGGGTTTCCTAGGTTGCCGGGATACACCCTGCTGGAGCAACTGCTGCTCCCAGATGTGGAAGGGGAGGAAAGAACTGGGATATATACAAGTGGCTGGGGGAGCAGGGAGGTGAGCGGGTGGTGAAGATCAAGGAGAAATGGGAAGGGGAGTTGGGAAGGGAGATCAATTGGGGAGCATGGAGTGAGGCACTGTGTCAGATAAATGGGACCTACTCATGTGCGAGGATGAGCCTGATACAGTTTAAGGTGGTGCACAGGGTGCATATGACTCGGGCGAAAATGAGTGGGTTCTTTCAGGAGCTGGCAGATGAGTATAAGAGGTGTGGGCGGGGACCAGCAAATAACGCGTACATGTTTTGGGGTTGCAAAAAATTGGGAAGATTCTGAGCGGGAGTGTTCGCATCTTATCCAGGATAGTGGAGGACCCTTTGGTGGCGATATTTGGGGTCTCAGAGATGCCGGAGCTCATGGAGAGGAGGAAGACCGATATCTTGGCCTTCGCCTCTCTGATTGCATGGCTGCGAATTTTGCTGGAATGGCGGTCGGCATCGTCACCAGGAGTAGCTGCTTGGTGGGGTGACCTGTACGTATGACTTCCTGCGATTAGAGAAGATAAAGTATGAGTTAAAGGCTCTTCAGGGAGGTTTGAGGAAAGGTGGGAGATGTTTGTGACCGTGTTTGAGGGGCTGTTCGTCGTGGGGCAGGGGGGTGAAAAAGGGGAAAAATCTGTACAGACTGTATAGTTGATTGTTAGGAAACATGCTTCCCGGGGTGTTTGTTCTCTGAAACCTGTTTTGATACATGTTTGTAATAAAATACATTAAAAAAAAGAATTGAGGGTAGTCATGGAGAGCATTAACTCCATGCAGGCAGGGAAAGCGTCGGGGCCAGATGGATTCCCGGTGGATTTCTATAAGAAATTCACACTAGTACTGGCACCGCTCCAGTGGGAGATATTTGCAGACTCACTGGCAACTAACGTTGGCTCAGGCCTCAATATCGCTGATCCCCAAAAACAACAAAGACCCGATGGAATGTGGGTTCCACAGACCCATCTCAGTCCACCGATGGTAAGATCCTGGCGAATGCCCTGGCAAGGCAGCTGGAGAGCTGCGGGCCAGAGGTAGTCGCAGAAGATCAGATGGACTTCGTCAATGGCAGGCAGCTAACAGTGAATATCAAGCATCTGTTCAATGGGATCATGACTCATCCGGGGAGAACACCAGAGGTGATCATCTTCCTGGATGCAGAAAAGAACTTCAACAGGGTTGCATGGAATTACCTCATAGAGGTACTGAAGCGGTTTGGGTTTGGGACAGGGTTCATCTCCTGGATGGAACTACTGAACAGCGCTCCCATGGCGCATGTACAGACAAACACCACCAGCTCTGGATACTTTGGAGCACAGAGGCACGAGGCAGTGATTCCCGCTGTCCCCGCTGCTGTTTGCCCTGACGATCGCCTTTCGAGTGATGAAGGGGTGGTGAGGTATTCAAAGGAGAGACAGAGAGCACAGAGTCTCACTCAGTGGAGATGACCTCCTCCTCTAATCTCAAACCCCTTGGCCAGCAAGGAAGGAACAATGAAACATCCAGAAGGATTTCAGAGCCTTGACTTGATACAAGCTTAACCTGAGTAAGAGCAAAATCATCCCTGTGAACCTGTAGTGGGGAGGAGCAGAAGTTAAAAAGGACATGCAGAGGTGGTGCATTCTCCCTTGCAGGCGAGTGCAGACAATCAAGATGAATGCACTGCCCAGGTTCCTCTTCCCATTCAGATCCCTCCAGATTCACACCCCCAAGGCCTTTTTCAACACAGTTGATGTTAATTGTGGCGTTTGTGTGTGTGTATATGAGGGGCGGGGGGTGAAGAATCTGAGGATTAGGTAGAAGGTCCTGTAAAGGAGAAACTGGAGTGGAGTGGGTGAGGATGTGGGAATGTTGCTGTGCAGGGACATCCTTCCGATCGCTAGCCACAACCGCATTCCAATTCCCCGGCCAGATACTTGAAAAGCCCAGTGTTAGTAGCCGCAGTAGCCACGCTCCGGACATGGAATTAAATGAGGCTGCACTTCGGACTAACCAAAATGTCCACCATGGCCCCCATCTGCATTAATCACAGGTTCACTACCGCAACATTGGACAGCTCCTTCAAGAGGTGGAGACAGGATGAGGGACACTGACAATTAGGGATATGTACATGGATAGTAGAGTACTGACCCTGGGGGAACTCACAGAGACGTTTCAGCTCCCGAGACGGGACGACCTGAGATACATACAGGTCAAAAACGTCCTCCACAAGGATATGCCGACGTACCCCAGATACCAGGACATTCACTATTAGAAAGACTACTGAATGCGGGCGACCTAAGGGAGGGAACTGAATGGACATGTATGGGCAACTGTCAGGAGAGGTATGCTGACCCCTGGACGAGACAATGAAAAAGGGGGAGGATGAACTAGGCAGGGAGATAGGGGGAGGATTGAATCACTGAACAGGGCAAAGTTCACCTTCACAGGCGCAGGGCTGAGCCTAATGCAACTAAAGGTGTGTACAGGGCGCACCTAATGAGTAAATGAATAAGCGGGTTCTTCCCGGAGGTGGAGGACAAATGCGAACAATGGCAGGGAGGCCCGGCCAATCACACACACATGTTCTGGATGTGCTCCAGAGTTGTCGGGTAATGGACATCCTTCTTTTAGGTCATGCCCAGAGTTGTGGGAGTGAGGGTGGAGCCATGCCCACTAGTGGGGGTCTTCTGGATATCAGAGCAGCCAGAGCTTTTCATGGGGAGGGAGGTTGATCTTCTAGCCTTTGCCTCCTGGTTCGCCCAAGGAGACTCCTGCTCGGCTAGCGATCGGCAGCGCCACACAAGGTTGCAGACTGGCTGTCCGACCTGGCGGAATTTCTCAGGCTGGAGAAGATAAAGTTCGCTATCTGTGGGTCATAAGAAGGCTTTCAAAGGGCGTGGAAGCCATTCACCAACTTGTTTCAAGACCTGTTCGTGGCCAGCAACCAATAAAGCGGGGGGGGGGGGGGGGATGGTGCACAGAGAAAGTCACTGAAGAAGGAAGAGAAAAAAAGGGGAGGTCACCGGGGGGAGGGGGGGGTGTGGCAAATGCACCCAAGAGAAACAGAGGAGACAGGCAGAAGGGAGGAAAACTATAAGAGACCGCCTTGTTGGCAAATTGGTGCCTGAACCACAATGTACATAAACCACTGAAAATATGTGTTTTGTCCAAGTCTGGCAATATAAAGTCTGCAATTGTTGAAACAAACTTCTTTTGTTGATATATGTGTTGGCCTTGTTTGACCCTGTGAATTTATGATGTAAAATCTTAAAAGCCAACCCGGACTGGGACCAGCATGATCAGTAGTCCCAAATGGGACTTTTGAACTAGAAGCTGTGTCAAGGCCTTTACTTTGCGTTGGTTTATTAAATACTGTTCAACTTACCTTCTCGGTTCTCCTGAGCTTTTATACTGCTGATGAGGAAAACAGCTGTGATTCTGAATGTACTGTCCGTACAGGAATACTCCAGCGAGGTTAATGGGTGTTTGAAAATGCCAGTTTTTGGAAGGTTGAGGCTTTTGATACAGATGTAGTAGACTGGGCTCGGTATACTGAACGGATGCAATATTTCTCCCAGGCAAGTGATATTGTTGGAGACGATCGACTGAAGGTAATACTCCTGACTGTCTTGGTGCCCTGGCATTCAATGTAATCAAGAGCCTCACCCACCCAATGGACCCGAACACGCGTACCTTTAGCCAACTCGTGGAACTTTTCGCGAATCATTACAACCCTGAGTCGTCGGTCATAATGCAGAGGTACTGGTTCATTTTGGCCAGGTGAACCCATGGGGAATTGGTTACAGAACTTTTGATACACCTTTGCAAGTTAGCCGCACATTGTGGCTTTGGCACATCCATGAGATGGTGTGTGACATGAACAATTTGACGACTCTAAGGAAGCTGTTACCGGAGCCGGCCTTGGATCTGAAAAGGGTCACAGAGCTATAACTCTCCCACGAGAATGTGGAAAATGGGGACCAGGAGCTCCGGGGTTCCATGGATTAAAGATAGGACTCGTGTAACTCAATCACCACCGACACAGCATCATGGGCAATGCCAAGGGCCACCATGAGCCGATGGGACATCTCCCCAGAGGACGATCAGGAGTATCCACAACAGCGTTGCACTTGCGGTTGCAAGAACCATGGCAGTCGAGTCTACCATGGAAGACAAGGTGACACAAATGCCCCGAGCCAGGGCTTTGCACATTCTCCAAAGAAGACTTAATGTAGTTAAACTGCATCATAGCCCCCAAAGTGACCCCCTTAGAATAAGGTTTCAGGTCAACAATCATCCCTTGGACATGAGGATCGAAACGTGGGTTGCTGTCTCTATTATTGGACAACAAGTTTTCTATAGTCTTTGCATGGGTATCCTGCACATGGGCTTGAGGGATACCATGGCCCAACTGGCAACATACACCGGGGAACCATTGGCCATCATCATTACCACAGTGACCCAGTTACCCATGGTCAACAGTCAGTTAGACTATTGCTAGTAGTGGTTCAAGGACCCAGGCCCAGCCTCCTAAGCCGTGGTTGGCTACAGAGACCCTGTCTGGTTGTGAGCCATGCGTAACACCAGTTGGAGTTAGACACAGCGTCACAAATATATGTCGCCATCAACACCCATAGGGGTTGTACTAGTACACCCCACTTCCATTCGGGGTATCGTCAGCATGTGCAATTTTCCAGCGGGTAATAGAAACCATCCTCCAAGGGTTTCCCAGGGTGACTACCTACCTAGATGACGTGCTCATTACAGGAGCCACTGAGAAAGAACATCTGGGAAACCTGGAACAGTGCCTCTGACATGGGTATCCACCTGAAAGGAAGCAAGTGCATCTTTCAAGTGAAAGAATTCACTTACCTTGGAAATTGCAATGATAAAGATGGGTTGCACCTGGTGGAGGAAAAGGTCCAGGCTATCAAGGGAGCCCCAAACCCTGAAAGCGTGATGGAGTTGAGGTCATTTTTAGGGCTCATCAATTATTATGGGATGTCCGTACCAAACCTGGCTACCTTGTTGGCACCGCTGCAATCACTATTAAAGAAGGGCCTGAAATGGGTATGGAAAGTGCCACAGGTGGTAACATTCACCACAGTGAAGCGACAATTGTTATCCAACTGTTGACAAACTACAATCTGTTAAAGTCACTCATCATCACATGTGGTGCCTCACCACACGGCATTGGGACAGTGCTGTACCAATTGTGGAATGATGGGATGGAACAGCCCATAAGTTACGCGTCCAGAACCCTGGCCGACGAAGAGCGTCGCTATGCACAAATTGAGAAGGAAGGACTGGACATGATACTCTCAGAAAGAAATTCCACTGCTTCGTCTATGGGCATCATTTCAGCCCTGCCATTGGCGGCACATGAGTGCACCTCTGAACATCGTTCAGGACCACAGATTGCACATGTGGATGCCCTCAGCCAACTCACGCTGCCTGTAAGCCCCCTGTCCCAGCCAGTAGCGGGTGAAGTCGTATTGACATTGAATTTTATGGACATCACCTCCTGAATCACCACTGAGAATGTTGCACCAATCCTTCAGCACCCATGGGATCCCAGAGGTGCTTGTAACAGACAATGGTACCTCCTTTACCAGCGAGGAGCGAGGCATTCCAGGCGTTTATGTACATCAATAGGATGAGCCACATCTGAATCACCCCATACTATCCATTCTGCAACGGTCTGCCTGAGCGGGCAGTCCAGATGTTTAAATAGGGCATGAAGAAATAGACTGCAGGGTCCATCGAAACGAAACTGGCATGGATTTTGTTCAATTACCGAACAACACCACATGTCGCAACCAGGGTAGCACAGGTAGAATTATTAATGGGCCAACGCCTCTGGTCGCGTCTGAGTTTAGCATTCCTGAGCATTGGTGGAAAGGAAGCATGAACTCCAGTAGAGATATCACGATCACCGAATGAGCGGCAGAGGTTTTAAATCAGAGGACAAAGGCACATAGGAATAGGGGCCGAAGAAGGCAATTCAGCCCTTCGGGCCTGCTCCGCCATTCAATCAGATCTTGGCTGATCTCTCCCTGGTCTCAAATCTAGCTCCCTGCCTGTTCCCCATATCCCTTTAACTCGTTTTCAAATCAGAAATATATCTAACTCCTTCTTGAAATCATTTAATGATTCAGACTCCACCTCTCTAAGGGGCAGCGAGTTCCACAAATTCACCATTCACTGCGAGAAGTTCCTCCTCATATCAGTTTTCAACCTACCGCCTCTCAACCTATGTCTGTGAACTCTCATTCTAGATTGCCCCACAAGGTGGAACATTTGGTCTACATTTACTTTATCAATCCCTCTTAGTATTTTATATACCTCGATCAGATCCCCTTTCATTCTTCTAAATTCCAGTGAATATAAGCCCAAACTGTTCAATCTTTCTTCATACATCAACCCTTTCATCCAGGGAATCAATCTGGTGAACCTCTTCTGAATTGCATCCAATGCCACCACATCCTTTCTCAAACAATGTGTCCTGCCCGACCCAAATTGATGCTACGACCAAGAAAGCACAACAGCACTTATACTTTCTCAGGAAACTAAGGAAATTCAGCATGTCCACATTGACACTTACCGATTTTTACAGATGCACCATAGAAAGCATCCTATCTGGCTGTATCATAGCCTGGTACGGCAACTGCTCGGCCCAATACCATAAGTTGGCTGATAATACTTTGTAAGAGTACTGAAAATGTCCTTTCTACTGTTGAATGTATGTTCTGTCATGTTTAAAAGATATTTTCACTCAAGCAGTGGGGCCCCACAATGGCATCGCTGGTGCCAAATTAGCATTAGATGTTATCATGATCTTCCTGCTCTGCAAACTTATGAGGCATGCTCAAAATGCTTGCAGTATGATGCTTTGATGTTAGCCATGCTAAAAATTGACAGAAATGCTGCAGATGCCATTTTACTTCTAAACTAGCACCTCTAACACTGAAACTGCAGGCATTTGCTGCTCAATCTTGTGGCCATTTATTTTAAACTATTATTTTATATCTATATGTTATAACAAATATTTTAAATATACATTCTTTATGGCTACAAACCTTATTCCTAATATGTTTTTTTGCCAGTGTGGGTTAAACTTCCCACAGACGTTATATGATATTTTCCCATGCAAAATGATTGCCTGTCATGTTTTCTTGGTGAACCATTTGATTCATTCAAATTGCTTTTTGCAATTTTCATCCAGTGTATTTTCTCAGTAATTGTAATTTTTTGTCCAAAATAAAGTTGAGAACAGTTTTAGGAGTAATAAAATTACACATGTAATTTAACCAAATTGATATAATAATGTGACAAAGAAAATCAGAATTCCAATTAATTAAAAAAAACCAAAACCTTTATTTAGTCCTTCAACATCATGTTAACAGCAAAATATATTTTTTCAATGGCAAGCTTATAATAACCACATTGTAAAACACATCCTGCTTTATGTACAAGATATAAATAAAGGATGATAACTCTGAACCTTGAAGAGATGGATTGCTTCATGCTCCTTTAGTCTCTTGATATTCTCAATAGCAGTGTCCAGCATTAACTTCTCACACGGAGTCAAGGCCTTGTAATTTCTATTATCTGCCTCCAATTTGAGTCTATGTTTGCTCACTATGTCTTGTCCTGCAAGCAGAGTTAAGGTCATACAAGTTTGCAGAGCTCAGATGGTGACAGAATAATGGCTGTGTGACTATTTGTAAATGAACACACATCATTTTGCTAAATTATGTAAGAAGGATTTCTGGTCTAAATGCCTTTTAACATTTAAACACATTGAATTTATGACATGGATACAAACTGATGTGTTGGGTAAGCTGGGTCTGCGAGGACTACGTTTACTGCAGCAGTGAGAGAGACAGGCTTCCAACACTTGAAGAAATGCAACTCTATTTTATTGAACTCTTAACTATCATACATACTTTAACTGTGGGTTGACACTATGCTGAGTTGAATGGAAACCTGAGGTTAACCTGACCAGACTATCTTACTACCACATGGTGTATGTTCTAGTTGTTGCTCACGGGCTCTGACTGTCTCAGAGGCTGGATCCCAAGAGAGCGGGAAAACTAGTGCCCTCTGGCTGTATAGTGGTCGTGTCCTGTCTGGTGATTGGCTGCTGTGTTCTGTGTGTTCATTGGTCATCCTGTGTGTCAATCAATGCCTGTGCACCATCATATACTTGTGTGTATGTTATGACACAAACCATTCAAACTTGTCAGCCTATGTTGACTTTCACCTGCTAAGCAAATGGTGAAAATCACAATGATCTGTCCTGTCCCTGTATCAAGTTATCTACTTTTTCTTCATCCATTTTATAGTCTAACCTTGTTTATTGGTGCAGTTTCTGCCTCACCCACTAAACCTGGAAATGAATTTTACAGCCTTGCAACTGTGTGAAAAGTTCTGTTTGCTCTTTTCTATCATATTGCCCTGTATGTTTTCAATTCTTCATATCAGATAACATCCTAATGAATATGAAAAGTACACTCCTCAAAGCGTCAATAATCTTCCTGTAGTGTGATCCCAACATTAGAAAAGGTACTCTGTTGAGGTTTGAATAAGGTTTTATGTAAGTTCATGAGTACTGCTAAAGTTCTAAAGTGATATTTTAGAAGTCCTTACTTTCACTTTGAGCACACTTGACATCTGTGCCCACTTCACCTGCGTTGGAGCTCTTGTAAATACCTTGCTTTACGTATCTTCCAAACAAGAAACTATTTTAATTAGTCAGTCCCCAGCTGCATATCACATTACTAAATATGACAACAGTTTCAGATGTAAGTTGCAGTATATATTTGTGCCATGCCATAGTATGACTGTAGTTAGAATTCAAAAAGGGCTGTAATATTGTATGAATGCATTGAATGGAATAGTAGTGAAAAGAATAATGTTATGAGGAAGTGCTTTATGGCATTAAGCATACTTTGCCCAATTACCAGGCCAGCAGAGCTGATATTTTGGCAACTTTCTCCAGGTATGCAAACTTCTTTTATACTTAGGTTCAGTTTCTTTGGGTGTTGCTGACAGATTCAGATTTTATCATCTGTGTCTCTAAATAAAATGGTGTAAGTGGGACTGTACACTTCAGATGATTCCCTTCATCCCTTTGTTTCTCATCCACAATTTTCCAATTATTTATCGTCAAAGCCAAAGGTAAGGTGGAATATTTACAAAAAAAACAATTCTGTGTTGTACTTTAACTGCAATAATTTACCTAGCATCAATAACTATTATGCAGCAAGAGATAGAAAAGTCACATCAAATTCTTCAGTGGCAAGTAAGTTTACTATCCTAATTAGAAGGCCTTCAAAAGTACTATCTAATATTTTGTTTAACTCGATTCTTGATTCCTAAGGTAGACCCATAGATGCTAAGAAAAAGAAAATCAATGGTAGATCTCAGTACATAACATAAATCTGATCTACATATATTTGATGGAACAATAAAAGAAGCAAAGAACCAAACAATATCTGGGTAGAAGAAAATCAATTATTTTGACAGGGAATCAGCCCTACTTTCCTCTACTGTGTGCCCAAATCTGCTACAAAGCAGAAAATATGAGGAAATGTCTTGATTCACAGGGAGCACTGTGCATGCAGGCTGAATATAAGAAGCAGCTTTGGAGACTTGTGTCTTAATCACTGCCCAAATTCCTTGGGTGGAATTTTCTGGTTTTTTTGGCTAAGTGTCGTTTTGGCCGGAAAAGTGGTGAGTAGCCTGTGCGGTATTTTTGTGCGGTATTTTTAGCCACTCTGAAAAAAATATTTTTGCACGGTTTTTGAGCCACCCCTGTGCAGGTAGACTCTGATTTTCCTGCCCTGCCATTAGTTGAGTGCTTCAATCAGCGGGGCATTCCATTTAAAGGCCACTCCAGTGCTTCAAGCACTTGTTCAAAGTCTACCGATGGGAATGGCTGCAAAGAGGTCTGCCCCAAGATTCAGTGAGACATCCCTAGGCAGAATCCTGGATTCGCTGAGGAGCGGTGGTGCATCTTATACCCACAGACAAGGAAGAGATCCTTGAGAAAGGTCTCCAACCCTGTTTGGGAGGCTGTGGCTGCGCTGGTAAGCACCAGTACCCTGCAAACGAGGGTGGCCATCCAGTGCAGAAGAGGATGAAAAACTCTCTTCCATTCTGCCAGGGTAAGTCATCCTTGTCATCTTTCACCACTCACCCACTCTCATATCCATCTTACATCCTCTGGGAGCTTACTCACTGCCACCTCAAGGGGCACCACCACTTGCTCTCCCACAAACCTTCTCATCTCTCCTGAAGCTTGTCTCATAATAATAATAATCTTTATTATTGTCACAAATAGGCTTACATTAACACTGCAATGAAATTACTGTGAAAATCCCCTAGTCGCCACATTCCAGCGCCTGTTTGGGTACACAGGGAGAATTCAGAATGTCCAGATTACCTGAAAGCACAAGTCTTTTGGGGAGTTGTGGGAGCTGCTCCCACTCACCAACCACACATGCTAGTGTTAGGATACTGGACCAGACCCAATTTATGTTAGGATACCGGATGAGAAACCCCAAAAATTTGAAATCTGTAAAAATGTGAGGAAAGGAGACTTCACCAGGAGTGATGACTAACCAATATATATCTTTTATGTTAAAATAAACTTTAATTTAGACACAGAATTAACCACATTAACATCAAATATATAGCTTTACAATTAACAGTTAAATAGTTCTTAAATAAAAGGAAACGCTTTTGCCTTCCACCTTCACTATAAATATTCTAAACAAGCAACCCAATACAGTTCAAATGGTACTTATAAATAAAGTTAACAAAACAGGCTTACTTGCTGTCCTCTATAGACCTTTTGGAGAGAGATCCTTTCAAGAGCAAGTCCAGCCTTGTCAGACCCTTCTGCTCAACCTAACAGCATTTGGTTAAACTGAAAACTACAGACAGACCTGGCTCCTCCCATTAATTACATAATCTGTAACCCATTAAGATGTCCCATGACCTTCTTAGCTAGGACTAAACACAATCCATAAAATTATCTATGCAGTCGTTACCTTCAACTAGGTTCTTTAATAATATTACTGCAACAAATATATACTTTAACCCAGGCTTTTAATAACATTATTGCAACAGATATAAAATACAACATACATAACACCTTCTTACATGATGAATCAGGCCTCATTACCATCTGCCCTGGCAAACAGCCTGCTTGTACTCTCCCCATCTGTTTTCTTGCAGGACTAGCAGGCTCACAAAAACGGACGAGGTCCCAGACGGTCAGAGGGATGCCTGAGTTTAAAATCCTCCAGGGAGAAAGAGGGATGCTCCTGTACCGAGGGTGAGGTGGGTGCCAAAAATAAAAACAAGTGAGGCCTAGCATGCCATCATCCATCACCAATCTAACGTGAGCCCTGTATCGTATATCCTTATTCACAGCCAAGTGCTAATTACATCCCCCTTCTCTTGCAGGCACATCAGGGGAGAAGCCCAGCACCTCCACTAGCCAGGCACAGGAGACCACCCAGACACCAGTGAGGATGAATTTTTAGAATTGGAGATAAAAGAGGTGTCACAGCTTTCATCCGCATCCTCCACCAGTGCAGACACATAACTTGGTGGGACTTAGTAGTAGAGAGACCTCGAAGTCAGAATCTGGTGAGCACCTCACTTTCTGATCCACAGCACATGGAGGCAGGGATGTCCAGTAGCTGCCGCAAGATGCCGTACCTCCAGGGGCTGTTTAGCACAGGGCTAAATCGCTGGCTTTGAAAGCAGACCAAGGCAGGCCAGCAGCACGGTTCAATTCCCGTACCAGCCTCCCCGAACAGGCGCCGGAATGTGGCGACTAGGGGCTTTTCACAGTAACTTCATTTGAAGCCTACTTGTGACAATAAGCAATTTTCATTTCATTTTGGATCCGTTCATGCCTCAGGTGCTGGCGCTCCACGAAAAAGTTGGGAACGTCAGGAAGGAAAGTCAACTCCACTCCTCAAATTGAAAATCCGAATGAAGGTGGCCCAACACCTTCAGTTCATGTAGACCGTGCTGACACTCTGAGGCAACTAGGGCAACACTGCGAGGTTGATGAACAAAGTGGAGACCTTGTGGCAAGACCCCTGTCCTTCACTGGTGGAGGACATGAACTCCATGGTGTTTGAAGTACACTCCATGGCGCAAGACGTGTACTCAGTGGTGCAGGGCATGAACTCCATGGTGCAGGGCTTTTAATTCATTGTTCAGGCACTTGTGGACATCCACAAGTGCTAACATCAGAGGACCACGTGACTTCTTGACCTCACTCCAGATGCCTTCTATCGCAAGGAGAAAGCCAGGGGCCATCAAACACCCATAAGGAGGAGAGACTGGTGCACAGCCCGGGGCTTTCCACCTTGGAAACTAGAAATGTCCAATCCACCTGGCTCCCCTCTTCCTGTGACCCAATCAGCGCCAAGCCCTCAGGCAGACAAGGGCGGCACCACCACACAGCAACACCCTGAAAGCAGGCCAGGGCGCTCCAGGTTTCGGCCCTCCAGAGGGCTCCTGCTTCACAGCCAACAGGGCTTGGTATACAGCAGGCAGTCTCCACCTCTGCTGTGGCTCCTGGGGCTATACAAGATGTAGCGGTTGGGTCATAAAAGTTAAGAAGGTCCAGTTTCACAGCATGGACATAGGTGTTATGAACTAGTAGACAGTGCCACCTATGTAAGTTAGCTACCACCTATGCCAATTAAATAATTCTCACTTGTAGCTGCCTCACTGTGGCTCCCTAGACTCATAAGATTTCTTTATGTTGAGCCGCTGAGACAACTGCACCCATGTTCCACTGAAAGGCTCAGTGCCCACTCCAGAGCCACCTCCATCTGCTCTCCGTAAGTCTGGCAGCTGATTGGTTGGCATACCACCAGTGACAGAACACATCAGTCATGCTAGTTTCTCTTTGCTAATGAGGTTTCAGGTCCACAAGTTTCAGGTCCACCACTCAACCCAGTCATTCTGAAAGTCTAATCAAAGCGCAAGGATCCCAGCACCTACAGCCCTGGAAAAGTGTGCATTTGACTCAGGTGACACTGAACCTCAGGGGCACGCCCACCTAAGGAGGAGCCTAGGTCAAGAGAGATTAAACTATCCACGCTACATTGCTCTGAAAAACCGCTAGTCATTGAGAGCAAGCAAGCTGCCATCAGCCAGACAGGAGTTAGACATTTGCAGTAGCTCTTTCAGGAACAATGCACTGACCCCACTCCAATTCATCATTGTCATCCTGCAATGTTGGGACTACAGGCAACAGTTTCCTTTCCAAGACAAGAGCCATTTTAATGAGGGTATACACTGCCAGCAATCAGATGGGAAGGGACATAAGCAAGATGCAACGTTATCACTGGCCTTAATCCTTGCCATCCATGAACCGGGAAGCCATGAGGATGTCCTGGACTCTCCTGCCCCTTCTTGCCATCGCCATTATTGATAGCCTTCCTCTGCTCCCTCCAGTACCTTCAATTTTTCATCCACCTCAACATCCTCTTCATCGGAGTAGATGTGCTGCTCCTCCTCCTCACCCCATTGAAACACAGCAGACAGCCATGATCTGTGACACCCTCTGCAGACTATATTGTAGGATTCCACCAGATCGATCCAGGCACTAGAACCGGATCTCCAGCATTCTGATACTCTACTCCATCATAGCGTGACTAGCAGCATGGGCCTCATTGTATCTGGGGTGTGATTTAACAGCCTCGTTGCACCCGACTTGATGTCACGATGAGGCCATTGAGTCTCATCAGAGTTCTTGGTGAGATTTGAGGCACTTGAAATGCCTTACCAGATTTAACAGAATCTTGCGAGGGCCTGATCTAGATGGGCATGATCAATGGGCATGATCTAGATCAGCATATTTAATGGTTTGTGGGATTCTCCTGACACCCGGGACCTAATGGCCGCACCTGGGAGACCTCAAATGTGGATCAGTTGTAATGGCACCTGGTGGGGGGGTCTTCAAAACCATTCGAGACCCTCTGGGTGGTCGATGACAGGGCAGGGTGGCATCCTTGCACTCCCTATGGCACCTGGTTACCTTGGCACTGCCAACCTGGTACCCTGCCAGTCCCAACACTGCCAGGCTGGCAGAGGCACTGCCAGGGTGATAATGCCAGGGTGCCTGAGTGCCAGATCGGCACTGTCAGGAATCTTGGGACAGGTGCCCTTACCTGGTAGGAGCTGTTCCCAGGAGCCTCCCCGAGGTTATGGGGCGAGGGGGCTTTGGAAACAGGGGGGGTGTTGAAAGGACAGTGGGGAGATAGGAGCAACCAGACAAAATGGCGCTCCGATCTGCGAGAAGCCTTTTAGCTCCTCAGCAGGAAATTACCCTTGACGGAAAGAAACTCCTCAAAGCCCAAAAAAATGGCAAAGTGCCATTAAATAACAAGGGGCGGGATTCTCCGCTCCGCTGTCCAGGTTTTCCAGTGCGGCGCTCCCTTGCAGGTAATGGGATTCTCCGTCCCGACATCTGGCCAATGGGGTTTCCCATTGTGGGTACCCATGCCGTCGGGAAATCCGCGGGCATGAGCGCGCTGCCAACCACATGGAGGATCCTGCCGACGGAGAATCCAGCTGAAGATGTTTCTCAACGCTACTGCCCACTATATGCACCGAAAACCGGACATTGATTTTTTTTTTCTGGTTAAACCGTGCTGCTGGTCCCTGCTGCATTCTGTGGCCCCTGCACAGGCATTATCAGCCACATCCTCTGGGGTATCCATTGTCTCTGAGCAGCTGTGCTCCCTCAAAAATGTTGGGTATCTGAGAGTGGCTAAGGATGAAGCTGTTGTGGACACTCCCTGGAAACCTAACACACACCTGGAGGATGCGCTTTGTGTAGTCTCAGACTAGTTGAACATTAAGGGAATGGAAGCCCTTATGATTGATAAACTGCATTACTTGATGCCATGAGAATTGGTAACCACGTGAGTGCAGTCACTTGATCCTTTCACCTGTGGAAAGCCTAATATCTGGGCGAATCCCATGGCTCTTGCAACTTGGCTAGCCTGGCCACAGTCAAAATTGATGTAGTTGTGAGCCCTTAAGAAGAGTGCATCCATCACCTTTTTGATGCATTTATAGACAGAGGCTTGCGAGATGCGACAACGGTTACCCATGGAGCCCTGAACGGAGCCAGGCATGTAAAAGTTGAGGGCAGCTGTGACTTTCAAAGCCAAAGGCAGTGAATGTCCTTCAGGACCACTCGCGGCGCAAACTTTTGGACAAGGTTGCGCAGATGAGCCACCATGCCCATGGACAGGCAAAGCCATCATCAACACTGGTTCTTGCTTATCTCGAGGAAGGTCAGGCGCCATCTATAGACCCCGGGCCATGAAAAGTGCCTCCGAGCGGCCGCTCTCTGGGGTTCCTCCTGAGGCAGCGACCCCTTCCTCCTCAGATTTCTGCTCATGCCTCTAGAAAGCCAGACACCTCCATTGATGTCTTCTCTCAATGCACGAGAAGAATGATAATCAGTTCCACAGGCTCCATCTCTCACTCATACTACTCACTGCAAGGGGCAAGAGAGAGAGAGTGAACATTGAGGAATGCCTCCTTGGATTAACTGTTTGTCCACCCACACTGAGATGCAACGTCTCGATGGTCACTGATGACTGTGCTCAGCAGGATGCTCCACTGAGCCTTTTAGCCTGTGCCCTTGTCGGGGAGGTTATATGTGCTTGCCCTCTCAACAAATAGTGCAGGGATACTATGGATACATTGGCACTCAGAATGGGGAAATGAGTGGGCAAAGGGTTAACCGTAGATCGGTAATCAGTGGCAATCACACACATCAGTGGTGAGTCAGTGGGCATAATTGGCTCAGCTGTCAAAATAAAGGAAGTTAATAGTCTAGTTTCTCAATGGTCTGGTAGGCAAAGTTAATGATGTCATGCCCCTGTATTGGAGCTAACATGCTCAGTTATGAACTCCCAGGCAACCCCTTGCAATATTAGTGGATCTTTCATGCTTTGTCCACTTGATACCTCCACAATCCACCAGCCCAGGCTTCCCTTCCCATTCCCCCCCTCCCCCACCCCAACTTCAAGGGCCAAATCATATCCCTTTTCTCGAAGAGGCCGTTGCCTACCTCACCCCACCCCATGCTTCTACCTCCTCCCCCCCTCCAACTGGCTCTTCAGGCTTGCCATCTGAAGCTTCCTACCCGCCCCCCCCCACCCCTGCCCATTGATTCAGACCCGGCAGAGACCCTTTGCCTGAATGCCTATCCACTGGTTTAGCCCTAATGCACCGAGACCCTTTGCCCGTTCTGGCCCTTAGCAGCCCCTCCCAGTGCACCAGAGCCTTCTCAAGCCTTCAACTATACTCCTGGTGCCACATGCAGCACAGCCTCCTCAGCCTCCCCATCTCATCCCAGTATCTCAAGCAACGTAGCTTTCCATGCCTCAAATCCCCCTGGTGGAATCCCTGAGCACTGTAACCCACCCTTCCCTGACCTTTGATGTGCTCTCTCTCTCCTGGCAGTCATTGGTGGCCTGTGATGAACTGCATACTCACCTCCGAACTCCCCTCGAAGGTGTTGGACTTTCCAGTTTGGAGGAGGATCGCTGCAGGGAGGTCCGTTGGTGGTATTCACATGAGTGGCAATACATCATTGGTGAGGGGGGAGGACAATTTCTCTGGGAAATTTGTTCTCCTGCATTTTTGGCGCTTCACAATATATTGTGCCTCTTCGCCATTTACACCTATGCCAAAGCATTGGTCCTTGTTTTTTAAAATATTTTTTAGTTTTGTCTTTTGTTTCAAAGTTTCTCTCATACTTGTATTCCATGTTAGATTCATGTACTTCATCAATGTGTAGTTTTCAATAGTTTATTATTTTTAAAACATTGTTTATAATTTTTAGTTTTGTTTCAGATTTGTTTTTTGCCTTTATGATCCATCTATTTTGTTACAGTATTCTAATTACTAAACAATCGTGATAAATTTCAACTTTACATTGTCTACAGAAATGATTCTTGGTTAGTTTTTATAATAGGGGATACCGCAACATGTTTTGGTATCTTTACCTTCAGGTGGTGAACTTGAATCCAAAAGATATTGCTATGCGATACATCAAAACCTGGCTTTTGATTGACCTAGCTGCAGCATTTCCTCTGGACTCTATATTATTCCTTATTAAGGTAAGGTAAGGTGGATATGCTCACGAATATAACAAGTTAATTAATGTCTTAATGCATCAATCTATATACGTTATTCAAAAAGACCTTGAACACGTGTGCGTTTACTGTCCACAAATGTTATTTGCTGCTCTTAAATGCCCTCTGAAATGGCCTAGCAAGCCACTCAGTTGTATTAAACCGGTACGAGAACACAAAAAAGGAACAAAACCGGACGGACCCCTGGCATCGAACCAGGCACCGGAAATGACAACGGCAAACCCAGCCCTGTCACACTGCAAAGTCCTTCTTACAAACATCTGGAGGTTTATGCCAAAGTTGGGAGAGCTGTCTAACAGTTAACCAACAGCCAGACATAGACATACTCACAGAATCATATCTTACAGACAATGACCCAGACACCACTCTCACCATTCCTGGGTATGTCCTGTCTCACCGGCAGGACAGACCCAGCAGAGGTGGCAGCACAGTGGTATACATTCGGGAGGGAATTGCCCTGGGAGTCCTCAACATCGACTCTGGACCACATGAAGTGTCATAGCTTCAGGCTAAACATGGGCAAGGAACTGGGCAGCACGGTAGCATTGTGGATAGCACAATTGCTTCACAGCTCCAGGGTCCCAGGTTCGATTCCGGCTTGGGTCACTGTCTGTGTGGAGTCTGCACATTCTCCCTGTGTGTGCGTGGGTTTCCTCCGGGTGCTCCGGTTTCCTCCCACAGTCCAAAGATGTGCAGGTTAGGTGGATTGGCCATGATTAATTGCCCTTAGTGTCTGAAATTGCCCTTAGTGTTGGGTGGGGTTACTGGGTTATGGGGATAGGGTGGAGGTGTTGACCTTGGGTAGGGTGCTCTTTCCAAGAGCCAGTGCAGACTCGATGGGCCGAATGGCCTCCTTCTGCACTGTAAATTCTATGATAATCTATGAAACCTTGTGCTGATTACCACATACCGGCCGCCATCAGCTGAATCAGTACTCCTCCATGTTGAACACCACTTGGAGAAAACACTGAGGGTGACAAGGGTGCAGAATATGCTCTGGGCGGGGGACTTCAATGTACATCACCTAGAGTGGCTCAATAGTACCATTACAGACCGAGAATGCCAGGTCCTAAAGGATATAACTGCTAGACTGGAATTGCAACAGGTGGTGAGGGAACCAACAAGAGGGAAAAACATACTTGACCTCATCCTCACCAATCTGCTTGCTGCAGATGCATGAAAATATCGGTAAAAGTGACCTCTGCACAGTCCTTGGGAAGACAAAGTCCCTTCTTCACATTGAGGATGCCCTCCATCGTGATGTGTGGTACTATCACCGTGCTAAATGGGAAAAGATCTAGCAACTTGAGACTGGACATCCATGAGGCACTGTGGGCCATTAGCAGCAGCAGAATTGTTCTCAACCACAATCTGCAACCTCATGGCCCAGTTTATTCACCACTCTACTATTTTCACCAAGCCAGGGGATCAACCCTGGTTCAATGAAGAGTGCAAGAGAGCATATCAGGCATACCAAAAAATGAGGTGTCAAACTGATGAAGCACAGGACTACTTAGTGTGCCAAACAGCATAAGCAGCAAGTAATAGACAGAGCTTATCGTTTCCACAGCAAACGCATCAGATCTAAGCTCTGCAGAGCTGCCACACCCAGCCGTGAATGGTGGTGGACAATTAAACAAGTCAATGGAGGAGGAGTCTCCACAAATATCCCCATCCTCAATGATTGAGGAGCCCAGCACATAGGTGCAAAAATCAAGGCTGAGGCATTTGCAATAATCTTCAGCCAGAAGTGCCGAGTGGATGGTCCATCTCGGTCTCCTCCGGAGTTCCCCAGTAGCATAGTGGTTAGCACGGTTGCTTCACAGTACCGAGGTCCCAGGTTCGATTCCCAGCTTGGGTCACTGTCTGTGCAGAGTCTGCCCGTGTCTGCGTAGGTTTCCTCCGGGTGCTTCGGTTTCCTCCCACAGTCTAAAGATGTGTAGGTTAGGTGGATTGGCCATGCTAAATTGCCCTTAGTGTCCAAAACAGATTAGGTGGGGTTATTGGGTTACAGGAATAGGATGGAGGTGTGGGGCTTAAGTGGAATGGTCTTTCCAAGAGCTGGTGCAGACTCGATGGGCCGAATGTCCTCCTTCTGCACTGTAAATTCTATGTCTATGTTTTTTTAAATAAATTTAGAGTACCCAATTTTTTTTCCAATTAAGGGGCAATTTAGCGTAGCCAATCCACCTAACCTGCATATCTTTAGGTTGTGGGGGCGAAACCCACGCAGACACGGGGAGAATGTGCAAACTCCACACGGACAGTGACCCAGGGCCGGGATTCGAACCCGGGTCCTCAGCGCCGTAGGCATCAATGCTAACCACTGCGCCACCGTGCTGCCCAATTCTATGTCTATGTTAACTATCACAGATGTTAGTCTTCAACCAATATGATTCACTCCACGTGATATCAAGAAATGGCTGAAGGCACTGGATACTGCAAAGGCTATGGGCCCTGACAATATCCCGGCAATAGTACTGAAGAAGACTTATGCTCCAGAACGTGCCGCACCCCTAACCAAGCTGAACCAGTACAGCTACAACACATTTCTTCACACAAAGAGTGGTGAGCCTGTGGAATTCATTATGACAGGACGTAGTTGATGCTAAAACTTTGAATATATTCAAGAGGCGGCTGGACATAGCACTTGGGGAGAACGGGATCAAAGGTTATGGGGAGAAAGCATGATTTGAGTTGGATGATCAGCCATGATCGTGATGAATAGTGGAGCAGGCTCGAAGGGCCAAAAGGCCTCCTCCTGCTCCTATCTTCTATGTATCTATGTATGTAACATTGGCATCTATCCAGCAATGTGGACAATTGCCCAGGTGTTTCCTGTACACAAGATACAGGGCAAATCCAACCCAACCAATTCCCGCCTTATCAGTCTGCTCTCCATCATCCGCAAAGTGATGGAAGGTGTCATCAACAGTGCTATCAAGTGGCATTTACTCAGCAATAACCTGTTCACGGATGCTCAGTTTGGGTTCCGCCAGGGTCACTCAGCTCCTGACCTCATTACAGCCTTGGTTCAAACGTGGACAAAGAGCTGAATGCCAGAGGTGAGGTGAGAGTGACTGCCCTTGACATCAAGACACCATTTGACCGAGTATGGCATCAAGGAGCCCCAGCTAAACTGGAGTCAATGGGAATCAGGGGGACAACTCTCCGCTGGTTGGAGTCATACCTAGTACAGAGGAAGATTGGTGTGGGGATTGGAGGTCAATCCTCTCAACTCCAGAACATTACTTCAGGAGTTCCTCAGAGTAGTGTCCTAGGCTCAACCATCTTCAGCTGCTTTATAAATGACCTTCCTTCCATCATAAGGTCGGATGTGGGGATGTTTGCAGATGACTGTACAATGTTCAGTACCATTCACGACTCCTCTGATAATGAAGCAGTCCATGTCCAAATGAAGCAACACCTGGGCAATATCCAGGCTTGGGCTGACAAGTAGCAAGGTACATTTGTGCCACACTAATGCCAGGCAATGAACAATTCCTACAAGAGAGGATATAACCACTGCCACTTGACATTCAATGGCATTATGATCGTTGAATCCCCCACAATCAACATCCTGAGGGTTACCATTGATCAGAAACTGAACTGGACTAGCCATATTAATACTGTGGCTACCACAGCAGGTCAAAGGCTAGGAATCCTATGGTGAGTAACTCACTTTCTGACCCCCCCCCCCCCCCCCCCCCCCCCCACCAAAGCCTGTCCACCATCTACAAGGCACAAGATAGGAGTGTGATAGAATACCTTCCACTTGCCTGGATGAGTGCAGCTCCAACAACACTCAAGAAGCTCGAAACCATCCGATACAAAGCAACCCACTTAATTGCTCTCCCTTCCACAAATATTCAAACCCTCCACCACAGATAAACAGTGGCAACGTGTGAACCATCTCCAAGATGCACTGTTCCTTAGACAGCACCTTCCAAACCTATGACCACTACCATCTAGAAGGACAAGAGCAGCAGATACCTTGGAACCCCACCACCTGGAAGTTCCCCTCCAAGTCACTCACCATCCTGATTTGGAAATATATCACTGTTCCTTCACTGTCGCTGGGGCAACATCCTGGAACTCCCTCCCTAACAGCACAATGGGTGTACCTACACCTCAGGACTGCAGCTGTTCAAGAAGGCAACTCATCACCATATATTGAAGGGTAACTAGGGCAATAAATGCTGGCCTAACCAGCGACGCCCACATCCCGTAAAGGAATTAAGAAAAAAACACCATGTTTGTCAATATTGAATATGGAAAATGCCTTTGTAACTGTTTATGGTGGTATTTTGTATGTAACCAATTTATTTGGGGTGGCACAGTAGTTAGCACTGTTGTTTCACAGCACCAGGGATCCCGGTTAAATTCCCAGCTTGGGTCGCTGTCTGTGCGGAGTCTGCACGTTCCCCCCATGTCTGCGTGGGTTTCTCCGGGTGCTCCATAAGTCACGAAAGACATGCTATTAGATGATTTGGACGTTCTGAATTCTCCCTCAGTGTACCCGAACAGTCACCGTAGTGTGGCGACTAGGGGATTTTCACAGGAACTTCATTGCAGTGTAATGCAAACCCACTTGTGACACTAATAAAGATTATTATTATGGGAAAAATGTACATAAATATTACATCATGGTTTGTGGATAAACAAATTAAGACAATTAAAATGATTCTTTAAAGCATTTTATCTGCCTTTTGTCAATAACTGAAAATTCTAATACCTTAAATATCTTTAATATCTTAATATTTTAAACATAAAAACAAAACCCACAAAACTGTACATTTCACAATAATGTAAAATCGACCCATTGAATTGCTTTTGTGTCTTTGGGGAGGTGGTGGTGTAGTGCTATTGTCAGGTGATTAGGAATCCAGAGACCCAGGGTAGTGCTCTGGGGACCCGAGTTTGAATTCAATAAAAACCTGGAATTAAAAGTTTAATGATGACCATGAAACTTGTCGATCGTAATAAACACGCACCTGGTTCACAAATGTCCTTTAGGGAAGGAAATCTGCCATCCTTACCTGGTTTGACCTGCATGTGACTCCAAATCCACAGTAATGTGCTTGACTCTTAAATGCCCTATGAATTGCCCCAGTATACTACTCAGTTCCAGGGCAATTGTGGATGGGCAACAAAAGCTGGCCCACTCAGTGATGCCCACATTCCATGAATGAATAGTTTTTAAAAAATTATAATTTTACCTGAAAGGCTCAACCTCAAAACTCTGGGATTTAAAGTAAAATGTTGCCCAAAGTAATAACTGTTAGCTGAAGGCAGATCCTGCAGTTGAAAAGTATTTAAAATGCCCAATTTTATAGGATTTTGCAGCATGTAGGCTACCAAAGTAAAGCAATACTTCATGATTTCAGTCTCCAGATCTACTGTTCCTCATGTTTTTGGAACAAAAATTTGAGGAGAAATTTCAACATCTTAATTCAAAGTGAATGTAATTCGAGTTTTTTAAACAGAGAAACATGGAACGAAATTCAATAATCTGAAAAATGGACGAAGGAATCACAATGCCCCATTACCTGACCCTATGGATTGCAATGCAGGCAGTACAGTAACTTTGTGCTAACTGCAAATTTCAATAATTTTGGTGTCCAGGCAGTGTTGAATGTGCCCTTGGTTCTTTGGGCAAATCAGCAGATGGCCAATATTGTGAGTAGCTAGTATCACTTAAAGCGAGCCTGCACTGCATAAAATTGGTCATCAACTCTTAGAGGGAAGGTGTATTATTGCTGGAGCAGTTGCTGGCAGTTAAACATGAGGGAACACCTGGAAAACGTTGCAAAATAGTGCAATTTGGGAGAGTGGGCTCTGAAATTTTTGAGGACCTTGGTAGAAGAGTTGGAAGGAGGACTGATGTTAGGTATCCATTGGGAAACTAGAAGGCCTCTAGGCAATCTGCAAAGGCAATGGGAACAAATAGCCTTGGGGATCAATACCTGAACGTTAGTCCCAAGGACCTGGAAGCAGTGTAAGATATTCAATGAGCTCAAACGAATGGCCAAGATCAATTAATGAAACTTCTAATTCTACAAGCTGCACTACTAGCCTCAGACATTGCTCAGTTCACCGCATTTCCAGCACTGATCTACCAAAAGTCTCCATCAATCAGGGCTCATGTTTCATCACATTCTCACACATCTAGCACTCCTGCAAACCTAACACTCACATCTTACAGCTTGCTCATAGAGCCTGTTATTCAACCACAACAGCCATATAATTCAAACAAATTGCATGACACTGACTTACAACTCCTTCTATCTTGCAGAACAAATTAATACACAGGTGCAGCAGGAGCTAATTGGATGGGACAAGCGTACCTCCATATCCTAACCTTCATGGAGAGGCAAGGCTGGCCATTATTCGAATCATCAAAGCTGACAATATCCTCACACCTAGTCCTCCTTACAACATACTTCACAACATACCTCCTGTTCAGCTCACACCTTCTGATTTTCCAACTTCAGATGGTGTAAGAATGCCAGTGTTACTTTTGCACCCAATCCTTACATCACAACCTTACTTTTGTGTCTTCCTCCTTTCAGATAGCCAAGATGTGTAAACTGGCCAGACGATGCAGGAACTGCAAGTTGACACTATTGGGCTGGTTATTGTTTGTTATTTACAGCACAGAAGGAGGCCATTCAGCCCATCGTGTATGCAGTGGCTCCCAAAAGAGCAACCTAGCTATCCTCATTCCCCAGCCCTATCTCCGTAGCCTTTTAAATTAATCACTTTCAAATATATATCCAGCTCTTTTGAAACCTCCTATGGAATCCACCTCCACCACTCTCCAGGCAGCGCATTCCAAATCCCAGGAACGCTCTGAGTAAATAAGTTTCCCCTTATCTCACTCCTTGTTCTCTTGCTCACCATCTTGAGATTGCGATCCCTCATCACTGATATACCAACTAGTGGAAACAGAATATCCTTCTTTACCCTGTCAAAATTGTTCAGAATTTTGAATACCTCAATAAGGTCGCCTCTTAATCTTCTCTATTCCAAGGAGAACAAACCCAATTTCTCCAATCTTTCCTTGTATCTAAAATTTCTCATTCCTGGTATTCTAGTAAATCTCCTCTGCACTCTCTCCAGGGCTTTAACATCCTTCCTAAACACAAATGTGGTCTGACCAATTATTTATAGAGGTGTAGCATTACTTCCTTGCTTTTTTAAAATAAACGTTTCATTGAGGTATTTTCTTTGGCAGTTTAACAGCAACAAAATCCACAATATAAATAAGAAAAGAAAAATATATATACATAGTGCAAATTCCGCCACTCTCTCCCGCAGGTCCTGCCCTTACTTATCTCCCTACTCTACACTAACCTAACGTACCCCCCTACGCTACACTAACCTAACCCCACCCCCACCCCCCCCTCTGCTTCTGCTGATGTTTAATTCTCTGCGAGGAAGTCGACGAATGGTTGCCATCTCCGGGCGAACCCTAACAGAGACCCTCTTATGGCGAACCTTAATTTTCTCCAGGCAGAGGAAGCCTGCCATGTCTGAAAGCCAGGTCTCTGATTTTGGGGGCTTTGAGTCCCTCCATGCCAGCAATATACGCCTCTGGGCTACCAGGGAAGCAAAGGCCAGAACATCTTCTTTCTTCCTGGATTACCGGGTCCATCGATACCCCAAATATCGCCAGTTCCGGACTCATTGCCACCCTCGTATTTAATACCGTGGACATGATGCCGGCAAACCCCCGCCAAAATCCCCTCAGTTTTGGACATGCCCAAAACATGTGGACACACTTCGCACACCTGTCCTCCACCCCAAAGAATCTGCTCATATGGTCCACCGTCATGTGAGCCCGATGAACAACCTTAAGCTGGATCAGGCTGAGCCTGGCACATGTTGCGATGGCATTCATCCTTCGTAGCGCGTCCGCCCACAGACCTTCCTCCATCTCATCCCCCAGCTCCTCCTCCCACTTCAGCTTCAGCTCCTTGGTCTGCGTCTCCTCTGACCCCATAAGCTCTTTATAGATATCCAAGACCCTCCCTTATCCATCGTCTAGAAACCACCCTATCCTGAATCCCCCTTAATGGCAGGAGTGGGAAGGTTGGCACCTGCCTCCGCAAAAAGACCCGCACCTGTAAATACCGGAGATCATTCCCTCCAGCCAACACAAACTTCTCCTCCAGTGCCCTCATACTCGGGAAGCTTCCGTCTATGAACAAGACCCCCATCCCCTCTATTCCCGCTCTCCGCCAAATACAGAACCCCCATCCATCCTCCCCGGGGCAAACCTATGGTTATTGCAGATTGGGGACCACACCGATGCCCGCTCTGCGCCCACATGTCTCCTCCACTGCCCCCAGATTCTCAGGGTCGCCACCACCATCAGACTAGTGGAGTAACGCACCGGCGGGAATGGCAGGGGTGCCATCACCAGTGCTTCTAAACTTGTGCCCTTACACGAGGCCGCCTCCATGTGCACCCACGCCGGCTCACCCCCCCACCAGTCACCTCCTCACCATGGCTATGTTGGCCGTCCAGTAGTAATTACTGAAGTTACCGCACCGCGTAGACCGCGTCCGCGCAATTCCCGGCGGGAGCGACGTAGGACCCGATCTCAGATTTGATGCTCAGTGTCCGCCCCTGTGCCGATCGCGATTTTGGCGCGGAGGCTCGGATAATCCCGCCCTCTATACTTCTATTTATAAACCCAAGGATGCCATACGCCTTCTTAACAACTTGCCTGGTCACCTTCAGAGAATTATGCACTTGAACCCCGAGGTCCTTCTACTCCTGTACTCTTGTCAAAGTGGTCGCAGAGTTCCCGATGCAGCGGAGAACACAACATCGTCCATAAAATGGAATTGCTGCAGTTCCGATGCTCTGGTCCTCCACTGGCGGTGGTATTGATGTTCGCGCCTCATGACAGCGGGAGGATGAAAATAGTCAAGTTGACTCATTTGCATCCTATTAACCCTGCTTTCTGCAGAGAAAAAGAGGAAGTGAGAACACTTCATTGCCTTTGATGTAAATAAATAATCTTTATTGTCACAAGCAGGCTTACATTAACACTGCACAAGTAGGCTTACATTAATATTCCCGCAGCTGTTCGGTACACGGAGGGAGAATTCAGAATTCTCAGCTGGTACGTGAATTGTACCCAAGCTGGTATGGCCTTGTTCTGCATCACAAACCAGCTGTCTAGCCCACTGAGCTAAACCAGCCCCCAACAGTTGGACCAAGTGGACATGTGGACCAAGAGCTGCCAATCACAGATGTTTCTAAACATTGCGCTTATTTTCCCAGCTAGGATTTGAGATCCATTCAAGCATGAAGGGAAATTAAATTAAAAATCCAGACAGCTGGCTGTGTGCAAGCCATCAATCATAGCCAAGTAAAACCAAATCCCATTGATATGAATAAAGGGCTTGCAGGTCAAAGATCTGAGGGGGTTTAAATCCAGCTGATGTGGTTTTCCCTTTCTTGGAATTTACAGGTGCTGTTTTCTCTGCCTGAGACAGCAGGTGTATTCCACAGATGAGTTTTAAAGCAGTGATTTCTTCACTGTCTCTGTCTGGACTGCTCTCTAGCTTCCAGGCAGGTGTCTCTGTAATGGGGGGTGTTCTGATGGAGGTCTCTCTTATGGGGGGGGGGGGGAGCTCTTGCGGGGGTCTCTTATGGTGGTCCCTGGTGGGGTCTCTCATATGGTAGGAGGGTCCCTGTAATGGGTAAGTCTCTGGTGGGGATCTCTATAATGAGGGGAGTCTCTGGTGGGGGAGTCTCTTATAAGCGGGTCCCGGGTAAAGGTCTCTTATGTGAGGTCTCTGATGGGGATCTTTCTCATGGTGGGGTCTGGTGGGAGTGTCTCATATAGGGGGAAGGGGGTTTCTGACAGGGGTCTCTGTAATAGGGGTGTCTCTGGTGGGGGGCTCTCTTATGGGGGGATAGTAATTTGCCTCTGGATTCTCGCTCCCAGCACAAATGCAAATCAGAGGTGATTCACCTTCAGAGGGAAAACATCTCCCAAATGGAGAATCCAGCCCATTGTGTCAAGTGTAGAAGATAGCATTGAGACGAGACCTGCATGTGGTAGAAACTGGGCACAAGTGGTCTGCAGCCTAAGCACAGGTATTCAGCAGAAAGTGAGATTATACATGAGTTCTGCTGCAGGAGACTTAGCTGAGCGCTTTGATAAGGCAGCATGCAGGGAACGCTGTTGGGGTTAATCTTGGATAAGTCTACCAAAAAGCCTGCCATTTTCAAGAAGCATGGAGAGGTGCAACACCAATATGGCCCAGGGTTTTGCCCAGAGCTTGAAACCCACCCTCTCCAGAATGTAATTGATGACAAACTTCTTTAGCACACTTGCAGATCCAATCCTGATGCGACATACGATGACCGATGCTTCACATAGTAATGTAGAGTCATAGCATGGCAGCTGATTAACTAATAAATGAGGAATTGAAAGTTAGTCTCAATAATTGGGGCCATGAAAATATAATCATAAAGACCCATCTGATTCATGAATGTCCTTTAGGAAAGGAAATCTTGTTAGTACCCGACCAGCCCTACATATGATTCCAGATCTACAAAAATGTGGTTGACTTAAATAAACTAACAAGTCACTCAATTGTGGCAGTTGGGGATGGGCAACAAATGGTAGACTTTTCATTGACACCCAAATCCCATGAAAGAATAAAAACAATGTTTGTGTACTGCAATGGAAGCAGAAACTGAAGTCATAAATTGTCAGCTTGTTGCAATGTAAGCCTAGAGTACTGACATACAATTTCAGCTTGCTGAGGAAGACTACTGTCGTCATGGTTTGAGATACCAGTGTTCAAGGGGGACTTTCAGGGTGTGACAGAAATACAGACATCTGTTTTACATTGGATTAGCCCTCTTAATGCTGTAATTCTAACAGTACCTTGCTGTTGTTGTCTGTCAAACAGCCAGTGCAGGCTACTGTCTTCCATGCCAAGATGGTGTGGTCCGAAAAAGAGCTTTCTGAGGCCAGAGCTGTTTGAAATTGCCCTGCAAGTTCATTTGCAGTCTGTTCCACTACACGTCAGCAGCCTTTCACCAGCCATGCTGCATCCACTGAGGTAGTGCTTTCTGAGAGTTTTGGGACAGCAGAGACACAAGGAAGGAAGGCACTAATGAAATGCAGAAGGGTTATTTTTTATTCTTTCATTGGATGCAGATGTGACTGGTTAGGCCAGCATTTACTGCCCATCTCTAATTGCCCACCTTCTTAAACTACTGCAGTCCATGTGGTGTAAGTATACCAACATGATTAAGCAGGTAATTCTCAACATAAACAAACATATAAATATATTTATGAAGGGATTTCCAGGATTTTGACACAGTGACAGTGAAGGAACAGTGAAATAGTTCCAGGCCAGGTTGGTATATGACTTTGGGGGAAACTTGCAGGTGATGTTCATATGCATTTGTTGCTCTTGTCCCTCCAGGCACTAGAGATTACGGGTTTGGAAGGTGCTGTTGAAGGAGCCTTGGTGAGGTTCTGTAGTGAATCTTGTAGACGGTAGACACACTGCTACCACTGTGCACTGGTGGAGGGTTAAGATGGTGGATGGGTGCCGATCAAGTGGCTGATCTGTCCTGGGTGGTGTCAAGCTGCTTGAGTATTTCTTCACACTTGAAAGACTTGCGCCTTGTAAAAGGTGGACAGCCACAATATTACATTATCTTACCTGCTTATGTAGCCACAGCACTTACATGGTTGGTCCAGTTCAGATCAATGGTTTTCCCCCAGTATGTTAATAGTGGGGGTTCAATGATGGTAATACATTGAATGTCAAGGGGCAATGGTCACATTCTCTTATTGGTGGTGGTCATAATCTGGAATTTGTATGGCACAAAAGTTACTTATCAGTCCAAGCCTGAATGTTGTCCAGGCCTTGCTGCATATGAGCACAGAGTGCCTCAATATCTGAGGAGCGTCATGTGAGTGTCCCTTTAAGAAATGTGTTCTCTTATCACATGGCTTCAGTGATATCATTGTGTGGGTGGAGCTGGGCTGTGACTCGGGTTTACTTTTGTTTTGAGCTGGGAGCTGGCTGTGGCTCTGAGTTTTACTTTCAGTTTACACAGTTGGAAGCTGGATTCAGACAAAGAAAGTTTCTTTAGTCTCTCTCTCTGCATGTTAAAAGGTGTCCAGATCACTTGATAATTTAAAAGTGATAACTGTTTTCTAGAAAGAATTCAAACATACTGATTTGTTAAAAGGGTTTTCCTAGTTTAGTGGATGTTATCAAATTGAAACAGTTGAAAGGGAAGTTATTCAGGGTTATATATATAGCGAATTGTAGCTGTGGAGGGGGGGATTTATGTTTGTAGCTGATAAAAATGCTTACTGTGTGTGCTTAAAAAATGTTAAATGAATTTGTAGAATAAACTTTGTTTTGTTTGAAATTGCTATTGGCCTCTGTTGAATAACACCTGAGAAGTAGGCCCTTGTGCTCATCGTAACCGAAATGTATAAACAGTTGTAGGTCAGATGAACTCCATGAGATACTTTGGTGTTTTCTAAACTCTGGCCCATAACAGGAGTCAAGAACACAGTTGAACATTGTACGATCATTGGTGAACATCCCCACTTCTGACCTTATTTTGGAAGGGAGGTCATTGATGAAGTAACTGAAGATGTTAGACCTAGGAACTATCCTGAGGAATTCATTGATGTTTATATGCATGCACCATAGTGTGTTTTATTTGTAAATCTGGTTTAGAGTGTGTATTGTGTGTTGTTTTTTACTTTTGTACTGTGACCAAGTAGGTGCTATGAAGGTCAGTTACAGAAGGAAGGTATGATGTGGGACTGTCGTTGAATTGAGGCTATATTTACTGGTATTGCAGTCATCTGAGTCTTGCGAGCAGAAATAAATAGTGTTTGTTGCTTCATACCTTCCTTCTCTTTTCTCCTTCTCTTGGGTTGCTCTCTGTATAGCTGGTAACCAGAGCTGTGGCCTCACAGTGACAAGGTAGTGCACCGTTCAACAAACCCCTATGAATCGTGACATGCGTTCTGTTGACAACTACAAGGCTCCTCCAGAATGATCCAGACAGTGGAAAAGTTGCTTAAGGTACCCTAGTGGTCTGATCTATTATGTTTCATGTGGTAGCATCATTCCATTTCATGCATTTGGGTCACACACTGGAGTCATGCCATCAAAAGATAGCCCTTGTTATTACTTTGAGGATGGCACAACAGCCAGGATTACAGGTATTGACCTACATGATACGCTGTGTATGGTTGCACAATAACAGGATGTTGCAGGAAAGTTAACATGTCAGAATTTATATGTGGCACCTGCAGAGCAATGCACATACTCTCAAAGGCTTGGCTGATTTAGCACACTGGGCTAAACAGCTGGCTTGTAATGCAGAACAATGCCAGCAGCATGGGTTCAATTCCCATACCAGCCTGGAATGTGGCACTCGGGGCTATTCACAGTAACTTCATTGAAGCCTACTTGTGACAATAAGTGATGATTATTATTATCATGGGGATGTCTACAATCCTTATGAAGCTGCGTGCCCACTCCAACTGCTTCTCTCCAACTAGAGAAAATTAGATCTTTTTGGCTCCCTTAGAATACAGTGCATCAGTGACCTCCTTTATACAACAGTGGATGGCAAACTGGGAAATCTTGCAAATATACCCTGCTGTAGCCCGGACGGAGTCAGTTGTAACTGCATTTGGGGCAGAATTCACTGAGGACATCCATAATGAAGTGAAGACATATGGCACACTTCCTCTCTGAAGTCCATGTAGGGGAATTGCTTCCTGAGAACTTTAGAGTAGATATGCTGTCCTGCTGAGGCCCTAACTCCCCACCCTCCTCCTACCCCCATCAGCTTATCCTGCTCTGTGTCACCTCTGTGCCCTCTCGCTATCATGATCTAGCCAAAGGGGGATGGAAATTAATGCACTCACTTCTCAGAGCAAATGCTTGGTGCAGAATTCTTGAAAGTTTGTCAATATCTTCCTGCATGTGTCACACCAGTACCTGGAGACTGTGGCAATGTTAAATAACTATAGAAATCACTAAAGTAGTTCTGAGCCAGTTGAAATAAGTCAGCAACTAACCTGAAAGGAGTTGGTAATCCCTTTAAATGCCATTGGTGGTTGGTGGGATGGGGGTCTTTCCTGTTGCTGAAAGCATGTTCAGCTGTATGAGACTAAGGTAGGATTTTAGCTTGAGTGTTCAGCTCCAAAATGACATCATAGGTGTCAAATAAACATAACTCCTGTGTATACGTGGTAACACCCTTACCAACTGCTATGTGGTGTGGCAAGCACCAGAACAGTGGCATCACAACTGGCTCTGTTGCTCAGGAAAAGGGGAGGGAAAAGTGCAGGAGAGCGGTAGTTATAGGGGAACCTGTAGTAAGGGGCACAGATAGGTGCTTCTGTGAACGTGAAAGAGACTCCAGGATGGTATGTTGCCTCCCTGATGTCAGGGTCAAGGATTTCTCTGAACGAACACAGGACATTCCGAAGGGGGAGGGTGGACATCCAGAGGTCGTAGTACATATAGGTACTAATGACATAGGCAGGAAGAGTGATGAGGTCCTGCAGAAGGAGTTCAGGGAGTTAGGCAGTAAGCTAAAAAGCAAGACGTCTTGGGTTGAAATCTTACTCCTTGTGCCACGCGTCAGTGAGGCTAGAAATAGGAGGATAGTGCAGCTAAAAACGTGGCTACACTGGTGGTGTAGGAGGGTGGGTTTCAGATTTCTGGATCATTGGGATCTCTTCCGGGGCAGGTGGGACCTGTACAGGAAGGAGGGTTGCATCTAAACTGGAGGGATACCAATATCCTGGATGGGAGGTTTGCTAGAGTCACTCGGGAGGATTTAAGCTAGTAAGGGAACCAGAGCGTTACCTTAGAAGGTATAATAACTGAAGGGTAAATAGGGAACAAAAATAAGAGAACAAGATCATCCTCAGGCAGAGCAAAAAGGTGACGAATGTGAGAAGGGAAGTGGTCAATGCAGGACTGAGGGTGTTGTACCTAAATGCGCGCAGTATACCGAACAAGGTAAATGAGCTTGTTGCGCACATTGGAATTGGCCGGTATGATGTGGGCATCACAGAGACGTGGCTGCAAGGGGATCAGGGCTGGGATCTAAATATACAAGAGTATGTGTCTTATCAAAAGGACAGGCAGATGGGCAAAGGCGGCGGGGTTGCATTGTTAGTAAGGAATTAAGTTAAATCGATAGCAAGGAGCGATATAGGATCAGAAGGCATAGAATCTATGTGGGTAGAGTTGAGGAATCACAAAAATAAAGATATTAGACTGGGCACACATCGGCAGCACCAGAAATGGATGTACATAGGAATTAGGAGCAGAAGTAGGCAATTCAGCCCTTCGAGTTTGCTCCGCCATTCAATCAGACCTTGGCTGATCTCTTCCTGATCTCAAATCCATCTCCCAACCTGTTGCCCATAACCCTTTAATCTGTAATGTAATGCACACAACCCCCCCATTGTCGGCTGCCGACTGCAATTACATGCTCGCTAGCCAATTAACAGTTGAACGGCAGGAAAGGTGTTTTCTGAGAGGGCCATAGCTGTCAGGGAGTCAGGAGCAGTGTGGGCTCTTCAGTGACAGTCAATCTTGATATCCTGCAGCCAGACGGGAACAACACATTGAGGGATTTCAGGCATGGTGGCCAGATGACAAGGCCAGGCTCATGGTAATTCAGATGTGCAAACATTCATGGCCCTTTGCTTCTCCGATGACCGGTTGTGGTCACTCCTGTAGGTAGCCAATGATGGAGATACTGCTGCCAGATGATGGCCAGAGGAAGCCTCCACAATTAATCAAGAAAACCTGGTGGCGATGACTTTGAAAGTGAACAGCTATGGAACCATGTGTAGGACCTGGGCGCAAGTGTCAGAAGAGTGCCAATGACCATCTCCATTCTGTGACAGTTAATAAGGATGTACTTTGCATTTTGAGTGAACATATATATGTGAGCAAGCATTTGTTGGAGCTAGACGATGATACATGAGCAGCTATAATGGCAGAGACGGTGTGTTCCCAGCAAGACTGTTCAGAACTAGGTAGGATGACAGGCACACCTGGAAGGGAAATGTCCTGCAATGAGTTGGGCACATGGATGAGCGATGTTAGGAAGGAGCATGTACACCTCAGCCATATAGAATAGGGACTCATTAATGTACTCTTGCCTTCAGAAGAAAAGGGAAGTACAATGCACAGAAATTCAACCGTACAAGTGGTAGAGTTCCAAATCTAGCAGTACTGACGCTGATGAAGGAGGATATTCTAGAGTTGGCATGCTAGCAGGAGGTGAGATCTACTGGTTGAGGAGAGGTGGGGGTTTCTGAGGAGATTGGTGTGAAGGGGATATACTTTTGACAGGAATGGACCATGAGACATCAAGGGCTTGGGCAGGGAATGCAATGTTATGGTGACTGGTCTTTTACTATCCTTCATTTTATTTGGGAAGTGTGCCATGACCATGTGTATGGTGTTGCAATGGCTACTTAGTTTGCTTCTTTAATGCTCATGTATATTCATTGTTATTTTTCATTCATCATGTAAAGGGCAATTTGGGATGGGCAATAAATGCCCAGCGATGGCCACATCTCATAAATGAATTTTTTGAAAGGTGGATTGTCGTCCAGACAAATCGAGGATCCAGATGGTCATTCATTGACCTTGAAGGAGGAGGATGGTTCCTCAGATGCTGCGGTGTCACATCATCGCACAATCTCAGATACTGGTACCTCAGTGAGTTTGAGCGCTTCCATACAGATGGCAGCAAGGCTAGGTGCAGCACATTACAGTCACCTGACCCCCTATCAGACTCAGAGTTCTCAAGACTCGTGATAGGAGGAATGTTGGAGACCGTGAAAATGTTGAGCCCAAGGCAGTTGATGACGCTCTGAAGTCATCAATCGAGCAGCAAATGCTGGGTGTCCAGCCGAAGGTCCATGGAGATCTGGCGACGCTTTCAGAGTATGCATGACCTGGTCTACACAATGGAGGAGTTCATATGAGGCATGAGCACTGCGGTCACCCTCTCCTCTGAACACGCAGCATCCTTCAACAAGAGATTGGGTGCCTCATGGAGAGTCAGCTACAGCAGCCCATTCAAGGGTTTCTGGGATTAAATTCAGACCCACAAATTCCACACACTGGCCATGACCTCAGAAGGGCATTAGGCAATAATGAAAAATGGCTGAAGCATCTGATATTTCTGCTAGTTTCTTGTCCACCAATGGTGTGTAGTGAGATCCAAGAAAACCTTATGTCGGTGAATGAGTTGCAGCTTCTCTCATGGTGCCTCTGATGGTGACAGTGACTCCTTCACCTATTTGCTTCTGACAGTGTTGTCTCAGAATTATCTGCAGATTTGAGGAATATCTTGGGCAGGATTCTCCGGTCTCCGACGCCGAAGTCGGGTTCGGCAATCGGCCGGAGAATCTCCATTTGCAACAAAATCGGAGGTGGCGCTGCTTTCACCATGCTTCGCCCCCTCCAAAGCAGCTTACTCTAGGAATACGCCGCACGACGTATCGACGGACTCAGGTCGTCAAATGCCATCGTTCCCATGGCGGTGTCAGGACATAGCCTGAAAATTGGAGAACCCAGCCCCTTGTCTCAATGCAGGACTCTTAAGCACAGACAGGACCCTCACAGTCTTCAAGACGACAACTGCCAAGGTCATCCAGGCCAACAGGGCAGCTGAGTCAGAAGCTTGCCTGCAATGCAGTTGCCAGTGAAGGGGAGCACTAAGATAGAGCTCTGGTAAATGGTTTAATAAAACACACTGAACACAGAGGGGCAATCACAGGTGATATATTTAGTTGTGTAACTTGTGTTTTGTTGATTTCATGCATTTGTGTTTTTGTGCTATGAGTGGTATGAAGATTGGAGGCTTGCAACTCAATCTCAAAACATAATTGAGTATGGACATTGTCATCTTTTGGAAGAGGCATAGATGGTGTCAGGAGATGTTCTTGTGATCTGGGCAATCATCTAACTGCAGCTTTTAATTACATATCATGAGGACTTTGGCAACCTTCTGGAAGTGCCCTTTTGATCTCCCTGGCTCCCAAAAGCTGCTCCTTTGGTGGCTCCTCAACATAGCCCTTATCAGGTCTATTCTTGATGTCTGTATTTGAATCATTATCACACATCTGACCCAGTCTTTCTCCTCCATATTGTCTCCCTGAGATAGAGCTAAATTGTGCATGACATAGCACAAAACAACAGTGAAGGACACAAGATCTGGGTCAAAATCCTGGAACTCCCTCCCTAACAGCACAGTGGATATACCTACATCCCAAGTACTGCAGCGGCTCAATAAAGCAATTCACCACCACCTTTTGAAGGAAAACTAGCGATGGGCATTAAATGCTGGCCTAACCAGCGATGCCCACCTCCCGTAAATGAATAAAAGAAATCTGGTGCATATTAAAGCGATCCCCAAATCGGTTCATGCAATGAATGAAATCTCATCTTGAGGTAGCCCAATCGTCCCCTTGATATGGCTCATGTGGAGACATGACTCCTGTTGCACCCACCTTCAGCAGAGTTTTCAGAATGCCTGATAGGTGTAATTTTCCATCTTTCCAGGCGGTATCCTTTATCCCCCACCACCCAGCCATCCAATCAAGTAGAGGGCCTTGGAACCTGGGGGTGACGGAGAATATAAGAATCTGGAAACTCTCAGGATACCTTGCACAAACCGGGAGGATCTATTGCTGATGATCGCACACTAGCTGGAAGACATTGAGAGAGTGGTACCCTTTACAATTCACAAATGCCCCTGGCCTCCTCCTCATTTGAAGCCTACTTGTGACAATAAGCGATTTTCATTCATTCATTCATTTCCTCTTCATCTGAGGAACGACCTGAGAGAATAATCCCCAAATTTAAAGCAGTTTGATTGCTGAAGTGCAGACTGATTAGTTATGGTCAGCCTGTTTGTGGCTCTTTAAACAAAGAAGCCTTCCTGCCCTCCAAATATTTGAACAAAATGCTTCAGAAAACAAACATCATCATGATCTATTTTTCACATGTCTTGTGAGCACCTTGTGTCATAAAATCCAAACCCTGATGTTTGGCCTTGGTTTAAATAAGACTAGTGAGCTGTTGATTCATGCTGGCAGTGGTCTAAATTTTACAATGTGGGGAACAGATGAACAATATTTCTGCTGCGCCATTGTTCAATTTTTTTCTGAGAAGCGTGTTGAATGGAATGACATTGGGCAACAGCTGGTTAATCTGCATGTAGAGTGTATTTTCCTGAATGAAGCTCCCACACGAATCTTTCCATGTGAATTGTGCCAAATGCTTTTATCAGGGGGTGATAGGCTTCTTCCTTTTTTTTCTTGACCAATATGGTAGGTAACATATTTCCAGCACAAATGTTTGCCATACTTTGTTATATTGGAATCTTTGGCAGTGGGTGCAACATCAATGACTTTTTAGGCCAGGGGACCCACCAGTGAATCAAATCTCAAACTTCTCCTAAAGGCAAAGTTTCCCCCTGCTAAATCCCTACATAGTGATGCCAAGCTAAAGGATTTAACCCATGGTGTCAAACCTCAGCAGCCTCACCACAGATCTGCTGAACCACAGGATTATTCCCAGCAGTACTAAAGTCTATTACAGTCCCCTGTGCATGGGTACGCTCACTGTAGCTAAATATCTAGTACTGTTAAATATTAGAGCCTAGAAATTTCTCATTTAGGTTTTACTCTCCATTGCCTAACACTAGGTGCTGGATTCTCTGAGCCTCCATGCCGAAATCGGGTTCAAACCCAAAATTTTGACTGGCACTGCTCTCGGGAGTCTCTCAAGCGAGAATTGTGCGGGTAGGGGGCCATTGACAGAGCCCCCTCCAACAATTCTCCGTGCAGAATCAGCCGAGTTCCCGATGGCCGATAGGTGGCGGGTAGAACGCCGGGTAGCGGCTGCGGACTCAGTCTGTGGCGCCCTTGTGGGGGGGCGGGGGGATCGTTCACTGGGGGGGGGGGAGGGGAAGCGATCGGGCGTCATGGACCCCTGGGCGGGGGCCATCTCGGGGGGCCTACGTTTTTGGTGCCGCTCCGTGGTTGGAGTCCACCACCGTGCGCATGCACAGACTCCCGACCGGAAGTGGGGGTCCCCGTATCCGCAGCCAGAACTGCAAGGAGCACTCCGGGGCCCTGCTGGCCCCCTGCAGATCGGAAAATCACTCAGGACCTTCTTAAGGAAAGCCCAGAGTGAAACTCCAGCGTTTTTATGCTGGTGTGGGGACATATCCCCATTATTGAAGAATCCAGCCGCATGTAGTACATCTTGCATGCCACTTTGCTGTGTATTCTATGCTTTAAAACTTACAAAATATAAATGAGGTATTAAGGTACAGGAATAAACATACTTAGCGAGGAATCTAATTTTCTTGGAGTTCAGAAGAGTAAGACATGACATGATTGAACCATATAAAGATCCTGAGCGGTCATGAAACAGATATGGAAAGGCTGTTTCCTCTTGTGAGAGAATCTCAAACTAAGGGTCAATGTTTAAAAATAAGGGGTTACCCATTTAAGACAGAGATGAGGAGAATTTGTTTTATCAGAGGGGCTTGAGTCTTTGGAACTTTAATGTTTGGTGATAAAAAAAACTTCAATTGTATTTTAAAGTTTTAACTCTGCACTGCAGACATCTGTCCCAATTTCTTAGTGAACATTTTTGTTAAGCTATCACGTTGCACTTAATGGTCTTTTAGTATGATCAAAACCATACAAAAAGAAACGCTTAACAAAATTGTTTTCTTGACAGCTATATTAACTATTTATCAGAGACTGATATTCAAATATACAAGAATCATTTATTTAATAATAATCCTTTATTGTCACAAGTATGAAGTTACTGTGAAAAGCCCCTAGTCGCCACATTCGAGCTCCGATTCGGGTAAGCTGGTACGGGAATTGAACCCGCGCAGCTGGTGTATTCTGCATTGCAAACCAGCTGCCCACTGAGCTAAACCGGCCCATTTAATTTGTATTGGAAGAATACACTGGACTTTTATATTTCTGGACATTCTACAGAGATGTTGGATCAGCAGTGCTTGTAATACATAAAAATAGAAAACCTAAAATAGCATTGAATATCAAAAGAACGTTTATTGCGTTACATATTCTATTTTTCAGATTGCTGGGTTTTATAGTTTCACTTCCTACACTTTCTCCAAGTTTCTAAGATTTTTGTACTTTGGCCGGATGATAAGCTTGGTACAACATCTGCAAGTCTCCAGTATGATGAGGCGCTTTAAAGAATGGGAATTAGTAAGGAATTTTACACTACAAAAATAATGTTTTCATGAGATATAATTGTTTGGAACAATTGTAACTGGGGCTTATAAATAACTTGCTGCCTTTCACTGTGTCTATAATTGATACAGATAAGAATAATAATTTCTCAATTCATTATTGGAAATTGAATTCATTAAAAAAAAATACATAAAATATAAATGCTGAGAGGTGGTACCCTGGCACAGTATTTGGAAATGGGTTTGCAACTGCAGTCCTGTACATGGTGAGTTACCGATCTCAGCTATGCTATGCTTGGGACAACAAATGGATAATAGGAAAGGAGAAAAAAATAAATTGGAGTGAGATCTGATTTTATCATTCCCAGTAATAAGTTTGGGGTGGCATTAGCAGATGCTGAGAATTGGTTTGCCACCTACCTGTTTAACTGTAATTGGTGCAAGGCCCAGGGGAGAAAGGCTAAAGGGCATTTGCCCTATAAAGACCCTGGATAATTTAATTCTTATTTTCAGGGTTACATTAACATTTTTTTTTTCTTGTGACTGATCCCTTTGGATGTTTCACATTTTATTCTTCAGTTCTAAAGAGGTGTTGGACAATTGCCACCCTTTTGGGAGCCCTCATCTGACTGTGAAGACTCCTCCATTTGTGGGGGCAGGGGAAATACAGGGACGGAAGTTTCTGGGACCACATCTGGAGAGGCTTGACAGCTCACAGTGATTTACCCTACACCTTAAGCAACACGTAGATTGAATGTCCTACTGGAGTTCGACAACATTTTGTGAGATCATTACACCAAGGTTCATTGATCGGTACGTGTAGAATTGGCAATAGGCACAAGAAAATAATAACTTGCACAAATTTGTAAAATAAATTGTGAAAAGTTGGATATGACTGCGCAGTTTCATGTTTATATGTGGGAAGGAGAAATGTAACTGACTATAAAACATTTAAACTTTACTTACATTGTGCAGCTGTGATCTCAAAACTCATAATCAGCAAAGTTGTAAAAGGTCCAATGTATATAGCAGCAGCAGTTTAATAATAGATACATCAGGCTGACTGCACCAGAACCAAATGGTTGTACATCTGCAGGCCATGACAGTGTAGTAGGAATAATGATTATTACATTTCATGAGTCCATCTCACATTATGCCCTCCATACTGTGAGCACAACTCATTTAAGTTAATATTCAGTCATATGCTCAGTACCTGACATACTGGCACAACAAAGAGGCAAAGCATGCCCCAGAATCTCATGAAGAGTTGTAGGTCGCCCCTAAATGTGAATATCAACATTTCAAAACCTGACAACGGTATGGTCACAAAAATCTGACAATAGTATGGTCACAACCTTAAGAAGCTGTTTGCAGCTAGAATTTTTATAATGTATCCAACAGATACATCATATAAGAATTGGCTATGAGCGCACCAAAGAGTCATAGAAACAACTACAAATAATCATAGTGGAAGTATCATAAATAGTTGGAAACCAATGGCTATTGGTAGCTAGTCAAGAAGCCTACATATTGAAAAGGGCTCCTGCAACACTTATTTCAGAAGAGCACTTCAGCTATTACAAACACATTATGGAAAAATCTCCAATGTTTTGTTAAAATGAGGGGCCATAATAAGACTAGTACACAGTAGGTGTGCAGGCTTTAATTGTTGTGGGTGTTTCATATGTATATTCTAGCATTCTGTGCACACAAGGTTGAACCCGTCTGAGGTGTCAAGCATTTCATAATGCAGGAAGCCGACATCTAATGTGCATCCATTCAATGGCTGCTGGATATTTTATTATCAGCCTCACATATCTTAATATTAAAAAAAGATTCCCTGCTCTAACAAGAAATCTACTCATTGGCTTCTGTCAATATTCCTCCTCAACCAGCCACATGGAAGAGTGCAAACATGTCCTAAGTTTGCATATCCTTCAATTCTCTTTCTTTTATTTGGAAAAGAAATTGGCTTGTCCCCAGCATCTACACTTTTTAAAATGAATAAGATCAGAAACTCATTAGATGGACAAACTCAGGTGCCAACATACTGTACCTTTGTGCCACCAGTGCCAAAAGATAACTAGGAATTATATTATCAATAAAGGCTGATCAGTTTTGCAACTTCTTTCAAGTAAGAGGAACAATTCATAAGAATTTGAGTAGCTCTAAATTACCTTTTCCATTTCAGGAGCTTCATTTATAGATGAGAAATAAAGGAAGAAACTGGCACAAAATACTCATCATGTCTGGCACCATCTGTGAAGGAAGAAACATCTAAGATTTCAGGTCAAAGGCCTTTCATCAGAACTGGAAAGTGTTAAATATGCAATAGTTTTTAAGCAGATGAAATGAGAGAGAGTGGGAAAAAGAACAGTAAGGAAGACCTGCGATAGTGTGGCGGACAGGAGAGATTAAATGACTGAATAATTAGCTGTGCAGGGCCAAAGATAGTGTGGTATAGGCCAAAAAAGGATTAAAGAAGCAAAATAAATACCTAGAGCATGGGTGAATGAACAGCATCTGAAAGCAAAAATAAATGAAACAAAATGGGGGGCTGGCAGAGATTTCTGTATGAAATTGTCAAAAACAATCTGGAAGGCTATAAAGTGCCTATTGAAAATTTAGTTGATGTTCCACAAGCTCAGATTGAATTTACGTAAGCACAAGAAATTTTTTAATTAGGCTCAATTTAAGCTTAAGGAATAATAGCACCTTATCTTTCACTTAGGCATTCTATATATAGCCTCCTGGGAATCAACATTTGAGTTTAATAATTTTAGATCGGAATCTCTTTTTTGTTGGGTTGTCACTACCTGCGATTGTACTGTTTAAACACCATTAAGCAGTTTTGTAGAAGTTACAAAGACATTTTAATTAACATTACCGAACTATGTGCATATTTACATTAGAGGGTCTAGGTATGGCGAGGATTCATGTATGCCCTTACATGTTGCTACCTAACTCTACACTGCTGACCTGAGCTCTAGGTCAGGAGCATTCTTATATCATCTGTGGGCAGTACTGTATTCATTCCCAGCTTAACCCTTATGTACCGGATTCTTTACAACACCTCCCCCCAAGTCTTTATCCCCAATAAACTGACTGACAATAGTTACTTAGAATTTGATTCAAATATTGTGTTGTCATAGGCTTGTGCACTTAACTTTAATGTTGCAACTATAACGACTCCAACCAATCTACTTTCTGATTAACATTACAACCTTAACAGCATGCATCGGCAGAGTAATACTACCCCATCTCCCCCCCTTCCGGTCTTTGAAATCCGATTTTGAGTACCCCTGTCACGTCTCATTTATCATCCGGTTGGGAGAGTGGTAGGATCTAGGGGCTGTTGATCTTGGTGGTGGATTGTTGGTTGGAGCTGGGAGCAGGCATGGCGTCATGCGTTTTTTCCACAGCACTATGCCTAGTTGGTTGGGTTCTTGCAGCTTTGGTTTAGTATCGTAAGTGGTGGCCGTTTATGTCTGGGAGGAGGAGAGTGGTATCTGTCATGTTGTTGGTTGTGTCCCATCTTCTTCTGCCTTTTTCGACATCTGGAAGCCTTCTGAGGTTAAGGGATAGCCGTTCTGTTGATGGAAGAAGCATAGTAGAGGTGGCTCACCTTAGTTGAGCAATGTTTCTATCAGACTGCTACCTGGTTCCAGCACAATCTGTGGTTTCATCACACTGGCTGGAAGTTGCAGGGGGTGTGTAGCTCACCATGTCAGCTGACTGCATCATGGTTGCTGGTGGAAACAAAGACTCTTCTGGAAGTTGTTAAAGCTCAAGGGGCGCTGTAGTAGCCTGCACTGCGGGTTGATGTGGCCTTTGTTTTGGGTAATGTCCTGAAAAGGAGAAGAACGGATCTGCTGTGCAAATAGGGAATAGAGCTTATAAACAAAGTCAACATTTGAAAGCATTTTTGTGGTTGAGCCTTTGGGAAAATGCCGTTCTGGCTGGATTATGACTGAAGGCTGGTTTCTGCTCATGAAGTCTTCTCTTCAGTGATTGTTCTTCCTTGGAGGAATACAATTCTTCTATGCCACCATTCAAGGGCACATTCTGTGATTGCTGTTCTACCAATTGGATTTTCAAGAGTTCATGCTCCTTCGTGAGAACTTCAACCTTCATTTGCCATTCTATGTTCTTGATCTTTAGATGTTCATGGACCTCTTTTGGAATGTAATGTTGTTTCAAGTTTCCTTGAAGATTTGTAACTGTTTACTTAGCTTTATAGTCTCATTGTTGTACCTCACGGCTTATTTCCGGAATAGTGAACATTCCTGAGCCTTCCATGTGATGCACTATCAATTACGACGAGTCGAGAGTAGAGAGTAATCGAGGCTTTATTAAGCAGAGATGTGTTGCCTCCTGCAACTGTTACTAGAAATGGTAGCAGCTCGGTGTGCACACACATTTATACTCCGCCTACTGGGCGGAACCAGCAGGCAGGGATCTACCCCCGTACCTGTAGGACAGGAGCCTTACTGTATTACCTCTAATACACGGATTATACAAACAGTGGTGACCACCACATTCACCCCTTGTTTAAAAAAAGAGTCCAGCGGGGGTGGTGGGAAAACTATTTACAAGTATCTGAGAATTTAAAGTTTATAGTCTTTTGAAAAATTCACAAATTTAGCCGGTTGGGTGCCTTGATCCTCCACTGAGAGAACCGCAATGCCGGTGGTGATGCAGGCGCCGGCTTGGTCGCTTGTGACTCCAGGAATGTGTTGTCCTCGTCTTCATCCCCGTGTGGAACCAGTGGGAGGACGGATCGTCCTGGGGCGGGGGCTGTAGTGAGGTGCACTGGGGGGAGGGTGGGTGGCGCCGGGGCAATCGGAGTGGGGGTGCCAACTGGTGTGGGGTCGTGGGTGGGGATCCAGCTGGTGCCAGGTCCCTGAGGGAGACTGTCCTGGCGGTCATCGGGGTACGCCATGTAGGCATACTGCGGGTTTGCATGCAGCAGGTGTACCCTCTCAACCAACGGGTCCGCCTTGTGGAGTCACACGTGTTTGTGGAGGAAGATGAGTCCTGGAGCTGCCAGCCATGTTGGGAGCGAAACCCCGGAGGGGGACTTCATAGGGAAGGCAAGGAGATGTTCATGGGGGGTTTCATTAGTTGCAGTGCAAAGTAGCGATCAGATAGAGTGGAGCGTGTCGGGAGGACCTCCTGCCAGTGGGAGACCGGGTGATTTTTAGACCGCAGGGCCAGCAGGACGGCCTTCCAGACCGTCCCATTCTCCCTCTCCACCTGCCCATTTCCCCGGGGGTTGTATCTGGTCGTCCTGCTCGAGGCAATGATCTTTCTGAGCAGGAACTGACGCAGCTCCTCACTCATAAAGGAGGATCCCCGGTCGCTGTGGACATAAGCGGGGAAACCAAACAGGGCGAAGATGGTGTTGAGTGCTTAATGACCGTGGCAGACGTCATATCGAGGCATGGGATGGCGAACAGGAATCTGGAGTATTCATCGACCACGTTCAGGAAGTACATGTTTCGGTCGGTGGAGGGAAGGACCCCCTTGAAGTCCATGCTAAGAAGTTCAAAGGGGCGGAAGGCCTTCACCAGGTGCGCTCGGTCTGGCCGGTAGAAGTGCGGCTTGCACTCAGTGCAGACCTGGCAGTCTCTGGTGATAGCCCTGACCTCCGCAATAGCGTAGGGCAGGTTGCGGGCCTTTATGAAGTGAAAGAACTGGGTGACCCCTGGGTGACAGAGGCCGTCGTGTCGGGCACGAAGTTGGTCCACTTGTGTGCTGGCACATGTACCTCAGGATAGTGCATCGGGTGGCTCGTTGAGCTTACCGGGGCGATACAAAATCTCGTAATTGTAGGTGGAGAGCTCGATGCTCCACCTTAAGATTTTATCACTTTTGATCTTGCCCTGCTGCGTATTATTAAACATGAAGGCAACTGACCATTGGTCAGTGAGGAGAGTGAATCTCCTGCCGGCCAGGTAATACCTCCATTGCAGCACAGCTTCTACGATGGCTTGGGCCTCCTTTTCAACAGAGGAGTGCTGAATTTCGGAGGCATGAAGGGTGCGGGAAAAGTATGCCACGGGTGTGCCTGCCTGGTTGAGGGTGACGGCCAGAGCGACGTCCGATGCATCGCTCTCGACCTGAAAAGGGTGGGTCTCGTCGATCGCGTGCATCGTGGCCTTGCCGATGTCGGCCTTGATGCGGTTGGAGGCCTGGCGGGCCTCAGCTGTCAGGGAAAAAACTGTGGACTGAATGAGTGGGCGGGCCTTGTCGGCATAGTTAGGGACCCACAAGGCATAATAGGAGAAAAACCCCAGGCATCATTTCAGGTCCTTGGGGCAGTGGGGGAGTGGGAGTTCCATGAGGGGGCGCATGCTGTCGGGATCGGGCCCTAGAACTCCATTTTGCACCACATAGCCAAGGATGGCTAAGCGGTTGGTGCTGAACACGCACTTCTCCATGTTATACGTGAGGTTCAGGAGTTTGGCGGTTTGGAGAAATTTGAAAAGGTTAGCGTCGTGGTCCTGCTGGTCCTGGCCGCAGATGGTGACATTATCTAGGTACGGGAAGGTGGCCCGCAACCCGTACCGGCCAACCATTCGGTCCATCTCACGTTGAAAGACCGAGACCCCGTTAATGACGCCGAAGGGGATCCTAAGGAAATGGTAAAGGCGGCCATCTGCTTTGAACGCAGTGTATTGGCGGTCCTCCTTGCGGATGGGGAGCTGGTGGTAGGCAGATTTCAGGTCCACTGTCGAAAAGACCCTGTACTGTACAATCTGATTGACCATATCAGATATGCGTCGGAGGGGGTACGGGTCGAGCTGCGTGTACCGGTTGATGGTCGGACTGTAGTCAATGACCATCCTCTGTTTCTCCCCAGTCTTTACCGCTACCACTTGGGCTCTCCAGGGGCTTTTGCTGGCCTCAATAATGCCTTCCCGCAGAAGCCGCTGGACCTCCGACCTGATGAAGGTCCTGTCCTGGGCACTGTACCGTCTGCTCCTGGTGGCGACAGGTTTGCAATCCGGGGTGAGGTTTGCAAACAGGGAAGGTGGATCGACCTTAAGGGTCGTGAGGCTGCAGACGGTGAGAGGTGGTAGGGGTCCGCCGAATTTTAGAGTTAGGCTTTGGAGGTTACACTGGAAGTCCAGGCCGAGTAGTAGGGCAGCGCAGAGATTAGGGAGGACGTAGAGGTGGAAGCCACTGAATTCTACGCCCTGGACCGTGAGTGTGACCGCACAGTACCCCCGTATCGCCACGGAATAGGATCGGGAGGCCAGGGAGATTTTTTGGTTGGTGGGATGTACGCGAGGGAGCAGCACCTTACCGTGAATGAGTGGATGAAGCTTTCTGTGCTCCCAGAGTCAAGAAGGCAGGATGTCTTGTGCCCATCGACCTTTACCGTCGTCGTCGCGGTTGCGAGATTGTGCGGCCGGGACTGGTCGAATGTGATGGAGGCGAGTTGCGGTTGGTGTTGGTAGGCCCTGGGCTACCTGCAACCTGCCCTACTCCATCGAGGAGGTCAGGACCGTCACCAGGAACTGCTTAATCTGCACGGAGTGCAAGCCGCACTTTTACCGGCCAGAGAAAGTGCACCTGATGAAGGCTTCCCGCCCTTTTGAATGCCTCAGCATGGACTTCAAAGGGCCCCTTCCCTCCACCGACCGCAACACGTATTTTCTGAACGTGATTGACGAGTACTCCTGGTTCCCTTTCGCCATCCCCTGTCCCGACATGACCGCTGCCACTGTCATTAAAGCCCTCCACAGCATCTTTACCCTGTTCGGTTTCCCCGCCTACGTCCACAGCGATAGGGGGTCCTCCTTCATGAGCGACAAACTGCGTCAATTCCTGCTCAGCAAGGGCATTGCCTCAAGCAGGACGACCAGTTATAACCCCTGGGGAAACGGGCAGGTGGAGAGGGAAAACGGAACGGTCTGGAAGACCGTCCTACTGGCCCTACGGTCCAGGAATCTCCCAGTCTCCCGCTGGCAGAAGGTCCTCCCCGATGCACTCCACTCCATTCGATTATTACTGTGTACCATGACCAACGAAACAACTCATGAACGTCTCCTTGTCTTCCCTAGGAAGTCCTCCGGGTCATCGTTCCCACCTGGCTGGCAGCTCCTGGACCCATTCTGCAAACACGTGCGGGTGCACAACTCGGACCCTCTGGTCGAGAGGGTACACCTCCTTCATGCTAACCCTCAGTACGCCGATGTGGCGGCCGGCAGGATATGGTCTCCCTCCAGGACCTGGTGCCCGTATGATCCCCACCCACACCCCCCCTCACCAACCCCACCCACCTTCCCACCGGTGCACCCCATGGCTGCCCCCTTCCCAGGGGGGTAGGTCCTTCCACTGGTCCCACCGAGGGGTGATGAAGCTGAAGAAGCCACGCTCCCGGAGTCACAGATGCCCGAGCCGGCACCTGCATCACAGCCGCAACTGCGACGATCACAGAGGACGACCAGGGCCCCCGACAGACTAATAGCTTCATTATGAAATGTACCTGTAAATAAATACCTGTAAATAATTTGTGTGACATGTAAAAGGCAAAACACTGTACCACCGACGGGTACTGCCATAACTTCCACCACTGTATAACGCTAGACCACCACCCCCGCCAGACTCTTTTTTTTAACAGGGGGTAAATGTGGTAGTCGGTATTAGGGATATTATGGTACCTAGGTTGGAGGTACCTGATGCTGTAATATCATTGGTGTTGGAGGTACCTGATATGAAAATGAAAATGAAAATCGCTTATTGTCACGAGTAGGCTTCAATTAAGTTACTGTGAAAAGCTCCTAGTCGCCACATTCCGGCGCCTGTCCGGGGAGGCTGGTACGGGAAGATACTGTAAGATCATTGGTGAAGCCTGCCTGCTGGTTCCGCCCAGTAAGACGGAGTATAAGAGTCTGTGTTTCCCTAGCTGCTGCATTCTGTACCTGCGCTGCTGGGGGAAACATCTCGTTCAATAAAGCCTTCAATTGTCCGACAATCTTGCTTTGGGAGTTATTGATCGTGCATCACCCACGATGTCCATGAGGGCGCTGTGCGGTCAGGGGTGTATGCCGTGCGGTCGGGGGCGTATGACTGTACGTTGCGGGAGGCTACCGTCAGTGAATTCGCGAGTTGCCTGGTCGCCATGAAGCCCTTCTAATAGGCGCTGGCGGATGTACGCCGACTGCATGCTCGTAACAAAAGCGTCCCTGATTAAGAGTTCTGTATGTTCCATGGCCGAAACTGCCTGGCAATCGCAGTTCCTTGCCAGGATGTGCAGGGCATGCTAGAAATTGTCTAATGACTCACCGGGGAGTTGTTGCCACGTGGACAGAAGGTGCCTGGCATAGAGTTTGTTGATCAGCCGGATGTAGTTCCCTTTCAGAAGCTCCATGGCCTCAGTGTAGTTGGGCTCATCCCGGATAAGGGGAAAAATATTGGAGCTCACCTGTGAGTACAGGATCTGGAGTTTCTGTGCTTCTGAGGGTTGTTCTGTCGCTGATCCGTTGTAGGCTTCAAAGCAAGCTAGCCAATGGCTGAAGGCCGATGTGGCGTTGTCTGCTTAAGGGTGCAGCTGCAGGCGATCTGGCTTGATGCGTAGTTCCATATCGCTGTAATATCTCTGCTTAATAAATTGATGCACTATCAAATTACGACAAGGCGAGTAGAGTGTAATCGAGGCTTTATTATGCAGAGATGTGTAGCCTCCCACAGCTGCTGCCGAAATGGCTGCAGCTCGGTGTGCACACACATTTATACTCCGCCTACTGGGCGGAACCAGCAGGCAGGGATCTACCCCCGTACCTGTAGTACAGGAGCCTTACCGTATTACCTCTAATACACGGTGGTGACTACCACACCATGAAAACTGGATTGTCAGTTTATTCAGAGTGATAGTAAACTCAGTTTGACTTAATGTTTGTAATGTTCCCCAGGACAAACCTGCACCTGAGGGACACTTGTAGCATTCAATGGTGCTTCAGCAAGTTTCCCTTTTCCTTTTGGTGCTCAGGTACTTTATCTTAAGTCTTCTTGTAATTTAGCAGAGTCTCATTGAGCCAGTTCTGCTGTCCTGCCATTCTGTTGCTCAAGGTGTTCTGTATTTTGTTGTGTTGCTGAAAGCTAATATTGTGGGTGCGGATCCTGGGAAAGCCTCAAATTGGGCTTTGCGCTGGGAGTCAGGTCGATCGTGAGTCTCCTGACCCACCCGGCGAGATCTGGATCTCGCTATCACCGACGTGAGATCCAGATCTGCATATTTGAACGACCCATTATTCTCATTTAAGTACCTGGACGCTGGGTGACTCAATGGACGTGTCTGTGAGACCTCGCCAGGGCGCGTTTAGTACCGGATGGTCGGGGACAGGACAGGCTGGTATCCTGGCACTCCCCCTGACATCTGGGCACCATGGCACGGCCAACCTGGCACCCAGCAGTGCAACATGGGCACCCTTGCAGTGCCTGGGACACTGTCATGCTGCCATGCTGGCACTGCCAGGATGTAGTGGGCACTGACAGGATCCCATTCTGGCATTACCAAGATGCCCAAATGCTGGGTTGGCACAACCAGGGTCGAGCCAGGGTGGGGGGGGGGGGGGAGGGGCGGGGGCTTGCCAATTGGAGAGGGGCGAGGGGGATTTCCAGGGGCCTCGACAAGGTTAGGGGGTAAGAATTAAACTACACTCACTAAAATTATCTCTATCTATTAATTAAACAATTATATCTTAACTAACTCTGCAATACACTATGAATCTTATTGTTGTCAGCTCCAGATCTTGGGCGGCATTCTCCCCTACCCGGCGGGACGGGGGGTCCCGGCGTAGGGGAGTGGCGCCAACCACTCAGGCGTCGGGCTTCCCCAAAGGTGCGGAATTCTCCGCACCTTTGGGGGCTAGGCCTGCTCCGGAGCGGTTGGCACCACGCCGACTGGCGCCAAAACCGGCACCAGCAGCCTTTCAGGCCCACCGCCCGGCGCCGGGGCTGGCTGCAAGTCCTTCACCGGTTCGCGCATGTGCCGGTGGTGGCGTCAGCGTCAGCTGCCGCTGACGTCACCACCGGCGCATGCGTGCTGGGGGATTCTCTTCCGCTTCCGCCATGGCGGAGGCCATGGCCGCGGCGGAGGAGAAAGAGTGTCCCCACGGCACTGGCCCGCCCGCGGATCAGGGGTCCCCGATCGCGGGCCTAGCCACTGGGGGCGCCCCCCCCCAGGACCCCGGGGGCCCGGTCGCGCCGCTGATCCCACCGCCACCAGAGGTGGTTCAAACCTCGGCGGCGGGAGAGGCCTCCTAGCGGCGGGACTTCGGCCCATCGCGGGCCGGAGAATCACCGCAGGGGCCTCGCCGATCGGTGCGGACGTCACCTCCATCGGCGGGGCGTGATTCCCGCCCCCACTAATTCCCGGGTGGCAGAGAATCTCTGCCACGGCGGGGGCGGGATTTTCGGCGGCCCTAGGCGATTCTCCGACCCTGCTGGCAGTCGGAGAATTTTGCCCCTTGTTTCCTCCCCGAGCCCAAGAGCCAATGCAATTTATGGTACTGTCCCTTAGCTTCCTCTAGTGGCTGGACTTAACATATATTTAACTCTTCATATGCTGTACATTTGTATAATGTCATAGGATGGGGAGGTGGCAGCTGAAAGAGGGAGGGGGAGATCGGGCCTGCTGGTCAAAATGTCGCCTCGATCTGTAAACAGCTGTTCCTGCTGACGCAACCAGCAGGAAATTTCTTTAAGTGTCGTCTCGGTGGGGGAAAACTCCCCAAGGCCAAAATTAAAATGGCAAAGTGTATTTGAATAGCGGGGTGATTCTCGGTGCTGCAGCCGCCGAGAATCATCCAGCTAAGCGCGTCCAAAAACAGACTTAATCTTTAGTCTGCTGAATCACGTGCACTGTGTTTGAATCTGCTCTTGAAGGACAAATTGCGGCTCTGTCAAATGTTTATTTTCTTGTTACACTCTTCCTTTCCAGCTGTGTCTCAGTGAGTACGTCTTTTATTTCTGACAACTTCAATGCAGCTTTTTCTGAAGTAGCCTTCAAGTTCTTTGCCCGCTCCTCGTGTTTTTCAAGGGATACATATTGGTTTGTCAAAGATTTCGGTGAGCGCCTTTCATGTCTGTTTACATGCCTGGCTGTACTTCATGTTAAGTCTTGCAGCTTGGCTTTGAGACAAATGGTTTTGACTTGTATCTCTGCTTTTTCTTGGTCCGCCTGCCGCAGGACATTTTCTTTATCAACCACTACCAGCTGTTGGGTCAAGAAACATATGTCTGCACGTCCTCCCCGTGTGTGCGTGGGTTTCCTCCGGGTGCTCCGGTTTCCTCCCACAGTCCAAAGATGTGCAGGTTAGGTGGATTGGCAATGCTAAATTGCCCGTATGTCCTAAAAAGTAAGGTTAAGGGGGGGGGTTGTTTGGTTACGGGTATAGGGTGGATACGTGGGTTTGAGTAGGGTGATCATTTCTCGGCACAACATCGAGGGCCGAAGGGCCTGTTCTGTGCTGTACTGTTCTATATCTAAGTCATCGAAAAAGAAATCACCTGGGTCTTCTAACCCATGGACCTGATAAAGATAACTTGGTGGGTTTCTGACCAGTGGTATGTCTCTTAGACGCCCTTATGTGGTTTGTTCAGGCATCGTATTTTGCCTTTACTTTGTTTTGCTGGGGTTTTTTATTGTCTCTTTTCAAGCTCCGCACCTCCCCAGCTTGAAGATTAAAATATCCATCAAAGCTTGTTGACAGTTCCCTGAAGCTGGTGTCGAATCCATCAATGCCCTACATCAGGACTACATGATGCACAAGATCAGCAAACTTGTAAACAAAAGCATTGATCTGGTGTTGCTCTGATTTTTTGCTGATACATGATGCAGTTAAGTAATGAGAAAAGTAAGGATGGCAAAAGCCCTGTTGGATTTGGTGTCGTGGAATTGTGATATATGCTTGAAAAGAATTTTGAAGTATGGGTATCCCTTTAAGAGACTGGAGGTTTTCAAAATGGCGCCGCTGATATTGCTGGAGGGGATGATTTTCACACGCTTGCGACTTTTGGCACAGCTTTTAAAATGGCAGTGACAGGCTGAAAGGAGGAAGAAACATCAAATTGCTTAATGGCTGCTGGTCGGGTCGGATCTATGAGTCAGATGAATGGCAGTGGCCTGCCGTAGGTTGGGTCGGGGGGGGGGGGGGGGGGGGGGGGAGGGAAGAGATCTCACACATTTTGATGCACTTGGGCTTTTATTTAAATGAAGGTTCCTGTGTATTTGAAGGTTTGTTTTGTTGAGCTCTGGGTCTGAGGTGGGCTAACGACGAACGTGCAACTGATCTTTCTTCCTGACTGATTTTTAAAAGTAATTTGCTGGCACGGTAGCACCGTGGTTAGCCCCGTTGCTTCACAGCACCAGGGTTCCAGGTACGATTCCCATTTGGGTCACTGTCTGTGCGGAGTCTGCACATTCTCCCTGTGCCTGCGTGGGTTTCCTCCGGGTGCTCCGGTTTCCTTCAACTCCCAAAAGATGTGCTTGTTCAGTGAATAGGCGCCAGAGTGTGGCGACGAGGGGAGTTACACAGTAACGTCATTGCAGTGTTAATGTAAGCCTACTTGTGACAATAAAATTATTATTATAATACCTATCTCATTTCAAACTTTTGCCATTTCTAATTAAAAGGCATTGACCTGAAATGTTAGTTCTGTTTCTCTCTCCACAGATGCTACCAGACCTGATGAATGTTCAGCATTTTTTGTCTTTATTTCAGATTTAAAGCACCCAGTGTTTTGCACTTGTTTTATAAATAAGAGTCAGATTTGTATGTGGTACCGAGTAAACATTTATCAGGAAAGGCTAAAATTACCTTTGCTATTTTAAAAATGTTTTTTTTTTAGGCAACTGATCTAAATCTGGAACCAATACATTTGATTCTGCGTACATTCTCAGTTTGCTTTATAATACTAGTCATCTGTCATTGGAATGGCTGCATTCAGTTTTTTATTCCTATGATCGAAGGATTTCCTGAAAATAGCTGGGTGGTAAAAGCAAATCTCACAGTAAGTAATAATCTTAATTATCTGGATTGATTGTTGTCAGAGATAACAGCAATACTGGTTGGAATATTTTCCATTCTTCTACCTTGTGACATCGCCATAATCTTGTCATGATATTAGAGTGATTGTGGTAATGTACTCCAATATTAAATATGATACGGTACACTCTTTACTTCATTGAGCCACCTGACCTAGAAGTTAGTGGTCAGATAACACATGTAAATTGTAACCTGACTGCAGGCCCAGGCTGTAGGCCTACAAAGCGTGTCCAGATTCTGTTCTTAATAAAGTTTGTTTACAATAACAATGTTGGTCATCCTGCAGTAGAAAACATGATGTCGGAAGTGAACTAAACGCAATAGTGGAAAGTCTGAAACCACCAACAGAACTCAATTTGGAGGGATATCTTGCCGGAAACTGGCGAGGGTTGTACTCAATGGAAAACCCCATTGACAGCGGTGGGATTGGTAGACCCCACTACCCTAGCAAGCTGCCTCTGCCACTGCTAAACACACTGCGGGGGGTATCCCACCTAACATTAGTCAGTACGTAACTCAGTTGAGAATACTATTCAGCCTTGGATGTGAGTTCAGACTTCGAACAGGTCAAGGTGGATGAACGCAGCTCCTAACTCTGTATCTTCAACACACCATTTGGATGCTACGTATCTTTATGCTTACCGTTGATATCAATTCAGCTTCTGAGGCATTCCACAGAACAGTGAAGTAGCTTTTTGAAGGGTTATATGGTACGGTAATCTATATCAATGATGTTCTGGTCTGGGGAGCCACACAAGAAGAATACATCCACAGACTGAGGCAGGTGCTGGCAAGAGCTAGAGAAAGCAACTTAAATCAGAAGAAGGAAAAGTGTGAAATAGGTGAGGGACTGAAGCCAGACCAGAGTAAAATTGAAGCAGTAGTGAACATGCCACCCTAGATGTAAGAAAGACTTAGGCAGTGTTTTGGAAGTGGTGACCTGACTTGGGAAATTCATTCAACACATGTCAGACCTGACAGCACCTCTTAGAGAACTTCTATAAAATTATGTAGAATGGCACTGGGAACAAAGTCATCAATGTTATGGGCCAGTGTTTAGAGAACAACAAAGTATATCATGAGTTCACCTGACCTACAACTTTTAATAGATTTTGGTTATGAGGAGCACAAGGGCCCACTTTCCAGGTGTTATGCAACAGAGACCTTAAGTATTTTTAAACAAAACAATGTTTATTCTATGAATCCCGTTAACATTTTATAAACACACAGTAAACATCTTATCAACTACCAACACAAATACGCCCCCAAAGATACAGTACTCTATACATAGAATTTACAGTGCAGAAGGAGGCCATTTGGCCCATCGAGTCTGCACCGGCTCCCGGAAAGAGCACCCTACCCAAGGTTAACACCTCCACCCTATCCCCATAACCTAGCAACCCCACCCAACACTAAGGGCAATTTTGGACACTAAGGGGAATTTATCATGGCCAATCCACCTAACCTGCACATCTTCGGACTGTGGGAGGAAACTGGAGCACCCGGAAGAAACCCACGCACACACGGGGAGGATGTGCAGACTCCGCACACAGTGACCCAAGCCGGAATCGAACCTGGGACCCTGGAGCTGTGAAGCAATTGTGCTATCCACAATTCTACCGTGCTTTAATAACTTTTAATAGGTAACCTTTAATAACTTTCCTAACAACATCCATAAGCCAAACACCTTTTTTTCCTACAAAACAGTAGGTTTGAATTCCTTATAGAAAACAGGTATTACTTTGAAGCTACCAAGTGGTCTGGAGCGATTATTTATCATGCAGAGAGAGAGACCAAAATACACCATCTTTGTTTGAATGCAGCTCCCAACTGAAAACAAAACCAAAAAACTCAGAGCCACAAAGCAGCTTCCAGCTTAAAACAAAAGTAAAAGACAGAATCACAGCCCAGCTCCACCCACACAATGACATCACTGCAGCCATTTGATAAAACACACTTCTTAAAGGGACCCTCACATGACACCAAGAAACTTTCACCAGTCTAAAGAGAACATTGGCCCAGACACCAGTGTTGAAGTATTATCATGCCAGTCAGCTAGTCAAGATATCAGTGGACGCTTCAAATGCCAGCCTGGGAGCTGTCCTCTTATAAAATGAAGCACCAGGGTGCGTGCTTCAAAGGCAATGACTGAAACATAGCAGCATTATGCCAAATAGAAAAAGAAATGCTAGCAATTGTGATAGGCCTCAAACGTTTCTAGAAGTTTGTCCATAGCAAAAACATGGAGGTTGAGCCTGATCATAAGACTTTGTAGTTATGGTTAAAAATCCCCCAAAATGTGCACCACCAAGAATCCAAAGAATACTAACGGATCTGCAGAGATACCAGGTCAAAGTTAAATACAAGTCAAGCAATATGAAAATTGTGGAGAACCTGGGAAAATTGTGGGAAGTCCATGGTTTAGCAAAATATTGCATGAAGATTTTAATATTTTATTTCCAGTTTTCTTATGTTTCTCCTTGTATAAACAAAATCCTTCACATGTTGCTTTATGCTGTGCTACTTGGACATCTTTAATAAAATTATTAGAATAGGCAAACATTATGGCACCTGAAATTTCTTGCTCGTTTATATATTAATATTTCTACAATTTGGGGCTTCCTGTTGTGGCCATGGAATGAGTGGTCGCACAAAGGGCAACTCTGGGTCAAAGGTGTTGGTTTGAGTTATTTTTACCCAGAAGTGGGGTAGTTTCATAGAACATAGAACAGTACAGGCCCTTCGGCCCACGATGTTGTGCCGACCATTTATCCTAATCTAAGATCAACCTAACCTACAACCCTTCAATTTACTGCTGTCCATGTGCCTGTCCAAGAGTTGCTTAAATGTCCCCAATGATTCTGACTCCACCACCTCCGCTGGCAGTGCATTCCACGCACCCACCACTCTGTGTAAAGAACCTACCTCTGACATCTCCCCTATATCTTCCTCCAATTACCTTAAAATTATGTCCCTTTGTGACAGCCATTTCTGTCCTGGGAAAAGGTCTCTGGCTATCCACTCTATCCATGTCTCTCATCACCTTGTCCACCTCTATCAAATCACCTCTCTTCCTTCTTTGCTCCAGTGAGAAAAGCCTGAGCTCCCTCAACCTTCCTTCATAAGACATGCCCTCCAGTCCAGGCAGATTCCTGGTAAATCTCCTCTGCACCCTCTCCAAAACATCCACATCCTTCCTATAATGAGGCAACCAGAACTGGACACAATATTCCAAGTGTGGTCCAACCAGGGTTTTATAAAGCTGCAGCAAAACCTCGCGGCTCTTAAACTAAATCCCCCTGTTAATGAAAGCCAACACACCATACGCCTTCTTAACAACCCTATCAACCTGGATGGCAACTTTGAGGGATCTATGTACGTGGACCCCAAGATCCCTCTGTTCCTCCACACTTCCACGAATCCTGCCTTTAACGCTGTATTCAGCATTCAAATTCGACCTTCCAAAATGAATCAATTCACATTTATCTAGGTTTAACTCCATCTGCCACTTCTCAGCCCAGCTCTGCATCCTGTCAATGTCCTGTTGTAACCTGCAACAGCCCTTGACACTATTTACAATTCCACCAACCTTCGTGTCATCGGCAAACTTACTAACCCACCTTTCCACTTCCTCATCCATGTCATTTATAAAAACCACAAAAAGCAGAGGTTCCAGAACAGATCCCTTCAGGACACCACTGGTCACCAACCTCCAGGCGGAATATTTTCCATTCACTACCACACGCTGTCTTCTTTATGTCACCCAATTCTGTATCGAGACAGCCACATTTCCCTGTATCCCATGCCTCCTGACTTTCTGAATGAGCCTATCATGGGGAACCTTATCAAATGCCTTACTGAAATCCATATACACCACATCCACTGCCCGACCTTCATCAATGTGTCTCGTCACATCCTCAAAGAATTCATTGAGACCTGTGAGGCATGACCTGCCCCCCACAAAGCCATGCCAGCTATCTTTAATCAAACTATGTTCTTCTAAATAATCATAAACCCTATTTCTCAGAATCCTTTCCAGTATTTTGCTCATCACAAACATAAGACTGACTGATCTGCAATTCCCAGGGATTTCCCTATTCCCTTTCTTGAACAGAGGAACAACAGCAGTTTCGGCAGGAAAGATGGAGCAGAAATGTGGAGAAGATCCTCCCATCATTGGCATGTCTACTGGTTACCAGACACAGCAAAAAACGTTTAAGGGCCTGAACAAAGAACTGGAGGAGACCTGTGGGCAATAGTAATTGTGAAGATGGCGGAGGGGAAGTTGGAAAGCCCCAGATAGAGCAGTTGATTGTGTTTATTAAAGAAGAGTTCTGCCAGCAAAGAAAGGAGATACATGAGGACCAGTCGAAGGCTATTGAAGGAGCAATAGCACCTGTGAAAGGATTGATGGAGCGAGTGGAGAAACGTCTTGGGGCACAGGGGTCACAGATACGGGAGATGGAGAAGGTGGTGTCCGATCACAGTGATCGGGTGGTGTGGTTGGAGGCGGAGATGGGGATCCTGGGGGATCCTTTGCAAGTTGTTAAGGGCAAAGGTAGAGGATCAGGAGAATAGATCTAGAAGGCAGGACCTGCGTATTGGTGGCTTTCCTGAAGGGAATGGTGGACGTGTGGAGATTTAGGAACCCAGCGTGGAGGGAGTACTCCTTTTCGCCCAACGGCGAATCACACAATCTAATGATGCCCAAACCGAAGTTCGGTCTCGAGTTTCTCCATTAAAGTGTAGGGAACAGGGCAGGCATGAAAATACCGGGGCTGGACTTGCAGGTCCATTTGGATCTTGACCATGGTCCCTTTTATCGTACCCAAGCCAGGCTCGAAAACCTCGGCGACCTTGCTCAGTGACGCACACAGACCGCCAGAACCACTTGGACGATACCTTGCCAATCCAACTGCAGCAGGTGTAGCCAATCACAGCCCAACCGCTGTGGGTTAGGGCCGCTTCCTTGCACGAGTATGAAGGGAAGGTAAACTGATGGCGCCCATAAACTACCGGAGCAAGGGTGGACCCCATAATATTCAGCCGTTCCTCAGTATAAGTGGCCAAATGAGTTGCCGTGTCAGCCAAAGTCAAAGTTTTGCACACCCTGTTGAATAATATCAAAGGTGCTCTGCATCACCACAGAAACGGCAGCTCCCATATTCAACTCCATTTGCAGCATATGGCCATTCACCTGTTTCAGGACAAAAATAGGGGCCACACAGGACACTGCCAGACAGTTAAGCTGTTTTAGCACAGGGCTAAATCGCTGGCTTTGAAAGCAGACCAAGGCAGGCCAACAGCACAGTTCAATTCCCGTACCAGCCTCCCCGAACAGGCGCCAGAATGTGGTGACCGGGGGCTTTTCACAGTAACTTCATTTGAAGCCTACTTGTGGCAATAAGCGATTTTCATTTCATTCAAGCTGCATCTCTACCTCATCCCCTGCCTCTTCTGGGTAATACATTCCGCAAAGGAAGTTCAACCCTCTCCTCACTCTCAACTCCCAATCTAAGAAGGCCATGAGACATTTACAGGCTTACAATCCACAGTAATCTCACACACTGCCAGCACATAGAACATCACCACTGATTCTCTCCCACACATTTTTACATCTTCATCTCTTCTCACATCCTACACAAGTCGCAGTTACATAGGTCCACTCAGTAGGTACAGAAGACATGCATGCTTATTATCTGCTTTGGCAGCTATCCTGCTTACAATCTGTCTATGTTGTTATGCAGGACAAGATTGTCCACAACAACTGGGAAAAAAATCAGATGGAGGGAGGATTCTGGAACTCAGGCCTCACACCATAATTGAGGAGCAGGTGGCAGAGTTGGCTGGTGAGGACAAGGACCGTTCCTGCGCCGGTGAGATTGGCATCTCCCAACATGCCAATGAAGCTGCATCCATTCTCTTCACCCACCTGCTGAAACTCTGAGTGCTATTTAATGTAGGTGACTATCCAGCAAATCACTAATAATCTCTTCTTTATTTCAGTCGCCAGCTGGAGAGGCGCTGGTGCAGTGGTATTGTCACTGGACTAGTAAACCAGATACCCAGAGTAACGCTCTGGGGACCCAGGTTCAAATCCCACCACTGCAGATGGTGAAATTTGAATTCAATAAAACTCTGGAATTAAAAGATGGCCATGAAACCATTGCCGATTGTCATTAAAAACCCATCTGGCTCAGTAATGTCCTTAGGGAAGGAAATCTGCCATCTTTATCTGGACTGGCCTACATGTGACTGCAGATCCACAGCAATGTAGTTAACTCTTAACTGCCCCCTCAAGGGCAATTAGGGATGGGCAATAAATGCTGGCACAGCCTGCGACACCTGAACGAATAAAGAAAAGAAAAGCCAGCCGGTTAGTCCCAGCCTGGATGTGGAGATGACACTGTGTTCGCTTGCACACTCCACTGGTGCAGAGGCACACACCTCGGTGGGACCAGGCTTTAGAGCAGGCTCCTGGTCACAATCTGGTGAGCGTAGATTCTGGTCCAGAGCAGGTAGAGACAGAGAAAGCCAAGGTCACCGAAACCCGGACGATTACTGGACGCCAGGCTCCTGCTGAGTTACAATCCAATAACGAACCTCTGAAATCGGCCCTCAGAGAGATGTTGGAGCTCCAAAGACAGGCAGGGGCATGGCAGTCAGCATTGTAAGAGGCCATCACCAGATTATAACAGACGATGGAGGAGTCCGCCCACATTTTGTCTGATGTCATGGCACTAATGTGCGCGTGGATCAAGGTCAACATTGGAAAGTTGGTAACAGCCATGAAGAATGTGGTCCAGCAGTTGGTGCTGAATATGCGCTCAGACCTGCAAACCATCGCCACAATCATGAATGAGATGCATCAGGGATAGGGCTCGAGGTTGTACAGGACACCTCAGTCTCTCCCCAGGTGTCCTTCCTCCTCACTTGGGAACCACAAGGAAGAGGAGCGCCAACCGGACATCCCAAGGCAATCCACCCAAGGCTGTCCAGCAATTCCACGTCTCCTCTACCTATGACCTCAGCAACATCAGCTGCCCAGGCAAAGGAGGGTATAGCTGCCCCACAACAGGAGACCCAAAGCAGGCCCTGGCCCTCCAAAGTACCCCACCATTGTCATCATAGACAAGAGGACATAGCAACCAACAGGCTGCCTACACCTCTGCTGTGGATGTCGGGGATGCACCTAGACCTAACAGTAGGATGACAAAAGTTAAGAAATATTGAAAGCACAACGGTCGCACAGATGCTCACTGACTATATATGTACATCTGCAAATATATTTTGCTATCTGAAAGTCTCAGCTAGTGAATGGCTCTTCAATCTGAGGTCATATACGTGTAAACATATGTCCTCTCCTCCTCACTTATCTTCCATTATGTCCATTGGGTCTATTGTGTTTCACACAACCTCAGTACAGTAAGTCACCTTTCTGTCCACAGCAACAACATGAGCAAAGCCTGTTGCTCTATCAGCATGGCAGTTGGTCAATGCATATATGCATATATATCTTAGATATAGCTTAGACTTATGTAAGAACATATCATGATGCCTCATGAGTATAGATTTTGCACTTTTATTTATTCGCTGATGCTGCTGCACTGAAGACTGGTCTGTGTAGATCTTAAGAGGTTTTATGGCGACACACATTGATATAATCCCTGAGGTAGCCTCTCTGTCGGGCAATCAACATGGTTATCTGATCATGACAGTGCCATTAGTGTCTCATGTTTTCCCATTGTATCTGAAACTATTGGAGTGAAAATGTGCAGGCCCCAAATAAGTTCAAAGTAAGGCTCCACTTCCTGATATGTGCTCTTTATTATGAATGAAGTTACTAAACCCACGTTTAGTGGGCCACCCCATACACAGATGCCAAAGCAATTCTAGATGTGAACTTGGGAAGCTCCAGATGAAGGATGCACCATGAGTGCTTGTCAGTGATCAGACAGTGGTACTTCTGAAGCTTTCTCTGTGCACACAAAAATGACCTGACTCACAGGCTGACTTCCATGATTGAGAAGGACATACTCAAAAGAACAATTTCATGCTGGGGATTCAGTATGAGGGTGAGACCAGAATGTTATTCTTGCAGGATGGTCTGTGGAGCGATGCCACAGTCTGGATTCAGATCACTCCTCAGACGTTCAAATAAATCGTGGAGATTCCGACGTTGGACTGGGGTGGGCATTGTAAGAAATCTTACAACACCAGGTTAAAGTCCAACAAGTTTATTTAGAATCACTAGCTTTCAGAGCGCAGCTCCTTCAACAGGTGATTGATTAGAAGCAGTGATTGATAATTGCGCTCCTTGAGGCACCTTCAAGACATCCTGCCATGAGTGCACTGAGATTTGCAGTGCTGCTCCAGCCTGTTGATGGCTTCCCTTGGCAGTGACATGTTAATGCGATGCATGAAAAGGCTGAATCATGACTAAATTATTTACAGTGCACGCTGGTGATCGCAGAATGATCACATACTCCAGATGCTACTGAGCCATCCAAGGATGAGGCCATCATCACACAAGATTGTGGCTACTTATTCTGAAATTGATATTTTTCATTGAGACACCGAAACATAGCAAATATCGGACCTGCATGGAAGGCACAGGTAAAAGAGTCTCATGCGAGCTATTCGTTTTCATTGTCCTGGAACCTTGTGACCACAGTCTTGTCTGCCATGTCTGTCCTCTGTTATAGCCTCTTCCTCTGGGGCCTCAACATCCTTACCCTCATTGAGCTCATTCCTCTCGACATCCTCCTAATCGGACAAAGTGTGCAGCTCTCTGGCGATTCATTGCCCCTTTTGAAGCACCAGGTTGTGTAGAGCTCAGCAACCCATGATGATTGAGACACTCTCTGGGGAGAATACTGGAGGGTGCTGCCTGACTGGTCCAGACATCAGGAAAGCATTTTCAGATTGCCAATGGTCTGCTCAATGAAGGAGCGTGCCGTAGAATGAGCCGCTTTGTTACTCTCCAAAGCACTTTTTGCCTGCCAAATGAGAATCATTAGTCACTTCATTTCGGGGTAGCCTGTGTCACTGATGAGCCAACTGAATGTGCTGAGAGCTCTTGAAGATCTGTGGCATCTACAAGTGACCTCACGATGTAGATAGTACAATTTACAGTGCAGAAGAAGGCCATTTGGCCCATCGAGTCTGCTACAGCCCTTCAAAAGAGCACCATACTTTAGCCACACCTCCACCCTATCTCCCTAATTCAGTAACCCCTCCTAATCTTTTGGACACTAAGGGGCAATTTAGCATGGCCAATCCACCTAACCTGCACATGTTTGGACTGTGGGTGGAAACCGGAGCACCCAGAGGAAACCCATGCACACACAAGGAGAAAGTGCAAACTCCTCACAAAACAGTCACCCAAGGCCTGAATTGCACCCAGGTCCCTGGAGCTGTGAGGCAACAGTGCTAACCACTGTGCTACTATGCTGTCCTTTTCCTTTCTCCAAGGTAGGAGTCGTGCAGATTTCAGGGTATCTTGCATAATTTGCTTTTGTTGGTCACGGATCAGCTGAATGTTGAGAGAGTGGAAGCCTTTTCTGTTGATGATTCTTTGGGGCCATTGTCAGGGAACAAGTGCAGTTGATGGCATCCTACACCTGTGGGAAGCTGGAGATCACTGCAAATATTTGGCAGCCAAGGTGGTTTAATCCAGAGAGAACAGGACATAATTATGTGCCTTACTGAATAGGACGTCAGTGACCTGTCAGGTGCATTTATGAGTGGAGGATTGTGATATTCTGAAGAGGTCCTCAGTCAAGCCCAGAATGAGCTACTCATAAAAATGTTGAGTGCAGCAGTCACTTTTAGAGCCTTCCAGGCTGTCTGCCATAAAATCTTCTTGAAGAATTTTGCAAATGTGAGCCACCATATTCCTTGACAAATAAAGGCATCGACAGCACTATCTTTTGTTTAACCGCAAGCATAAGAGGAATCTTCAGTGCACCCTGGATCATGCCAAACATCTACATGGAATTGGTCTCTCTGCCTCAGCTTTTGGGTCTTCATAGGGATTCCTCAGGGTGAGACCTTTCATTTTACCCTGCTTGACGGTCACAAGCCCTTCTTTTCCTTCTCAGTTTCAGGAGAGGGAATGGAAGAAACACCATTACCTGCGGCTTCCATTCTGCACTCCTCCTTGTTTCTGGAAAAATTGAAAAGAGACATGATTGACCATTACCCTGCAATGGCCATCTCCCATCTCCAAGCTCAGGAGTCATTGTGAAGTATTTGGCTATCATCATTCGAGATTTTCCAACCTCAATTTGTCCCTTGCAACTGTGCGCAACCTTAAGGATCATTGGAAGGTGCCCTTAGGAAATGAAGAGAGGTCTTAAATCCGAGATTGTCCAGGGCTGTGCCCAACAAGCATGACAGCTCTTTTACAAAGGGGTTGGATCCAGATGAATTCAGCTAGGCATGATCAGCCTCAGTCAGGGCGCTGACAGGCTGCCTCCTTTGGATAAGACTGGAGCCCAGCCTTGCACTGATGTAATGACTGTAATCGGGATGTGCTTTAAGTTGGAAACCATCAAGTGCAATGTATAAAGGTTTTGGAGAATCATGCATCTGTACTTCAGCTGTGGTCCCTTTAAAGTTGGATACTTCTGACTGTTGCACATTGTTATGGGCCAGGGTTTAGAAAACTCCAAAGTATATCATGGAGTTCATCTGACCTACAACTGTTTATTGATTTTGGTTACGATGAGCACAAGAGCCTGCCTTTCAGGTGTTATTCAACAGAGTTCTTAGATGCTTTTAATTAAAAACAAGCTTTAATTCTACAAATTTAGTTAACATTTGTATAAACACACACAATAAGAATTTTTATCAACTACAAACATAAAGACCCCACACAGCTATCGTAATCTATGTATAATCCTGAATGAATTCCCTATTAACTGTTCCAGTTTAATAACAAAATCTAAGTAAACCAGAAACCCCTTTGCCCAGCACACGGCATTCTTACTGGTTCAGATTTGTTAGTGATACTCTGTTCTGTTCCCCTTTTCAAACAGCAGGTTGCCTTCCAGAAAGCAATTATCTCTTTTAAGTTACCGAGTGGTCTGGAAACAACTTTTAAAATGAAGATAGAGACACTTCTTTCAACCTGTGCCGTTCAAACCAAGTCCAACTCAAAGCGGAAGTAAAACCCACCAAGCGACAGCCCAGCTCCACCCACGCAATGGCATCACTGAAGCCATGTGATAAGACAAAAACAGTTCTTAAAGGGATATTCCCAGGACATCTCCCCCCCAAGAAAAGACCCCCCCATCAACTTCAAAGATGGTTTCATTGTTCCTAACTTACTTCCTAAACCTGCCACTATATCCCAAGTAAGCATACCAATATACCAAAATACCACAAATGAATAAAGTTAACAACCAGTTTCCTCCTTGCTTTTCTCTGTGCTGAATCTTTGGCGAGAGAACTTTTCAGGACCAAACTGAAACACCTCTGTTCAGGTGAGAGTTCTGAGACCAATTAACTTTTCAGATAGACCTGGCTCCTCCCATTAATACATCATCTGCACCCAAAGCATAAGGCATTCTTTTGTCTCTGCTTACAATATGTGCCTTGACTTGTTTAACCAGGGCCAAACACAATACCCCTCATACATTAGCTACACCCAGGGGTCCTTCAAAAATAAACAATATTCCATTGGCTAGCTATCTGTAAATAAGTAAATGGTTCTCAAGACTTATTAGCAGAACATTTCACTACAAATCAATGAGTATCTCACTTTTACGCCTTAATCACAGCTGCAGCAGTCATACTGTTTGTATGCATCTTAACTCAAGTTTTAATAACATTCCTGCAAAAAATATAAAATATGACAATTTCTTACATTTATCACATTGGACACTATCTTTGCATCATGCTAGCACTTCACGGGCACCATTTAGTCACTGCCCGGGTAGTGCCTTGCTAGTACCTGAATAGTGCCCAGGCTGTGCTTGGGAGTACCCAGACATGTCCCTCTCCCCCCGAGTGTTGCATTCACCTGAGTTCCCATGGGAGGTCTGCATGCCAGATGCACGCTTTCGGAGACCAGTTGTACTTCACATTGTTCTGTCATCACATCGATGTAGATGGTTTTTTTTGAAGGGGGGGGGAAGGATGATTCCGGTGTATGGGCCTGATGACATGTTAATTTAGTATAATGATGTTTCTGATGTTGAACATCAGGAACTGCTGCCAATCACTAACGGTGGAAGGGTATAATCACATCATGCTTTCACACCGACACAAAACCCGACTTTGCACCTCTTGCGATATTTTACACCCCCGTCGCCAAACCCACTGACGGGAGCAGAAAATCCCAACTAATGCCTTTATTTATTAACCCCGGGTGCCTTTTACTTTTAAATGACTTTCTCATCCTGTCCTTCCACCATAAATGATTTGAGTAGATATACTCCCTTGTCTTTTTGTCCCTGCAGCCCTTTTATTTTATATTGCCTCTCCTGATTTCTCATACCAAAATGTACCACTTCAGTTATTTCCAGATGAAATTTAATCTGTTATGTGACAATCTTGATAGATTCATGGCCACATTCGTGACACTAACTTTTTAATTCTAGATTTAGTTGAAAACCAAATTCAAGTTCATAATGATGGATGCTATGGTGGATTGTAACTCACATCTCCAGAATATTAATTACTAACCAAATGATATAATCACTACACTAATATAGCCAGTATATTAGATATGCATTTTCAATATCATAATATGAGCTTTTTTCCATAAAATAGCTGGTTAAACTTGCACACCACTCAATGATTTGAGATGCCCTAAACATACTAATATCGCAAATTTGTGAAGAGAAGAATTCTGTTTTGCTTTACAGGAAGCATGGTGGGCCGATCAGTATTCAGCTGGAGTGTTCCGTGCTATCTCTCACACACTAGGCAATAGTTATGGGACAGGAGGCCTTCCTACAGGTACCAAAATGCATCAAAGTACATAAGCAATCAGGTATAAGCTTAAAACAGAACTCAAGCACACTTATAGAAATTGCTGTTGTGTTTCAGTATTACAAAGGTTCTTTGCACTTCTAAAGTACTTCATTGGCTGTAAAGCACTTTGGGATTGCCTGAGATTGTGAAAACTACTATATAAATGTAAGTTCTTTCATTTCTTTATTATACATGGTTGCTAATAATTAGTGCATGGCACCTACAGAGGAATAGGTTATATTAAGACAAGTCAGTACTTTGTATAGATGTTGGCCTCATGCCTCCCTTTCTGATAACTCCCTATGTCAATGATTCTTCTGTCTGATAGATTGCACACAATTTATGAACTAAAAGACAAATTTCAGAGTTCAAATATGCACTTTACAGGTACTTCAGGAACAGAACGGAAATATCTGGGTCTACTAAAATGGGATACTTTGAGAAGTTTTAATAACAGTGGGTGGGACGGTAGCACAGTGGTTAGCACTGTGGCTTCACAGCTCCATGGTCCCGGGTTCGATTCCCGGCTTGGGTCACTGTCTGTGTGGAGTCTGCACGTTCTCCCCGTGTCTGCGTGGGTTTTCTCTGGGTGCTCCGGTTTCCTCCCACAGTCCAGAGATGTGCGCGCTAGGTGGATTGGCCATGCTAAATTGTCATTAGTGTCCAAAACGTTAGATGGGGTGACTGGGTTACAGGGATAGGGTGGAGGTGTGGGCTTGAGTAGGGCGCTCTTTCCAAGGGCCGCTGCAGACTCAATGGGCCAAATGGCATCCTTCTGCAATGTAAATTCTATGATAACATGCACAAATATACTATTAGCAATTCAGGCTTGGGCTGATAAGTAGCAAGTAACATTCGACATAAGAACTAGGAGCAGGAGTAGGCAATTCAACCCTTCGAGCCTTCTCCGGCATTCAATAAGATCATGATTGATCTCACCTCCGCTTTCCTGCCCGCTCCCCATAACTCTTCATCCCGCAACTAATTAAAATCTTATCTATCTCTTTCTTAAATATGTTCAGTGTTCCAGCATCCACTGTACTCTGGGTTAAAGAATTCCAGATTCACAACCCTTTAAGAGATGTAATTCCTCGCCATTTCTATTTAAATCTGCCACCCCATACTTAAAACCCCTCATTCTGGAATTCAAGGCAGGGGGAAGCATCCGTTTTACATCTACTCTGTCAGACCCCCTTAGCATCTTACATACCTCAATTAGATCTCCTTACATTCTTCAAATTCCAGCGAGCATAGGCCCAAACTGCTCAATATAGGCCCAAACATCTCAATCTCTCTTCATAAGACAAGTCCTTCATCCCTGTAATCAACCGAGTGAACCTTTTCTGAACTGCCTGCATTTACGTCCATCCTCAAAAAGGTGGCCAAAACTATGCGCAGTACTCCAGATGCAGTCTCACCAATGCCCTGTACAGTTGCAAGAACATTTCCTTACTTTTATACTCTATTCCATTCGCAATTAATGCCAAAATTCCATTTGCCTTCCTTATTACCCATTGGACTTGCATCCTAACTTTCTTTGATTCATGCACGAGGACCCCCAGCTCCCTCTGCACCGAAGCATTTTGAATTTTCTTTTCATTTCGATAACAAGTGGCATTTTTGTTCCTCTGACCAAAATGGATGACCTCACACTTAGCCCCTTTAAGTTCTATCTGCCAACTTTTGGCTCATTCTAAGGGCTTCCAGTGACTTAATCTGAGAGCAAGATGCACAAAAGCTAGCACCCACCAGAGTCTCTTGTTTTTTCAGTCCTTTTTACCTGGTATTCGGGGGAGTTTTGTGGTCACACCCAGCCTGCTAAACTGTGTAAAGAATTGCTGGTGGAATTTTGTCAAAGAAGTTTGCTGGAAAAAGGCTCCAGCCGATAGGCCGGTGAAGGGGTCGGTAAAAGGGAAGATTGTTGCCGTGGGCATGCCCCATCACGGACCTGTGGCCAACAGAGATGTTCTCCAGGTTGGGGGGGAATGGGCCGGGGTGGTGGAAATGAAGTGTTCACCCCTCCAAAGTTGGATAGGGTCCTTCGGCATTCTGGCAAAAGCCACGTGCGAAAAAGCTGCCATGGGTGGTGATAATCCGTTTCCACCGTTTTCATAGGAAGGAGTGGGCCAAGCAAAATCGTAACATTGACTGGGAGGGAAACACAGTTCGAATTTACAAGGACATCGGGGCTGAAACACCAAAGAGGCGGGCTGCCTTTAACAAGAAAAGGTTGTGCTACATAAAAAAAGAGTGCTGTTCAGGGTGGTGTACCTGGCGAAGTTGTGAGTCAAGATGGAGGCGAAAGATCACTACTTCAGCACGCTGAACAAGGCAGAAGCTTTTGTTAAGGAGAAAGGACTGGGAGTCAACTGAAGGGGGGTCGAATGGGACTTTTAGAGGTGGGAGGGAAAGGTTTGTTGGGAACGGTATTGTTGTCTTCTGTGATATAACCATGTAATGATATACACAGAACATATAGTTGTTCAACTAGGAAGATGATTTATGAACAAACATGTGGAAAGATAACCAACGCAGTGAATTCTTCTGGAGCTACTCTTATGTGCGACTACCCTCTCGTACGTCTTACTATCAACCAGCGGGTGTCTTGAGTCACGCGATAAAATGGCACCAGCTGGTTGGAGGTTGCATTACTAACTATATACAGAACTGTGCACAGGCCTACCACCACATTCCCCTTCCTCTGGAACTGTTAACATGTATTTTCAAATATATCTGTGTCTTATAAAACATGATCTGCATTATCATTTTACACATGTCATATGCAGATGCAACTGTGCTTCACACAACATGATATGCCTGATGAACGTGTCCCTGGTGCACAGCTTATTGGACATTCACGACGACATCGCCATGAACGTTTATTGGCTGCTTGATGTTGCTTTAACTTCAGGAAGACTGGTTTTCTGGCAGGTCTTTTTTGTATTATCAGCTTGTTTGGCCTTTTCACACGATGCGCCCTAAGACCGGTTTTCTTGCTGGTCTTCTCTGCGTGACCAGCTTTTTCAATTTTCTACCGTGATGCTTCTTGCTGCGTCGTTGTGTGCTTTCTGGCCTGTCGGCCACATTTCCGATGCCTTCTTCTTCAGTACCACGGGTGCAACCCATGGTATCCTCCACTCTCTTTCTTGTCCTTTTCCTTTTCATGGACTGGATCCTGTCTTCCTCTTCTTTTTCATGGGAAGGATCCTCTGACTGCGCCTCCTTTTCTTTTTTGCTTTGGTGGACCTGTCATGCCGCTGGACTGCGCCATGGGACTAGCTGCTTATGAATTGTCTGCTGTGCAGGCTGACCCTGGCTCTTCTGCCATGATAGCTGCTTTCAGAGCCTTTGTTGGATCAATGTGTTTTGGTTAATCTATGGTTGTATCCATACGCTGAGTTCACCTGGTGAAACGTCCAGTGTTGGCATACTTACGGATGATTGCGCAGTTGCAGTCAAGTCTGCAAAGCCTTGAACTCTGGTGTCTGGGCTGGATAAACGTCCCCAAAGTTAGGTGCTGCTCCTTCATTTTGTGTTTGAGCCCCAGTTGGCGGCTCATCCTCACTTGATATGACGATGTATGAGTCTTTTGCTGAAGAGCCAATTAGTGGCTCATCCTCATCTGATAGGATGATATATGTACCGCCTTTCGTTGTAGAACTGCACATGGATACATCTTCTGCTCTTCTAGCACGTCTTTGGTGGAGTGGCCTCGAGTATTGGAGAGTATTCGTGGGCCTAAGATGATTCACTGTATGCCTCTGGAGCCGGTTTCTCCAGGATGGGGATGATTTCTTCTGTTACCAGTCTGTTCGCAGTTGAGTAGTTCTCATCTGATGTGTCTGCTGCTGCTATCACACTTTCAGACTCTGCATACGCCATCTTAGAGCTTTCACACTTATCTTTGTCCTGTGCAGACTGGGAATCCTTGTGATCACCTCGCCACTTCCACCAAACTACCGGTATAGCATTTCATAGTCGTCCTCATAGCTCAAGACCTGAGTCTCCACTTTCCTCATCGTACTCATGGTCTTCGTAATTATCATCATAGTAATCATCATCGGAGTCATCGTCATCTGAAATGGCTTCTCCTGTAAAGTACAACATTGCACATGGAATTTGGCAATACTCGTCAGACCACGACTCCATTTGGTATACTTTCGTGAATACCTCATTTGTGAAATGCTCATTTGGCTCAAACTTAAACTCCAGAGTGAAGCTCATTGACTGTTCAAGCTCTGAACATTTAACGTTCACACCTTCTCGATGCTTTATTATAGGCTCAGCATGCTTCTGTATCATGCTACTGAGCAAATTCACATTCCTGACGATTGTTAACCAGAAGTCTGGAGTTCCCTTTGGCTGTTCCATTTCTTCAGCTGGTTTGTTGTCCTCCACTTTAACTTTCGCTTGTATCTCGTTGGATAACTGAGCCATTATATCTCATTGCCAGTCACAATGATCCTCCGTTGCAGCGTTGCCTGGAATGTACAGCCACTCAACTAGGTCAGGGCCTCGCACAAATCCGATCCTATGATGGACTCGCGTTCTGTGTCCACAATGGAAAATGGTACGGTATGACTTCTGTTGTGTACCCATGCTTTGAGTTCACATACACCCAGCATCGTCATCTCCTTCCTATCATCATCTTTCAGCAGTCTCGTTTGATTGACGACTTTCGGTTTAACCCGCAGCTGTGTAAATCAGACAGACTGAGGAGTTTGGCCCTCACTCCCATGTCGAGGTGCATCTTATCAATGTATCGTTCGGCACCACTGGAATTGTCCATCTGTCTTTGATGGTATCAGCTTTATCATTACTATTGTCACAACTGGTCAGTAAGATTTCTTCACTTTTCATAGTCGGACTCATTGTGTCCTTGGTTGAAATCAGAACAATGGAAAACTGTTCTTCAAGGGACTTCTCATCAATTGCATTGACTGACCCTGTTTGACCCACCTTGGGATGCAAAAAACATTGCTTTGCAGAATGATTTATATAGTCACACATCGAACATACTTTCCCATATACTGGACATTGCCATGGCCCATGATGATTGCTGCATTGCTGGCATAAGATGGCGGACCCGGTCGGCCACTTAAAATGCCTGCCCGCACTGAGACCACTGAGTCTAAATTATTGCTTGAAAACACGCCAATTTTCATCCATTTTACCCGAGACTTGAAGCTGGTGGGGGTGCCTTCAAATCTTCCATCTCTAACTTCACAGTCTTTTGGTGCGTTGAATTGCAGATGGCCGTAGTTCACCACATTGGTGGAAGAATCTTCCCTTTATGTTCTTCAGCCTACTTCGCCCCATCTTCTCTGTTGTGATCTTTAAGTGCTCTGCACTCCTGGTACCATGTTGTGTTTTGTGATATAACCGTCATAATGATGGACACAGAATATATAGTTGTTTAACTAGGAAGATGATTTATTAACCAACACATGGAAAGATGACCAAAGATCTATGATACAACAATCGTTGATAAATGAATTCGGTGAATTCACCTGGAGCTACTCAAAGAACAAAGAACAAAGAAAAGTACAGCACAGGAACAGGCCCTTCGGCCCTCCAAGCCGGTGCCGACCATGCTGCCCGTCTTAAAGAAAATCTTCGACACTTCCGGGGTCCATATCCCACTATTCCCATCCTATTCATGTATTTGTCAAGATGCCCCTTAAACGTCACTATCGTCCCTGCTTCCATCACCTCCTCCAGCAGCGTGTTCCAGGCACCCACTACCCTCTGGGTAAAAAAAAACTTGCCTCATACATCTCCTCTAAACCTTGCCCCTCGCACCTTAAACCTATGCCCCCTAGTAATTGACTCCTCTACCCTGGGAAAAAGCCTCTGATTATCTATTCTGTCTATGCCCCTCATAATTTTGTAGACCTCTATCAGGTCGCCCCTCAACCTCCGTCATTCCAGTGAGAACAAACCAAGTTTATTCAACCTCTCCTCATAGCTAATTCCCTCCATACCAGGCAACATCCTGATAAATCTCTTCTGTACCCTCTCTAAAGCCTCCACATCCTTCTGGTAGTGTGGTGACCAGAATTGAACACTATACTCCAAGTGTGGCCTAACTAAGGTTCTATACAGCTGCAACATGACTTGCCAATTTTTATACTCAATGCTCCGTCCAATGAAGGCAAGCATGCCGTATGCCTTCTTAACTACCTTCTCCACCTGTGTTGCCCATGTCAGTGACCTGTGGACCTGTACACCTAGATCTCTCTGACTGTCAGTACTCTTGAGGATTTTACCATTCACTGTATATTCTCTACCTGCATTAGACCTTTCAAAATGCATTACCTCACATTTGTCCGGATTAAACTCCATCTGCCATCTCTCCACCCAAGTCTCCAAACGATCTAAATCCTGCTGTATCCTCTGACAGTCCTCATCGTTATCCGCAATTCCACCAACCTTTGTGTCGTCTGCAAACTTACCAATCAGACCAGTTACATTTTCCTCCAAATCATTTATATATACTATGAGGTCCCAGCACTGATCCCTGCGGAACACCACTAGTCACAGCCCTCCAATCAGAAAAGCACCCTTCCATTGCTACTCTCTGCCTTCTATGACCTAGCCAATTCTATATCCATCTTGCCAGTGTGACTTCACCTTTTGTACCAGTCTGCCATGAGGGACCTTGTCAAATGCCTTACTGAGGTCCATATAGACAACACCCACTGCCCTGGAGTACTCATCGACCACACTGAGAAAATACGTGTTACGGTTACAGTCGGTGGAGGGGAGGGGCCCTGGTTATTGTTCCTACTTCCTCGACGGAGTAGGGCAGATTTCGGGCCTTTATGAAATGGTACAACCGTGTGACTCCCGGGTGACAAAGGCTGTCGTGCAGGGTCCGGAGTCGGTCTACTTGTGCACTGGCACATGTACCTCGGGATAGGCCATCTGGGGGCTCGTTGAGCTTACCGGGGCATTACAAAATATCGTAATTGTAGGTGGAGAGCTCGATCCTCCACCTCAAGATCTTATCATTCTTGATCTTGCCCCACTGTGTGTTATTGAACATGAAGGCTACCAACTGTTGGCCAGGTAATGCTTCCAATGCCGCACAGCTTCAACGATAGCTTGGACGGATGCCGAATTTCCGAGGCATGAAGGGTGTGGGAAAAGAATGCCATGGGTCTGCCTGCCTGATTGAGCGTGGCTGCGAAGGCGATGTCTGATGCGTCGCTCTCTACTTGAAAGGGCAGGGTCTCGTCTACTGCGTGCATCCCAACCGTGGCGATATCGGCTCTGATACGGGCGAAGGCATGTTGTGCCTCGGCCGTCAGGGGAAAATGGGTTGACTATGAGTGGGCGGGCCTTGTCCGCATAGTTTGGGACCCACTGAGCGTAGAACGAAAAGAACCCCAGGCAGTGTTTGAGGGCCTTGGGGCAGTGGGGGAGGGGGAGCTCCATGAGGGGGCGCATGCGGTCGGGATCAGGCCCCAGAACTCCGTTCTGGACCACATAGCCGAGGATGGCTAAGCGGGTCGTGCTAAACACGCACCTCTCCTTGTTGTAGGTGAGGTTTAGGAGTGGCGGTGTGGAGAAGTTTGGCACGGTTGGCGTCGTGCTCCTGCTGATCATGGCCGCAGATGGTGATGTTGTCTAGGTACGGAAAGGTAGCCCGCAAACTTTGCCGGACGACCATTCGGTTCATCTCCCTTTGGAAGACCGAGACCCCGTTGGTGACGCCGAAGGGAACCCTGAGGAAGTGATAGAGGCGGCCGTCTGCCTCAAAGGCAGTGTATGGACGGTCCGATTTACGAATGGGGAGCTGGTGTGAGGCGGATTTGAGGTGTACCCTTGAGAAGATCCGGTACTGTGCAATCTGATTGACCATATCAGATATGCTTGGGAAGGGGTACTTGTTGAGCTGTGTGTACCGATTGATGGTCTGGCTGTAGTTCACGACCATTCTGAGTTTCTCCCCAGTTTTAACTACTACCACTTGGGCTCTCCAGGGGCTGTTGCTGGCCTCGATGATGCCTTCCCGAAGCAGCCGCTGGACCTCAGACCTGATGAAGGTCCTGTCCTAGATGCTGTACCGTCTGCTCCTGGTGGCGACGGGTTTGCAATCTGAGGTTAGATTTGCGAAGAGGGAAGGCGGATCGACCTTTAGGGGCGCGAGGCCGCACACAATGAGGGGTGGTAGGGGCCCGCCGAATTTCAGGGTTAGGCTCTGGAGGTTGCACTGGAAGTCCAGGTCGAGTAGTAGGGCAGCGCAGAGGTTAGGGAGGATGTAGAGGCAGAAGCTGCTGAATTCTACGCCCTGGACCGTGAGAGTGACCGTACAGTACCCCGGATCGCCACGGAATGGGATCCGGAGGCCAGGGAGATTTTTTGGTTGGCGGGGTGTACCGCGAGGGAGCAGCGCCTTACTGTATCCGGGTGGATGAAGCTTTCGGTGTTCCCAGAGTCCAGCCGGCAACATCGGGACCCTCGGGGTTCGCTGGCTGGCGCATGGCGCAGGCGTATTAGCTGGGTAAGGCCCCCGCTAGGGCGGCTGTCTGTGGGGTACACGATGTGTAGGAGGGGTGGGCCGCGCGGCTGGGGGTGTAGGCCTGAACGTTGCGCGAGGCGACCGTCATAGAGAGCGCTAGTTTCTTTGTCTCTGCTAGGTCGAGCGTGGCCCCTTCTAACAGTCGCGAACGTATGAGGTCCGACCCAATCCCCGTAACAAATGCATCCCACATGAGGAGGTTTGAATGTTCAGTGGCCGTAACGGCCTGACAGTCACAGTGCCGGATGAGTGGGATTAGGGCCCGCCAGAAGTCTTCTATGGACTCACCAGGGAGTTGAGAGCGAGTGGCGAGTACGTGCCTGGCGAAGAGCGTGTTCGTATTCTGAGCGTAATTCTCTTTGAGAAGCATCATGGCTTCGGCGTAGTTCGGCGCGTCCTGGATTAGCGGAAAGACGCTGGAGCTCAACCTTGAGTACACGATCTGTATCTTCTGAGCCCCCGAGACAGGGCTGGGCGGCAAGTTGATGTACGCTTCGAAACAAGCTAGCCAGTGTTGCAAGTCGTTTTTGGCGTCGCTTGAATGCGGATCCAGCTGCAAGCGATCCGGTTTGATACGGAGGCCATCTTTTGAAAATCTTAGAGCAATAAATTGATGCACGATCAATTGCACGAAGACTTGAGTTGGATATTGATGGAACCATCAATTCAGCGAACACATGTAGTTGGATCTGAACAGAGGCTTTAATACACTTACAATAGAGCCAGCCTATTGGGAACTTCAGGTGAACTGGCAGGCTGGCTCTAAGGCACTGATCTTTATACATTGGTCCCAGGGGGAGGAGTCCTGGGCGGAGCCAAGGGAGGAGCCCAGTACAAACTCTCGCGTACTTCCAGAGCGACTCCCCCTGGTGGTCGGATAGTGCAACTGCACTTACAATGGTTAGATAATGAACATATATACATGGAGTGATATTGGTAACTATATATAGTGTGAATCACATTCACCACATTCACCCCCGTTAAAAAAATCAAGTCCGGCGGGGGTGATGGCTCAAAGAGTCAGTCTGTCTGGTGGACGAATTGTCCGTTTTGATCTGCGGAGCACCAGGGTTGCAGCCTCTTGCGGTGGCTGGGCGGACGTCGCGGTCTGGGGTACGGTTGCCGGCTCCGGGGCGAGTCTTGTCCGAGCCTCATACACCTGGTCGAATGGAGACTGGGGGCGCGGGGGGCGGGCTGGTGCTGGCGCTCGGGACTGGTGGGGTGAGCTCGCAGAATCGGGGGCGCAAGGGGACGGCCGCATAGGGACGGGGAAAGGAGTTCCTCGGTGGGGGTAGGTGGGGGGCTGGATCCAGCGGGTGCCAGGTCCCGGATGGATACTGTGTCCTGGCGACCGTCCGGGAACTCAACAAATGCGTACTGTGGGTTGGAATGAAGCAGGCACACCTTTTCAACAATGGGGTCGGTCTTGTGCGCCCTGACGTGCTTCCTTAGAAGAACCGGGCCTGGCGTCCTCAGCCACGCCGGAAGTGAGACCCCTGTGGTAGTGCCCCTGGAAAAAATGAAGAGCCGCTCGTGGGGGGTTTGGTTGTTAGCTGTACACAGGAGGGATCTAATTGCGTGGAGCACGTCAGGGAGGACTTCCTGCCATTGGGAAACTTGGAGCTTCCTGGACCTGAGGGTCAGTAGGACGGTCTTCCAGACCGTCGCGTTCTCCCTCTCCACGTGTCCGTTCCCCCTGGGGTTGTAACTGGTAGTCCTGCTCGAGGCGATGCCCTTGTCGAGCAGGTACTGACGCAGCTCGTCGCTCATAAAGGACGCACCCCGGTCGCTGTGCACGTAGCTGGGGAAACCGAACAGGGTGAAGACACTATGCAGGGCCCTAATGACTGTGTGGGAGGTCATATCGGGGCATGGGATGGCGAAGGGGAATAGGGAGAACTCGTCAATAATGTTAAGGAAGTAAGTGTTTTTGTTAGTGGAGGGGAGTGGCCCTTTGAAATCGATCGCAAGGCATTCAAAGGGCCTAGAAGCCTTGAACAGGAGGGCCCTGTCTGGTCTATAGAAGTGTGGTTTGCACTCCGCACAGATCGGGCAGTCCCTAGTGACCGCTTTTACCTCCTCGTTGGAGAAAGGCAGGTTTCGGGCTCTGATGTAGTGGGCGAGCCGGGTGACTCCTGGGTGGCAGAGGTCATCGTGGATGGCTTTTAGGCGGCTGCTTTGCGCGCTGGCACACGTCCCGCGGGATAGGGCATCCGAGGGCTCGTTGAGCTTCCCCGGTCGATATTTGATATCGTAATTGTAGGTGGAGAGTTCAATCCTCCACCGAAGAATTTTGTCATTTTTAATTTTGCCCCTTTGCGAGTTGTCGAACATGAAGGCAACTGATCGTTGGTCGGTGATGAGGGTGAACCTCCTACCTGCGAAGTAGCGCCTCCAGTGTCGGATAGCCTCCACGTTGGCTTGTGCTTCCTTCTCGACTGAGGAGTTTCGGAGTTCTGAAGCGGATAGGGTACGGGAGAAAAATGCAACGGGCCGCCCTGCTTGGTTTAAAGTGGCTGCTAGCGCTACCTCTGAGGCGTTGCTCTCAACCTGATAGGGAGTGGATTCATCCACCGCCCACATGGCTGCTTTGGTGATGTCGTCCCTGATGCAGCTGAAGGCTTGGCGCGCCTCAGCAGACGGGAAGTAGCGTGGCCTTGAAGATTGGGCGGGCTTTGTCCGCATATTGGGGGACCCACTGGGCGTAGTACGAAAAGAGCTCCAAGCACCGTTTGAGGGCCTTGGGGCCATGGGGGAGGGGGAGTTCTAAGAGGATACGCATGCGGTCCGGGTCTGGGCCCAGGACTCCGTTCTCCACGATGTAGCCGAGGATGGCTAGTCTGTTTGTGCGGAACACGCATTTCTCCTTGTTATATGTAAGGTTTAATTTTTGGGCCGTCTGGAGAAAACGGTGGAGGTTGGCGTCGTGGTCCTGCTGGTCATGGCCGCAGATGGTAACATCATCCAGATACGGAAACGTGGCCCGCAGCCCGTACTGGTCTACCATTTGGTCCATTGCTTGTTGGAACACCGAAACCCCGTTAGTGAAGCCAAAGGGAACCCGGAGGAAATGGAAGAGGCGGCCATCGGCCTCGAACGCCGTGTAGTGGCGGTCCTCCGGGCGGATTGGGAGCTGGTGGTATGCAGACTTCAGATCCACCGTGAAAAATACCCGATATTGGGTGATCTGGTTTACCATGTCTGCGATTCTGGGGAGGGGATACGCGTCTCGGAGCATAAAGTGATTGATGGTCTGGCTATAATCGACGACCATGCAGAATCTTTCCCCGGTCTTGACGACCACCACCTGAGCTCTCCAGGGACTGTTACTGGCCTCTATGATCCCCTCACTGAGCAGCCTTCGGACCTCCGTTCTGATAAATACCCTATCCTGCAGGCTGTACCGCCTGCTGCGGGTGGCTACCGGTTTGCAATCCGGGGTGAGGTTGGCGAAGAGAGGAGGGTGGGTGATGCGCAGCGTGGCGAGGCTGCAGATAGTGAGTGGGGGCAGAGGCCCGCCAAAGCTGAGGGTGAGACTCTTGAGATTACATTGGAAATCCAAGCCTAAGAGGAGTGGCGCGCAGAGGTCGGGCAAGACATACAGTTTAAATTTGGAATAGCTAGCGCCTCGAATCGTTAGCGTTGCTGTAATGCGGCCTTGGATTTGGATGGAATGGGAGCCCGAAGCGAGGGCGATAGTTTGGTTGACAGGATAAATAGGGAGGGAACAGCGTCTTACCAGCTCTGGGTGTATGAAGCTCTCTGTTCTCTTGGAGTCGAAGAGGCACGACGTGTTGTACCCGTTGATCTGGACCTCCGTCATCTAATTTCACAGATGCTTGGGGCGAGATTGGTCGAGGGTGACCGTGTTGAGTTGCGGGCCGCGTGGTGGGTGCCCGGGGGAGTCGAATTCTTCCAATCGGGCGTCCTGTCGAGTAGATGCTGCTGCGTTCTGGCGAGCTTGATGCAGGAACACTGCGCTGTGTTACGGGCCATGTGGTGACTGCCCGGGGAGGTCGTACTCCTCCGATGAGCTGTTTGAGTCTGGGGATGCAGCTAGGGCCCGTGGATCGCACGTGGAGGGTGGTGATGAAGATGGCGTCCAAGATGGCGGCCCCCATGAATCGCACGTGGCCGGCCGCATGGTGGAGGTTTGCCAAGATGGCGGCCCCCATGGATCGCACGTGGCAGGAGGGGGCGGAGCCTGAGCGTAGGCCGCAGCGTTTCGGGCCCCGCGGGCCTGCTGGTGCTTTTTGGACTGTTGGGGTGTTGAGGGCTGGGGCCCTTCTGCCGAGGCACACTTTAGCATAGTGGCCTTTCTTTCCGCAGCTGCTGCAGGTCGCCGATCGGGCTGAGCAGTGCTGCCGCGGGTGCTGGCTTTGTCCACAGAAGTGGCAGGCTGGAGCAGTTGAATAACTGGTTTTTGGGAGCTGAATAGTGGCAGGCTGGAGCAGTTGAATAACTGGTTTGGCGAGCTGAGTAGCTGGCTGGGAGAGCTGAGTAATTAGCTGGAGTGGCTGGATAGTTTGAGTAGTTGACTGGGACAGTAGGACCGGCTGTGGCAGCGCGATAGCTGGGGGGTCTTGCGGCAAAGGCTTGGGGGTGGGGGGGTCCTCAGGTCGGGGGCCCATGCGGGGTTAGCGGGGTCCGCGGGAAATGAGTTGAGGCTGCGGAAGGAAACTTCCATCGTGATAGCAGCCTCTACGGTAGCCCCTAAGCCCTGGGCCCCATTTTCTAATAGTCTCTGGCGTATATAGCTAGATCGAAGGCCCGCTACAAAAACATCCCGCACAGCAAGCTCCCTATGTTGGGCCGCGGTTACGGCCTGGTAATTGCAGTCATTTGAGAGATTGTTCAACTCGCGTGCAAATTCAGCTAAAGTTTCAGTAGCCCGTTGTCGGCGAGTAGTGAACACATGGCGGGCAAAGACCTCGTTCATGGGCCTAATATACATTTTGTCGAAAATCGCCAGCACAGCGGTGTAGGAACCGGCTGGATTTAATTGTGTAGAAATTCTGTGGCTTACCCTCGCGTGCAGTAGGCTGAGCTTTTGTTCCTCCATAGTTTCAGCGGTGCTGATTTCAGCCAGGTAGGCCTTAAAATATTTCAGCCAGTGGCAGAAGGTTTCTTTCGCCTCTGCATCCTGCGGATCGAGTTCTCGACGTCCTGGTTTTAGAGCGGATTCCATGCTTTACTTCGGCAGCTTCTTAAGTGTATTAAATTGATGGAACCATCAATTCAGCGAACACGTGTAGTTGGATCTGAACAGAGGCTTTAATACACTTACAATGGAGCCAGCCTATTGGGAACTTCAGGAGAACTAGCAGGCTGGCTCTAAGGCACTGATCTTTATACATCGGTCCCAGGGGGAGGAGTCCTGGGCGGAGTCAAGGGAGGAGCCCAGTACAATCTCTCGCGTACTCCCAGAGCGACTCCCCCTGGTGGTCGGATAGTGCAACTGCACTTACAATGGGTAGATAACGAACATATATACATGGAGTGATATTGGCAACTATATATAGTGTGAATCAGAATCACATTCACCACAGATACAACTGAAGCTTTATTGCTCTAAGATGTGTGGCCTCCCACAGCAGCTGGCGAAATGGCTGCAGCATGGAGGACACACATATTTATACTCAGGGACTACCAACATACCTGTAGTACAGGTCCTACCATACATCATCTAATAGAGGTGCAACAGTGGTTTACCACACATATGCACTTCAGGCCACCAGTCCCACTGTTTTCAGCAACATTTCCCTGTCTGCTCTTCCTCAGAGCCATACTGACCCTATTCCCTAGTTCTCCCTCAATTTTTTTCACCTTCTGACCCATTTCTCCGGGACCCACCCCCCTACCATACTAGTTTAAACCCTCCCGTGTGACACTAGCAAACCTCGCGGCCAGGATATTTACGCCGCTCCAGTTTAGATGCAACCCGTCCTTCTTATAAAGGTCACACCTGCCCCGGAAGAGCTCCCAGTGGTCCAGATAATGGAAACCCTTCCTCCTACACCAGCTGTTTAGCCATGTGTTTAGCTACACTATCTTCCTATTTCTAGCCTCACTGGCATGTGGCACAGGGAGTAATCCCGAGATTACACCCTAGACATCGTGTCTTTTAGCTTTCTGCCTAGCTACCTGAACTCCTGCTGCAGTACTTCATGCCCCTTTCTGTCTATGTCGTTAGTACCAATATATACAACGACCTCTGCCTGTTTGCCCGCCCTCTTCAGGATGCCCGCTACCTGTTCTGAGACATCCTGGACCCTGGCACCAGGGAGGCAACATACCATCCTGGAGTCTCTTTCACATCCACAGAAGCGCCTATCTGTGCCCCTGACTATAGTGTCCCCTATGACTATTGCTCTTCTGCGCTTTGACCCTCCCTGCTGAACATCAGAGCCAACCGTGGTGCCAGTGCTCTGGCTGCTGCTGTTTTCCCCTGATAGGCAACTCGCCTCAACAGTATCCAAAGCGGCATACCTGTTCGAGAGGGGGACAACCACAGGGGATTCCTGCACTGACTGCCTGCCCCTTCTGGTGGTCACCCATCTCTCTGCCTGTATCTTGGGTGTGACCACATCTCTATAACTCCTATCTATGACGTTTTCCGCCACCTGCATGCTCCTAAGTGCATCCAATTGCTGCTCCAACCGAACCACGCGGTCTGTGAGGGCTGCCATTGGTTACATTTGCTGCAGATGTAATCGACCGGAACACTGGAAGCGTCACAGATCTGCCACATCTCACAGTTGGAGCACTGCATCCCGCTGAGTGACATTTAAGCACTAATTAATTAACTCGAAGTGCAACTATCCTCTTGTACGTCTTACTACCAACCGGCAGGTATCTTGAGTCATGTGATAGATCTATATCACCACCCAATGGTTGGAGGTCGCATTACTAACTATATACCGAAGTGTGCACAGTCGTATCGCCACAGGTATGATACTGTGGATTAATTATTTGGTTTCTGGACAGTGGGGGCTATTTTTATGGCGTGAGGGGTGGGGGGCGGGGGGCCAAGGCAGTTGGGGCTAGTAACTAAAATGGTAAGGTATGAACCATATGGCTCCCGGTGGGAAATGGAACACAGTAAAGTTGCTGGGGCTCAGGCACTTGTGAAGGGAGGATGGGTCAGGGGGATTGTGTTTTTGTTTTCTGTTGCTTTTTTTGTGTGGACCCCGTGTGAGGGCTATCTTACTAGCAAGAAGGTGCAGGCTAGTAAATGGGAACAGTGTGGGGAGAAGGGCTGCGATTTATTGGACCCCATTAGACAAGGTTCAATGAGTCTAGCTTAATTGTCAGGGGGGAGTGGAGGTTTAGCAGGGCAGGCAGGCAGTCTGTGAAGAGGGGGAGGCAAAGAGCTAACAGTAACCAGAGGGTTTTCTTTTGTCCCATCCTTTTGAGGTGGCTGGTGGCCATCTTAGGTTGAGCTGGGACTTAGGAATTTGTAAAGAAAACAAAATGACTCATTGCGGTAGAAATGGTTGATTTGAATCCTGGCCCTGGATCACTGTCCGTGTGGAGTTTGCACATTCTCCCCGTGTCTGCGTGGGTTTCACCCCCACAACCCAAAGATGTGCAGGTCAGGTGGATTGGCCACACTAAAATTGCCCCTCAATTGGAAAAAAAATAATTGGGTACTCTAAATTTAAAATAAATAATTGGGTGATTTAAGGATAATGGGGGGTGAGAGACACCTGACAAGGCTAGTTACCTGGAATGTGCAGGGCCTGGGGAACCTGTGAGAAGGGTGCGTTATCGCCCACCTAAGGAATTTAGAGGCCGATGCAGTGTTTTCACAGGAGACCCATTTGTGGGTGCGGGATCAGACCAGGCTTCAGAAGAGCTGAGTGTTGCCATTTATGCAGGGGGAGGGGCCCTGCGGCAGTTTATGCACCCTGGGGGCAAGGGTAGATGACTTTGTGATGGGCGGGTCTCTTCCCAGAGTGAGGAAGCCAGAATACTCGGCAATCGTCGTCTCAAACCATGCTCCGCATTTTGTAGATTTAGAGACGGAGGTGGGCCCATGCAGCACACAGGATGGAGGGCTGATTTGGGGTTTTGCAGGTGATCCAGAGATGAATCGGTGGAGTTCAACGTGAATGGGATGGTTTTGCCCTCTATTCAGTGGGAGGCGGTGATTAGAGGGGAGATTATATCGCACCAGGCGCACATGGAGGCTCAGAATGAGCGCCAGATAGTAGTTGGTGACATTTTGGAAGTGGAGTATAGATACTTGAGTGACCCTACCCCAGACAGAGATAGATGGTTTCTTGATTAATAAGGGGATCAGGGGTGATGGGGAGAAGGCAAGAGAATGGAGATGAGAAGCATATCAGCCATGATTGAATGGTGGAATAGACTCAATGTGCCGAATGGCTTATTTCTGCTCCTATATTTAATGATCTAAGTAGGAAAAAGCTGCAAATGCAGTTTGACCTTCTCTGCTAAAAAGGCGGTGTGCTATTTGGGGGGCCTGAGGGGGGGTTACCTATAAATATGGGAGAAAGCTAGCCGTCTCTTGGCTCACCAGCTATGTCTTATGGTCTTACTGCTGGTACACGCGGGATCTCATGCAGTGCCACCTTTGCACCTCCTCCTCGGCCTGTTGGGCTGCTGGCTCTCCATCCTGAGCAGCTTCCTCCTGTTCTGCTGCTGCACGCTCCGCTGCTGCAGCTTCCTCCTCCCTGAGCAGTTCCAGCTCTTTCAGCCGCAAGGTATCCGCTAGGGCAGTGACTAGCCGAAAGCCGCCATTGCTGGTTGTATTCCTAAGAACATAAGAACTACGAGCCTGCTCCGCCATTCAATGAGATCATGGCTGATCTTTTGTGGACTCAGCTCCACTTTCTGGCCTGATCACCATAACCCTTAATCCCTTATTCTTCAAAAAACTAAATATCTTTATCTTAAAAACATTTAATGAAGGAGCCTCAACTGCTTCACTGGGCAAGGAATTCCATAGATTCACAACCTTTTGGGTGAAGAAGTTCCTCCTAAACTCAGTCCTAAATCTACTTCCCCTTATTTTGAGGCTATGCCCCCTAGTTCTGCTTTCACCCGCCAGTGGAAACAACCATCTATCCTATATTAATCTACCATAGCATCTATCCTATCTATTTCCTTCATAATTTTATATGTTTCTGTAAGATCCCCCCTCATCCTTCTAAATTCCAATGAATACAGTCCCAGTCTACTCAACCTCTCCTTGTAATCCAACCCCTTCAGCTCTGGGATTAACCTAGTGAATCTCCTCTGCACACCCTCCAGCGCCAGTACGTCCTTTCTCAGGTAAGGAGACCAAAACTGAACACAATACTCCAGGTGTGGCCTCACTAACACTTTATACAATTGCAGCATAACCTCCCTAGTCTTAAACTCCATCCCTCTAGCAATGAAGGACAAAATTCCATTTGCCTTCTTAATCAGCTGTTGCACCTGTAAACCAACTTTTTGCGATTCATGCACGAGCACACCCAGGTCTCTCTGCACAGCAGTATGTTTTAATATTTTATCATTTAAATAATAATCCCTTTTGCTGTTATTCCTACCAAAATGGATAACCTCACATTTGTCAACATTGTATTCCATCTGCCAGACCCTAGCTCATTCACTTAACCTATCCAAATCCCTCTGCAGACTTCCGGTATCCTCTGTACTTTTTGCTTTACCATTCATCTTAGTATCGTCTGCAAACTTGGACACATTGCCCTTGGTCCCCAACTACAAATCATCTGTGTAAATTGTGAACAATTGTGGGCCCAACACTGATCCCTGAGGGACACCACTAGAGACTGATTGCCAACCAGAGAAACACAATATCCATTGTCTGCAGGGGTGGAAAGCCGACATGTTAGCATGGTGCCTCCCCACCATGCCCATCCAGGTTCATTGGTGGCCCCGGCTGGCACTGTGGACCCTGACCACACATTTTTGCCTCCCCCTTTCTCCTCTTTGCACCCTGGGCCCCATCAGTGCTTGGCACAATGTTTTGGTTCAACTGCATTTGGGTAGAGAATTCCGCAGGCTCACCACTCTGGGTGAAGAAATTTCTCCTAATTTCTGTCCTAAATGGTCTACCTCGCATTCTCAGATTGTGGCCCCTGGTTTTAGACCTTCCTGCCTTCAGGAACACCCTTCTTGGAGGCTCGGAAGGAGCGCCAGATAGTAGTTGGTGACATTTTGGAAGTGGACTATAGATACTTGAATGACCCAACCCTGGACAGAGATAGATGGTTTCTTGATTATTAAGGGGGAGAAGGCAAGAGAATGGGGATGAGAAGCATATCAGCCATGATTGAATGGCGGAACATTCTTGCATCTACCCTGACTAGTCCAGTTAGAAATTTTTATATTTTTCTATGAGATCCCCCCTCATTGTTCTACACACCAGTGAATAATCTCAAATGATTCAATGTCTTTTCATATGTCAGTCCTGCTGTCCCAAGATGCAGTCTGGAAAACCTGCACTCCCTCCAAAGCAAGAACACCTTCTTGAGATAAGACGGTCAAAACTGCACACAATATTCCAGGTGTGGTCTCACCAAGGCCCTGTATAACTGCAACAAGACAACCCTGCGCCTGTACTCGAATCCTCTCGCTATGAAGGCCAACATACCATTTGCCTTCTTCACCACCTGCTGTACCTGCATGCTTACTTCCAGTGACTGATGTACAAGGACACCCAGGTCTCATTGCACATGCCCCTCTCTTAATCTATAGCCATTCAGATATCAACCTGCCTTCCTGCTTTTGCTGCTGAAGTGGACAACCTCACATTTATCCACTTTATGCACCATCTGCCCTGCTTTATCCACTCACTCAACTTGTCCAAATCACACTGAAGCATCCTCACAGCTTATTCTCCAAACTAGCTTTGTATCATCTGGAAATTTGAGATATTACATTTAGTTCCCTCATCTAAATCATTAATATATGTTGTGAATAGTTGGGGTCCTAGCACTGATCCCTGCGGTACTCCACTAGTTACTGCCTGCCACTTGGAAAAAAGGCTGTTAATTCCTCCTCTTTGTTTCCTATCTGCCAACCAGTTTTCTGCCCAGCTCAATACAATACCTCCAATCCCATGCGCTATAATTTTACTTGCTAATCTCATATGTGGGACCTCGTCAAAAGCCTTCTGAAAGTCCAAATAAACCTCATACACTGGCTCCCCTCATCAACTCTACTCGTTACATCCTTGAAGAATTCCAGTAGATTTGTCAAGCATGATTTTCCTTTCGTAAATCCAAGCTGACTGTCCGATCCTAGCAATGTTTTCCAAGTGCTCTGCTATTAAATCTTTCATAATGGACTTTAGCATATTATGCACTACCGAAGCCAGGCTTACTGGTCTATAATTCCCTGTTTTCTCGCTACCACCCTTTTTAAATAGTGGAGTTAAATTAGCTACCCTCTAATCCGTACAAACTGTTCCTGAGTCTTTCCTGTAGAATCTTGGAAGGGCCATTTCCTTAAATATTCTGGGATGTAGATTATCAGGCTTTGGGGATTTATCTGCCTTCAATTCCATTGATTTCCCCAACACCATTTCCCTAATAATACCGATTTCCTTCCATTCCTCCCTCTCATTAAACCCGGGGATGAATTTACCGGTGGTAGACTCTCCATTCTGCCGGCAACCCACATCCGCCCGCAGGTTTCCCAGTGGCGTGGGATACCTACAATGGGAAATCCTATTAGCCAGAAGCGGGAATGGAGAATCCCGCTTCCAGCGACAGCGCACCGTCAAGAAACACGTGGCTGGAGAGGCGAAGAATTCACCCCCCCTAAATTCCCCAACATTTCTGGTACGTTATTAGTGTCCTCTTTTGTGAATACAGAATCAAAGTATGTATTTAGTTGGTCAGCCATTTCCTTATTCCCCATTATAATATGCCTGTTTCTGACTGTAAGTGACCTCTATTTCTCTTCACCAATTATTTTCTCTTCACACATCTACAGAAGCTTTTTCAGTCAGTGTTATGTTCTCTGTAAGCTTACTCTCGTACTTTATTTTAATAATAATAATCGCTTATTGTCGCAAGTGGGCTTATTTTCCCCTTCTTAGTCAATCCCTTTTCCATTGCTGAATTCGAAACTGCTCCCAATCTTCAGGTCTGCTGTTATTTCTCTGGCCAATTTATATGCCTCTTCCTTGGAACAAATACTATCTCTAATTTCCCTTGTGAACCATGGTTTGGTCACTTTTCCCATTTTATTTTTGGGCCAGATAATTGTTGAAGTTCACCCATTCACTCTTTGAATGTTTTCCAATGCCTATCCACCGTCACCCCTTTATGTAACGTTCCCCAACCCATCATAGCTGTTACGATCCCAGCTGATGTTATAACTGGACTGGAATGGAACCCTAGCTCAAAAGATCGTAACGTTTTATTTTTTCTTAGAAAGCGTAGAGAAACAGAGTCACAGGACCGCTAATTAGTTTTAACAACAAAAAAAACATTAAACATGAATAAATTGAATTGAATTTTGTTAGATTTTGTTTATTGTCACGTGTACCAAGGTACAGTGAAAGGTATTTTTCTGCGAGCAGCTCAACAGATCATTAAGTACATTAAAAGAAAAGGAAATAAAAAAAATACATAATAAAAGAAAATACATAATAGGCAACACAAGGTACACAATATAACTACATAACACCGGCATCGGATGAAGCATACAGGGTGTAATGTTAATGAGGTCAGTCCAAAAGAGGGTTGTTTAGGTGTCTGGTAACAGTGGGGAAGATGCTGTTTTTGAGCATGTTTGTGCGTGTTCTCAGACTTTTGTATCTCCTGCCTGATGGAAGAAGTTGGAAGAGTGAGTAAGCTGGGTGGGAGGGGTCCTTTATTATGCTGCCTGCTTTCCCCAGGCAGCAGGAGGTGTAGATGGAGTCAGTGGATGGGAGGCAGGTTCATGTGATGGACTGGGCTGTGTTCACGACTCTCTGAAGTTTCTTGCGGTCTTGGCCGAGCAGTTGCCATACCAGGCTGTGATGCAGCCAGATAGGATGCTTTTGATCGTGCATCTGTAAAAGTTGGTAGGAGTTAATGTGGACATGCCGAATTTCCTTAGTTTCCTGAGGAAGTATAGGCGCTGTGGTGGTGTCGACGTAGGTGCACCAGGACAGATTTTCGGAGATGTGCACCCCTAGGAATTTGAAACTGCTAACCATCTCCACCTCGGCCCTTTTGATGCTGACAGGGGTATGTACAGTATTTTGCTTTCTGAAGTCAATGGCCAGCTCTTTACTTTTGCTGGCATTGAGGGATAGATTGTTGTCGCTGCACCATTCCACTAGGTTCTCTATCTCCCTCCTGTATTCTGACTCGTTGTTATTCGAGATCCGGCCCACTATGGTCGTATCGTCACCAAACTTGTGGATGGAGTTGGAACCAAATTTTGCCACACAGCCGTGTGTGTACAGGGAGTATAGTAGGGGGCTAAGTACGCAGCCTTGCGGGGCCCCGGTATTGAGGACTATTGTGGAGGAGGTGTTGTTGTTTATTCTTCCTGATTGTGTCTGTGGGTTAGAAAGTCGAGGATCTAGTTGCAGAGTGAGGAACCAAGTCCTAGGTTTTGGAGCTTTGATATCAGCTTGGCTGGGATTATGGTGTTGAAGGCAGAGCTGTAGTCAATAAATAGGAGTCTGATGTAGGAGTCCTTGTTGTCGAGATGCTCTAGGGATGAGTGTAGGGACAGGGAGATGGCGTCTGCTGTGGACCGGTTGAGGTGGTATGCAAATTGCGGTGGATCAAGGCATTTTGGGAGTATGGAGGTGATGCGCTTCATGACCAACCTCTCGACCAACTTTATTACAACTGAAGTCAGGGTCACCGGACGGTAGTCATTGAGGCACCTTGTCCGGTTCTTCTCTGGCGCCGGTATAATGGTGGTCTTCTTGAAGCAGGTGGGGACCTCAGAGCGGAGTAGGAACAGGTTAAGGATGTCGCGAACTGGGCGGCATGGTGGCACAGTGGTTAGCACTGCTGCCTCACGGCACTGAGGCCCCAGGTTCGAACCCGGCTCTGGGTCACTGACCGTGTGCAGTTTGCACATTCTCCCTGTGTTTGCGCGGGTTTCGCCCCCACAAGCAGATTCCTTGGGGTGGAGGACAGATGTGCAAAGTGTGCGGGGTGGGGGGGGGGGGGGGGGGGGGGGGATGTCAGCAAACCATGTCCACATGTTCTGGGTGTTCTGGGCACGTCCAAAACTGAGGGAATTTTGGCAGGGGTTTGCCGACGCCATGTCCAAGGTATTAAATACGAGGGTGGCAATGAGTCCAGAGGTGGAGATTTTTGGGGTGTCGCAGGATCCGGGAATCCAGGAGGAAAAAGAGGCAGATGTTCTGGCCTTTGCTTCCGTGGTAGCCCGGAGGCCGATACCATTAGGATGGAGGGAGTCGAAGCCGCCGAAATTGGAGACCTGGCTATCTGACATGGCTAGCTTCCTCTGCCTGGAGAAAATTAAGTTTGCCATGAGAGGGTCTCTGTTAGGGTTCACCCGCAGGTGGCAACCATTCGTTGACTTCTTCGCAGAGAATTAATCGTTAGCTGAAGCGGGGAGGGTGGAGGGGGATAGGCAAGCGTAGTTTAGGGGTTAAGTAATGGTGGGACCTGTGGGAGAGGGAGGTGGTATTTGCACTATGTTAATATTTTCCTTGTTATGTACATTGTTGATTTTGTTGCTGTTACAATGCCAAAGAAATACCTCAATAAAATGTTTATTTAAAAAAAAAGATGCCCGCAAACACATCTGCCAGCTGGTCCACGCAGGTTCTGAGTGCACGACCAGGGATCCCAGCTGGACCCGTCGCCTTCTGAGGGTTCACTTGGATCAATTGGATTACGGTAAAATATTCCTTTACTCCCCCTGTGGCTTAACAAATACACACATATTTCAAAATTAAAACAGATTACAAAGCATCTCTTAAGCTACATCTGTCTGAAGACACAACAACCCTTTAACCACACGAGATGGCTGCAGTAAAATACACTCTCCACTTTGAACCCCAAGTGAATGTTTATGGATTCATCCTCAGATTCCCCCCAGATGATTGTCACATGTGAGGTTCCAAACTCAACTCTCAAAAAACCTGCTTGAAATTATTTTTCACAATAATGTTTTCCATCAGCGGTTTGCATTCTGAAATCCAGTCAAGGTTTTCCATATGACTCTTTAAACAAAGCTTCTGTTCCACTTTTAATAATGAATCCAGTATCCAAGTTTTAACACTTCCCCTTTAGGATTTCTTTATCTTGACTATTGTACAAATTGTTTGCAATTGTTTTAACTATCAATTTCCAGATACGGTAGCACAGGAGTTAGCACCATTGCTTCCCAGTGCCAGGGATCTGGGTTCAATTCCCGGCTTGGGTCACTGTTTGTGCGAAGTGGCGCGTCTTACCCGTGTCTCAATGGCTTTCCTCCGGGCATTCCAGTTTCCTCCCACAAGTCCCGAAAGATGTGCTTGTTTGGTGATTTAGACATTCTGAATGCTCCTTCAAGTGTACCCAAACAGGTGCCGGAGCGTGGCGACTCGAGGATTTTCACAGTAACTTCACTGCAGTGTTAATGTGAGCCTATTTATGACACTAATGATGATTATTATTAAGATAGCATCACACCTTTGATCTACCGCTGAAGTCTGCTTTCCTACTTTAAATCTGATTACTGCAACTGTCTCTTTAACTCAGAATACTTTGTTTACTTTTCTCCTTGAATTCTGCTGAACAATACCTTGGTCTCTTTTCTCTTAAATTCAGTCTTCTTCAGACATTCTTTATGTCTCAATTCCCTGGTCATCTGGACCGTATGTGGTTCTTTGGGAAGCCCGCCTCCTTGCAGTTCTTTGTCCTGCCCAGTGTTTCTTCTGGAGGTGTTCTGCCCCAACTGCAAACAAATCAACCAAAAACTAAAACTTAAAAGCCTTCCTACCATAAAAGGATTCCACTTGCTAAGCAACCACCGCTATTTCTACTTTAACTTCATACCGTAACCCTCTCTAAGCACAATAGAAACACTGTTCAAATTAAAACATTAGCTATGAGGAGCAGATGAATAAACTCAGTTCGTTCTCACTAGAACGATGGAGGTTGAGGGGCGACCTGATAGAGGTCTCCAAAATTATGAGGGGCATAGACAGAGTGGTTCGTCAGAGGCTTTTCCCCAGGGTAGAGGGGTCAATTACTAGGGGGCATAGGTTTAAGGTGTGAGGGGCAAGGTTTAGAGTAGATGTACGAGGCAAGTTTTTTACACAGAGGGTAGTGGGTGCCTGGAACTCGCTGCCGGTGGAAGTGGTGGAAGCAGGGACGATAGTGACATTTAAGGGGCATCTTGACAAATACATAAATAGGATGAGAATAGAGGGATACGGACCTAGGAAGTGTAGAAGATTGTAGTTTAGTTGGGCAGCATGGACGGCACGGGCTTGGAGTGCCAAAGGGCCTGTTCCTGTGCTGCACTTTTCTTTGCTCTTTGTTCTTTGTAAAACCAACTCCCATACACACAAATACTTTTGTCCAGCATGAAACTAACTATAGGTTTGACGCTTCCAGGCACAGAAACATTAAATAAACTCCATTTAAAATTATACCTTATTTCTAATGTTTACCAATTCAAATATAAATCCCATAAAACTACCTTTGTTTTCCTAACATAGCTAACTTGTGCTTCATAATGTTGTAGTTCCCTTTATTTAGATTCAAGATCCTAGTCTCAGAATCAACTATGTCACTCTCCATCTTGCTGAAGAATTCTATCATATTATGGTCCATTTTCCCCAAGGGGCCTCGCACAACTAGATTGCCAATTATTCCTTTCTGATTACACAATATCCAATCTAGGATGGCCTGTTCTCTAGTTGGTTCTTCAACATATTGATCCAGAAAACTCCAGCAATTCCTCCTTTGTGGTATTGTTACTAATTTGATTTGTCACCCAGAATTACAGCATGCGTCTCTAGTTTCCTGTTTGATGCCATTCCCAACATCACCACTACAGTTTGAGGGTCTATTTACAACCCCTACTAACATTTTTGCCCCTTGGAGTTTCTCAGCTCTACCTATACAGATTCCACATTGGCGGAGCTAGCATCCTTCTTCACTATTGCGTTAATTTCCTATTTAACCAGCAATGCTACTCCGTTGCCATCTCCTTTTTGCCTGTCCTTCCTAAATACTGAATACCCCTGGATGTTCAGTTCCCATCCTTCATCACCCTACAGCCATGTCTCCGTAATCCTAACAATATCATACCCATTTACATCTATTTGCATGATTACTTCACCCACTTTATTGTGAATGTTCCATGCATTAAGGCACAAAGTCTTTAGGCTTGTCTTTTTAATCTTCTTTATCGCATTCCCGTTAGTTTTCACTGTGGCCCTGTTTGATTCTGGCCTTTGGTATCTCTGCAAATTACTTTTCTTATTCCCCTTTCTTTCTCTTGATTTATCTTTATTTCTCCCAACTCTGACTCCTTGCATAGGTTTCTAACCACCTGCCATAAGAACATAAGATAAGAACATAAGAACTAGGACCAGGAGTAGGCCATCTGGCCCTTCGAGCCTGCTCCACCATTCAATGAGATCATGGCTGATCTTTTGTGGACTCAGCTCCACTTTCCCACCCGAACACCATAACCCTTTATTCTTCAAAAACTATCTATCTTTATCATGAAAACTTTTTTTTTTTAATAAACAATTTTATTGAGGTAGTTTTTGGCTTTATAAACAGTTACAGACATCATCAGAAAGAAAGCAAAAAAAGGCAAAAATGTGCAAACATCCATGTACTTTCAATACTTCAATCATAACATATTGCATAAGCCCGCTCCTCTCCCACCGGTACTACCCGCCATATTTTCCCTCCTACTCTACTCTACCCCCCCCCCCCCAACCCCCTGCTGACGCTCACTCTCCCGCAAAGAAGTCAATAAATGGTTGCCACCTCCGGGCGAACCCCTGCACAGATCCCCTCAAGGCGAACTTAATTTTCTCCATACCCAGGAAACTCGACATGTCCGCAAGCCACAACTCCGACTTCGGGGGCATTGAGTCCCTCCACGCCAATAGTATTCGTCGCCGGGCTATCAGGGAAGCAAAGGCCAAAACACCGGCCTCTTTCTCCCCCTGGACCCCGGGTCCTCCGAAACCCCAAAAATTGCCACCCCATGACTCATCACCACCATTGTTTTTAGTACCCGGGACATGACCCCCGCAAATCCCTCCCAATACCCCCTCAGCTTAGGGCATGCCCAAAACATGTGAACGTGGTTCGCTGGTCCTCCCACGCACCTAGCGCATTTGTCCTCTATCCCGAAGAATTTGCTCATCCGAGCCACCGTCATATGGGCCCGGTGAACGACCTTAAATTGAATCAGCCCGAGCCTAGCACATGTCGCGGTCGAATTTACCCTACTCAGGGCCTCTGCCCACAGCCCATCCTCCATTTCCCCGCCTAGCTCCTCCTCCCATTTAAGTTTCAGTTCCTCTGTCTGGGACCCTTCCTCCCTCATGAGCACCTTATATATACCCGAGACTCTACCCTCCCCTTCTTCCCTCCTAGAGACTATTCTGTCGAGGATCCCCATTGGCGGGAGGCGTGGGAAAGATGGGACCTATCTACGAACAAAGTCCCGCAACTGTAGGTATCTAAAATCATTTCCCCTTACCAACCCAAATTTCTCCTCCAAGCTCCTCAGACTCGCAAAGCTTCCTTCCAGGAACTATCATGAAAACTTTTAATGAAGGAACCTCAACTGCTTCATTGGGCAGGGAATTCCATAGATTTACAACCCTTTGGGTGAAGATGTTCCTCCTAAACTCAGTCCTAAATCTACTACCTCTTATTTTGAGGCTATGTCCTCTAGTTCTGCTTTTACCCGCCAGTGGAAACAACCTCCCCGCATCTATCCTATCTATTCCCTTCATAATTTTGTATGTTTCTATAAGATCCCCCCCGCATTCTTCTAAATTCCAACGAGTATTTTCCCAATCTACTCAACCTCTCCTTGTAATCCAACCCCCTCAACTCTGGGATTAATTTAGTGAATCTTCTCTGTACACCCCCAGCACCAGTACGTCCTTGATGATAGATTCCAGCATCTTCCCTAATACCGAAGTTAAGCTAACTGACCTATAATTACCTGCTTTCTGTCTACCTCCTTTTTTAAACAGTGGTGTCACGTTTGCTAATTTCCAATCCGCCGGGACCACCCCAGAGTCTAGTGAATTTTGATAAATTATCACGAGTGCATTTGCAATTTCCCTAGCCATCCCAGGGATGCATTCCATCAGGGCCAGGAGATTTGTCTACCTTTAGCCCCATTAGCTTGCCCATCACTACCTCCTTTGTGATAACAATCGTCTCAAGGTCCTCAACTATCATAGCCTCATTTCCATCAGTCACTGGCATGTTATTTGTGTCTTCCACTGTGAAGACAGATCCAAAAAACCTGTTCAGTTCCTTGGCCATTTCCTCATTTCCCATTATTAAATCTCCCTTCTCATCCTCTAAAGGACCAATATTTACCTTAGCCACACTTTTTTCTTTCATATATTTGTAGAAACGTTTATTATCTGCTTTTATATTCTGAGTAAATTTACTCTCATAATCTATCTTACTCTTCTTTATAACTTTTTTAGTAGCTTTCTGTTGCCCCCTAAAGATTTCCCAGTCCTTTAGTCTCCCACTAATTTTTGCCACTTTGTATGCTTTTTCCTTCAATTTGATACTCTCTTTTATTTCTTTAGATATCCATGGTCGATTTTCCCTCTTTCTTCCGTCCTTCCTTTTTGTTGGTATAATTTTTTGCTGAGCACCGTGAAAAATCGCTTGGAAGGTTCTCCACTGTTCCTCAACTGTTTCACCATAAAGTCTTTGCTCCTAGTCTACATTAGCCAGCTCTTCTCTCATCCCATTGCGATCTCCTTTGTTTAAGCACAAAACACTAGTGTTTGATTTTACCCTCTCATCCTCCAGGGGACAGGCGCCGGAATGTGGCGACTAGGGGCTTTTCACAGTAACTTCATTGAAGCCTATTCGTGACAATAAGCGATTTTCATTTCATATTTTAAATTCCACCATATTGCGATCGCTCCTTCCGAGAGGATCCCTAACTATGAGATCATTAATCAATCTTGTCTCATTACACAGGACCTGATCTAGGATTGCTTGTTCGCTCGTAGGTTACATACTGTTCCAGGAAACTATTGTGTATACATTCTATGAACTCCTGCTCAAGACTGCCTTGACTGGCCTTGTTAAACGAATCGACAAGTAGATTAAAATCCCCCATGATAACTGCTGTACTATTTCGACATAGAACATAGAACAGTACAGCACAGAACAGGCCCTTCAGCCCTCAATGTTGCGCCGAGCAATGATCACCCTACTTAAACCCACGTAACCCGTATACCCGTAACCCGACAATCCCCCCATTAACCTTACACTACGGGCAATTTAGCATGGCCAATCCACCTAACCCGCACATCTTTGGACTGTGGGAGGAAACCGGAGCACCCGGAGGAAACCCACGCACACACGGGGAGGACGTGCAGACTCCACACAGACAGTGACCCAGCCGGGAATCGAACCTGGGACCACTGGAGCTGTGAAGCATTGATGCTAACCACCATGCTACCGTGAGGCCCCATGCATCAGTTATTTCTTTGCTTATTGCCTGCCCAACCATATTGTTACTATTTGGTGGCCTATAGACCATTCCTATCAGTGACTTTTTCGCCTTACTATTCCTGATTTCCACCCAACTGGATTCAACCTTATCCTCCATAGCACCAATGTCATCCCTCACTGCTGCCCAGATGTCATCCTTAAATAACAGAGCCCCAACACCCCCTTACCATCCACTCTGTCCTTCTGAATAGTTTGATACCCTTGGATATTTAACTCCCAGTCGTGACCATCCTTTGTCATTCACGATGATTTGCGCCATCAACTCATTTACCTTACTCCGAATACTACGAGCATTCAGGTAAAGTACCCTTATGTTGGCTTTTATACCTCCGTTTTGAACCTTAACAGCTCTATCAGTAACCCTAAGTTATTTTTCCTTTTAACTTTTCTCCTAATTTTCTTTATCGTTGTACCCATATCTTCATGTAATAACCTGCTGCTTCACTTTCCATTGAAATGAAATGAAAATCGCTTATTGTCACGAGTAGGCTTCAATGAAGTTACTGTGAAAAGCCCCTAGTCACCACATTCCGGCGCCTGTTCGGGGAGGCTGGTACAGGAATTGAACCGTGCTGCTGGCCTGCCTTGGTCTGCTTTAAAAGCCAGCGATTTAGCTTAATGTGATAAACCATTTTGCCCCATTTGTTTTTACTTCCCGTTTTATTCCTTTTACTTTACTGGACCTATTCACTGAGCTCTCCTCAGTCACTGTTTCCTGTACTGTGGCCCTTTTTGATTTTTGTCTATGGTTTCTCTGCCTTACACTTTCCCCCTTACTGCCTTTTGTTTCTATCCCCGTTTTACTTCCCTCCAACTTCCTGCATCGGTTCCCATCCTCCTGCCACATTAGTTTAAACCCTCCCCAACTGCCAGTTGATTTTAAACCATCCCCAACCACTCTAGCAAATACTCCCCCTAGGACATTAGTCCCGGTCCTGCCCAGGTTCAACCTGTTCAGTTTGTACATGTCCCACCTCCCCTAGAACCGGTCCCAATGTCCCAGTAACTTGAATCTGAAGCCCTCCACCTTGCCCCATCTCTTCAGCCACGTGTTCATCTGATATGTCCTGCTATTTTTCTTCTGACTATTACATGGTAGTGGGTGTGTTTCTGAGATCACTACCTTTGAGGTCCTACTTTTCAATTCACTTCCTAACTCCCTATATTCTGCTTTTCAAACCTCATACCTTTTTTTTAACATATATTGTTCATACCAATGTATACCATGACCACTGGCTGTTCACCCCCCCCCCCCCCCCCCCCCCCCCCCCCCACCCCCCTATTCCAGAATGTCCTGTTGCCACTCTGAGACATCCTTGAGCCTAGCACCAATAAGGCAACATACCATCCTGGAGTCTACTTTGCGGCCACAGAAATGCCTATTATTCCCCCCACATTTGAATCCCCAATAACTGTTACATTCCTACACTTTTTACTCCTCCCCCATGCAAAAGAGCCAACCATGATCCAAATTTGACGACTGCTGCTGTCTTCTGAAAGACCATTCCCCGCAATATTATCCAGAGTGGTAGATCTGTTTTGCAAGGAAATGTCCACAGAAGATTCCTGCGCTGCCTGCCGAGTCCTCTTGCTCTGTCTGGTGGTCACCCATTCTTTCCTGCCTGTGAAATCTTAGCCTCCAGTGTGACCACCACTCTATACGTGCTTTCCACGATACTCCCCACCCCTTGGATGCTCTAGGGTGTCCCAGCTGCTGCTTCTAGAAGTGGCAGAGAGCTACACTTCCTGTATACATGCTGGCCCCAGATACTGGAAATGTTCTCTCCTTCCCACATAGAGCAGGAGGATCATATCACGGCTTGAGCTCTCCTGCCATGACTTATCCCTTTAGATTGAAACTTTTGGAAAGTACTTAAATCAGATAATCTCAATTACTCTTGGGCCCTTCTCCCCTGATCCTCATCACTGCAAAATACAAACTATAGTCCACAAAATGTAGACTCACAAACTAGAAGTGATAAAAGTAGTAATAAATACCTGCCTGAATGTATTCACCCAATCACCAGCTTCCACTTGCCCCGCGTCACTTTTGAATCCAGACGTCACCTGAGGAGCTCCAAACTAGCACTCAGATTTTCCCTGCACTCTCGCGTTGTTTTCAACCTCCTCTTGTACGCTCCTCTACTGACTGTCCCAGTGTCCTCTTCTTGCACTTTCTTCTTGGTGCTGCTGACTGTCTGTCCCAATGTCCTCTTCTTGCACTCTCCACTAGGTGCTGCTTGATGGCCAAATGGCCACCTTCTGCTCCTATGGAGGATGTACCTACATCACATGGACCGCAGAAATTCATGAAGACGGCTCACTACCACCGTCTCAAGGTTAATAAATGTTGGTCTATAAGTCCATAAGACATAGGAACAGAATTAGGCCACTCGGCCCATCGAGTCTGCTCCGCCATTCAATCATGACTGATATTTTTCTCATCCCCATTCTCCTGCCTTCTCCCCATAACCCCTGATCCCCTTATTAATCAAGAATCTATTTAACTCGATCTTAAAGACACTCAGTGATTTGGCCTCCACAGCCTTTTGATTCACCACCCTCTGGCTGAAGAAATTCCTCGTCATCTCTGTTTTAAAGGATCGTCCCTTTAGTCTGAGATTGTGTCCTCTGGTTCTAGTTTTTCCTGTAAGTGGAAACATAATTTCCACGTCCACTCTATCCATGCCTCGCAGTATCTTGTAAGTTTCAATAAGATCCCCCCTCATCCTTCTAAACTCCAACAAGTATAGACCCAGAGTCCTCATTCCTCATACGACAAGCTCTTCATTCCAGGGATCATTCTTGTAAACCTCCTCTGGACCCTTTCCAAGGCCAGCACATCCTTCCAGGATCTTACCCTTAACACCATGGGCTCTTAACTTATTTAACAGTCTCCTATGCGGCACCTTGTCAAAGGCCTTCTGGAAATCTAAATAAATCAGGTCTACTGGTTCTCCTTTGTCTAACTTCCTTGTTACCTCCTCAAAGAACTCTAACATATTTGTCAGACATGACCTCCCTTTGACAAAGCCGTGCTGACTCGGTCCTATTTTATCATGCACTTCCAAGCACTCCACAATCTCATCTTTAAGTCACCGGCTACCATCCTAAAAAGATGGTCTAACCAGAGTTATGACTGAGTGAGGAGGGATAAGCTGGATCACGTTTTTTCCAAAATTTCCATGATTTGTTACAACAAAGATTTCTTTCCCTGTCGATAATTTTTCCCCATCCAAGTGCGTTTACTTTTTTAAGGACCCATTTTCTAAACATTTTCGTGAGTCAAAGAAATGATAAATTTATTAGCTATGTTCCCAAGGAAAAATAATTGACATAACATACACATATAGGTCAGAAATTAAACAAATCAGTCCTTGACTTGTCCTTGAGGCCTAGATAGTGGCACACAACGGATGTTAAGTTGGGTGATTTCAGTAGCGTTGACTTCAGCAGACTTGCAGATGATTTGAGACACTTGGCTTATCGCAGAGGGAGAAGTGACCTGGGGGGGATCTCTGCAGGGTTGACTAAAGAGGCTGTCCTGTTTCTTTCTGATTGCGCTTGCTAGACAACTTGGGCGAGATTCTCCCGTACCTGGCGGGGCGGGGGGTCCCGGCGGGACGGAGTGGCGTGAACCACTCTGGCGTTGGCCCACCCCAAAGGTGCGGAATCTTCCGCACGTTCAGGGGCTAGGCCGGCGCCGGAGTGGTTTGCGTCCCACCGGCTGGCGTGGAAGGCTTTGGCGCCACGCCAGCCGGGGCCGAAGGGACTCCGCCAGCCGGCGCGAGTCCGCGCATGCTCGGGAGCGTCAGCGGCTGCTGACGTCATCCCCGCGCATGCACAGGGGGGGTTCACCTATGCGTCGGCCATCATGGAGGCTGACATGGCCGACGCGTAAGAAAAGAGTGCCCCACGGCACAGGCCCGCCTGCGGATCGGTGGGCCCCGATCGCGGGCCAGGCCACTGTGGGGGCACCCCCCCGGGCAAGATGGCCCCGCGCCCTCCCCAGGACCCCGGAGCCCGCCCGCACCACCAGGTCCCGCCGGTAAGGGACCTAGTCTAATCTACGCCAACGGGACTGGCAAAGAACCAGCGGAACTTTGACCCATCGCGGGCCGGAGAATCGGGGGGGCCGCTGTGAGCGGCTGGCGACTGGCGTGGCGCGATTCCCGCCCTCGCCGAATCTCCGGTGCCGGTGAATTCGTTCGGACAGCGGGGGCGGATTCACGCCGTCCCCCGGCGATTCTCCGACCCGGCGGTGGTCGGAGAATCCCGCCCCTTGCCTCCAGCAAGAGAGAGAGATAGATAGCCTGTTGTTCTTGTTTCTGCCACTCACTGATCACCAATCAATGTTTAGCTCATTTTCCCGGAGGGGAAATGGTGTTTTGCATTGATCTCAGATATTTTTACATATTCTGAGATGTAAATCAACAGGAGATGGGTTTTTTGGATGCCTGAAGAGATGTAGTAAGCAGTCTCCATTGTCCTCACAAACCCAGGAAGTTAGTTCAACCTTTTGCATTTCCCATATTTTTGTTTAAAATCTCTGTTTAAAATGTGCCTTGACACCTCTTAAAGTGTGAAATTTCAGATCTTCCCAGAAATCAATCTCAAATCTATTTTGTTACAGTAAGTCTCAACAAATTCTAATTCATGCAGTCAGCTATCTTTCATTGAACTATCTTCCAGAATTAACAGAGGTGGCAGTCACTGTGGTCAGTATGATATCTGGAGCCCTGATGCATACAATAATGGTGGCTAATGTGGCGGCTATGGTATTAAATGCAGATGTTCCCGGACGAATATACAGAGAGAAGGTTCGTGAAAAATTGTTTCTGTTTAGTTACAACTCATTGTCATACCTATCAAAACCTAGTCTTCCTGTCTATTTCAGCTCATTAATCTTTTGGTATACGGTCATATTCTTAGTTCATTTGGAGTAAACCAGCAATCTTAGTGATGGGTGCGATTCATTAAAAAAATTACGCATCCTTTTTTGGCGGGTTTCATGGGGTAATTCCTGCCAGGTGTTTGGGCACGATCCTAATCGCTAAGCAGACACACTTAGTCATTTCTTTGTAGATTGATGAGATTCTCATTGAATCAGCCCACAGTTACAATTTTTTCTTCAGTGGAACTAAAGACTCCAGCAACACTGGCTCCTCAGAGATCCGGACACCATTTTTAAAGGGTACCAAGATCTCAAAGTTAGGTTGAGACTATCCACACCCCGCACGCACGGACATCTTGACCCCCCTCAGACCCCAGCCCTTGACTCCAGAGGGACAATCCCACCCCCACATCACTAAAAGTCCACGTAACCTCCCCAACCTCCCACACCACCCAGGCATGAGAGTGACCCAGCCTCACCCCATCTATCCTTGTCGGCATTGGGCCATCCCCCCACCCCCAAGTGAGCAATCCCCGCTTTGGGGTCACATTAGCCACCATTATTGTATAACCTTTAAGGCCACCACCCCATTCAGGTCCCCCCTCTCTTCACGACCCCACCCCCTTCATACCCTTGCTGCAATACCCAGGCTTCATACTCACCCTTCACGCTCCTATCTTTCATACACCCTTTCAGGCTTTTTCCCTTCAGGCCCCCTCTTTATGCACCCCTTTAATGCTCTCCTTCACCTCCCCCTTTCCTGGGCTTGGTACCTCAGGCCCCGCCCCTTGGCATTGCAACTTGGCACTTCCCCAGGCACCTGTGCAGTGCCAGGTGGCCATTGCCAGAGTGCCAGGTGCACACTGTCGGGGTTCCAGCTTGGCTTTGCCAGAGTACTACCATGCCCTGTCCCTGACTACCCGAGGCTCCAATGGCCTCCGAGCCCCTTGGTGTGGCCATCACGTCTGGTTTCTGTTTTGGAGGCAGTACTAATTCGCATCTGCCTCAGGCTTCGCTGTTGGAGCCAGTGAATACTGGGAGCCAGGAGACTCCGGCCTTGAACGCACTGTGCATATTTAAATGAGTGTAATAACTCATTTAAATATGCAGATCTGGATCACACCCTCGTTGCGATCATGTCAGGCGCAGCGAGTCGGGTGCATCTCACTATGCTTAGCGGCTAGCGAAACGTATTTTTGGTCTCTCCTGCTAATTCTCTGGCACAACGTGGTGCGTAAATCGCGCCCGATATCTAATATTTAAATGTTGCTGTTCCCAATCAGATTTTAACCTATAGAAATTGATATTGGGAAGTACTCTATGCTCCAAACATGTTTGCTAAATAAGAGGATGATTTAGAAACACAAGCCCCTATGGAGACGAGGATTTACTTAAGGCTGTTACTTCATTTCGGGACTAGAAGCCCAGCAGAAATGCTCTAATGGAGTTAAAGGGCGACATTTGATGAAAAAGATTGTCAGACTTCATTTTGGACACTATTTACTGGCTGCATCCCGCCGGAATTGGGATGGGACATGGCTGGTAGATGGCTCAAGAGGCCTCTTCCGGGTTTCCCGACAGTCGTGACAACTTGCGAGATCTCGTTAAATCCCACAATGGACAGAAGCCAGACTTGCAGACTTAAGTGAGCTTAAAAGCTCATAAACGCTGTTGACATCAGATCTAACCAGCCCCCGGGAACTACCGGCTATGCCGAGGAGACCCCAGCTGGCGCTGTTCAGCACAGCTCCTCACAAATAGGAAACAGGTGTAATGGCACTTGGGGGGTTCTCCCAGGCGATCGGAGGCCCCTGGATGGTGGCCGCTGGGCAGGGTGGTACCCTGAATCGACTGATGCCACCTGGGCATCTTGGCACTGCCAGCATGACACCTTGGCAATGCCACTTGGGCACCTCGGCAGTGCCAGCTGGGTGCCATCCTGGCACCACCAATGTTCCCAGGTGGCATTGTCAGGCTGGTAAGGGCACTGCCAGGCTGGCAGCACCAGGGTGCCATTTTGCCCATGCTGGGGATCGAGCCCGGTGCTGCCCTGCCTTTATGAAGTGGGGTATGGGGGCTGGAGGACCCCTCAATGGGTGAGTTGAGGCATTGGTGTTTCGCATCTGGGAGAGGTCGAGTGATCAGGGCACCATTTTCTTCCTGCACTGTGACTGAGTGCTGATGCGACCATCAATTCACTCGAGACAAGAGTAGAAGTAAACCGTGGCTTTAATCAACTTAGAACAGTGCCTGCCAGTGACTGAACCAATGCTGAGAACTGCCTACAGGTCGACTGCTCTTTATACCTCCCTTCAAGGGGAGGAGCCATGGGCAGAGCCCATACACGCCTCAACATGTTCCCCTATGGATAATGCCATACAATGGCCCATAGGGGAAGCCCACAAGGGCAACAGCATAGCACAGATACAAATACAAGTGCAACAGCACAGATACAAATACACCGGTGGACTATTAGTATAATACATTCACCCCGGTTTTAAAAAATGAAGTCCAGCGGGGGTGACGGGTTCATAAGTTCAGCCGGTCCGGCGCACGGATTGTGTGCTGTGATCGCCGAAGCTCTGGCGTTGTTGCTGGCCCGGGTGTTGAACTCGTCCGTGCTGGCATCGGTAGTGAGGGCGCCGGTGCGGGTACAGACGTGGACTCCGGGAGTGTTGGTTGATGGCGGGTTCCTGAGTTGGCACAGGGCAGGTATCAGGAGGTTGAGGGACCTGTTTGTAGACAGGAAGTTTGCGAGCCTGGGTGCGCTGGAGGGGAAGTTTAGGCTCCCCCTGGGGAGCGCCTTTAGGTACATGCAGGTAAGGGCGTTTGTCAGGCGGCAGGTGGCGGAGTTTCCTCTGCTGCCGCCGCGTGGGATCCAGGACAGGGTGCTCTCGGGGGTGTGGCAGCAGGGTAGCATGGTGGTTAGCATAAATGCTTCACAGCTCCAGGGTCCCAGGTTCGATTCCCGGCTGGGTCACTGTCTGTGTGGAGTCTGCACGTCCTCCCCCTGTGTGCGTAGGTTTCCTCCGGGTGCTCCGGTTTCCTCCCACAGTCCAAAGATGTGCGGGTTAGGTGGATTGGCCATGCTAAATTGCCCGTAGTGTCCTAATAAAAGTAAGGTTAGGGTGATCATGGCTCGGCACAACATTGAGGGCCGAAGGGCCTGTTCTGTGCTGTACTGTTCTATATGTCTCTTCTGGAGCTTCATTCCTGTGGATCGGTGAAGGGGGGATGGCGGGCGGGAGGGAGTGCGGGAGCCATATAGGGGCGGGGGCGCTGGTCGTGGTAGGTTGGGCAGGGCGGTGGTGGTGGTGGTGGAACCAGCGGGTGCCAGGTCCCGGAGGGAGACCGTATCCTGTTGGCCATCGGGGTGTTCGATATAAGCGTACTAGGGGTTGGAGTGTAGGAGCTGGACCCTCTTAACCAGAGGATCAGACCTATGGCTCCTGACGTGCTTCCTGAGTAGGACCGGCCCCGGTGTCTTCAGCCAGGATGGAAGCGAGGCTCCTGAGGTGGATCTCCTAGGGAAACCAAATAGGCGGTCGTGAGCGGTCTCGTTTGTGGCCATGCAAAGTAGGGACCTAATAGAGTGGAGCGCATCGGGGAGGACCTACTGCCAGTGAGAAACTGAGAGATTCCTGGACCGCAGGGTCAGTAGGACGGTCTTCCAGACCGTCGTGTTCTCCTCTCCACCAGCCCGTTTCCCCTGGGGTTATAACTGGTAGTCCTGCTCGAGGCGATGCCCTTACTGAGCAGGTACTATCGCAGTTCGTCGCTCATGAACGACGAGCCTCGGTCACTTGACATAATTGGGGAAACCAAACAGGGTGAAGACACTGGACGAAATTCTCCCAACAGGAGACAAAGTGCCGACGCCAGAGTGAAAACCGCAGTGTTTCACTCCGGCGTCGGAGGCCGCTCCTCGCCCCCTATTCTCCCACCCCCAGGGGGCTAGGAGTGGCACCGCGTGAATTACGCGAGCCGGGCCTTGGCGCCCCGTCAAAGCGGCGCTGCGTAAATGGCGTCATGCGCGGTTGCCATCCTCCCTGCGGGCGCCCCGCAAGACATGGAGGATTGATCTTGCAGGGCGGCGGAGGAAAAGAGTGCGTCCTTTAGAGACGCCGGCCAGCCGATCGGTGGGCACCAATCGCGGGCCAGACCCCTACTGAGCACCCCCCCGGGTGCTCGATACTTCCTCCCCCCCCCCCTCCCTCCCCCCACAGGCCGCACACGCAGCGTTCACGCCGGCAGCGACCAGGTGTGGTTGGCGCCGACGTAAACAAGTCGGATTGGGCAGGCCGCTCGGCCGATCCGGGCCGGAGAATCACCGCTCGCCTGTTAGAAACGGCGAGCGGCGATTCTCCGAGCGGCCTGTCGTGAAACGCGGCACGCCGTTTTTCGGAGGTGGTGAGGGTTCGCGAAAAAACACGCTTGATTGAGTGTAGCGGCGAGAGCGACCTCTGATGCGTCACTCTCCACCTGGAAGAGGATGGACTCGTCCACCGCGCACATCGCGGCTTTGCCGATGTCCGCCTTGATGCAGCTGAAGGCCTGGCGGGTCTCAGTTGCCAGTAGGAAGAGGGTGGCCTTGATTAGTGGGCGGGCTTTGTCCACATAGTTGGGGACCCACTGGGCATAATATGAAACGAACCCGAGGCACCTCTTCAGGGCCTTGGGGCAGTGGGGAAGGGGAAGTTGCAAGAGGAAGTTGCATATGGTCAGGGTCAGGTCCTAGAACCCCATTTTCCACGACGTAGCCGAGGATGGCTAGTCTGATTGTGCGGAAAGCGCATTTCTCCTTGTTGTACGTGAGGTTTAGGGTTTGGGCGGTTTGGAGAAATCTGTGGAGGTTGGCATCGTGGTTCTGCTGATCATGGCCGCAGATGGTGACATTGTCCAAGTACAGAAATGTGGCCCGCAGCCCGTACTGGTCAACCATTCAGTCCATTGTTCTTTGGAATACCGAAACCCCGTTTGTGACGCCAAAGGGGACCCAGAGGAAGTGGAAAAGGCGGCCATCTGCCTCAAAAGCCGTGTAGTGGCGGTCCTTCGGGCGGATTGGGAGCTGGTGGTATGCCGACTTCAGATCCACCGTGGAGAACACGCGGTAGCGTGCGATCTGGTTTACCATGTCTGCAATCTGGGGAAGGGGGTACGCATCAAGTTGCGTGTATCGGTTTATGGTTTGGCTGTAATCTACAACCATCCGGTTCTTTTCCCCGGTCTTGACGAACATCACCTGAGCTCTCCAGGGGCTATTGCTGGCCTCGATGACTCCCTCCCGCAAGAGTCGCTGGACCTCACACCTGATAAAGTCCTGTCCTGTATGCTATACCGCCTGCTTCTGGTAGCGACTGGTTTGCAGTCAGCGGTGAGGTTTCGAAGAGTGGGGGAGGTTCTACTTTTAGGGTTGCGATGCTGCATATGGTGAGTGGGGGTAGGGGCCCCCCGAACCTCAGGGTTAGGCTCCTGAGGTTGCATTGGAAATCTAGTCCCAATAGGAGAGGAGCGCAGATGTCTGGGATCACATATAATTTAAAATTGGCGTACTCGGCGCCCTGTATTGCTAAGGTTGCGGTAGTGCACCCTCGGATTTGCACCGAGTGCGACCCAGAGGCGAGGGAGATGGTTTGGTGCGCCGGGAAAATTGTGAGCGAGCAGTGTCTTACCATGTCAGGGTGAATGAAGCTCTCTGTGCTCCCGGAGTCGAAAAGGCAAGGCATCTTGTGCCCGTTTACCCGGACGGTCATCATAGAGCACCAGAGGTGCTTGCGTCGGGACTGGTCCAGGGTGACCGCGCTGAGTTGCGGGTAGACAGCGTGGTCGGAGGTGCTGGGGAGGCTCCGCGATGGCTGCTCTTTTTGATCATACGCGTCGAGCGGTGTAGCAGATAGCGGCCAAGATGGCGTCCCCCATTAGTCGAGCGTGGCAGGCGGTGAGGAAGATGGCGTCCAAGATGGCGGCCCCCATGAGTCGCATGTGCTGTGAGGGCTGGAAGATGGCTGCCCCCAAGGATAGCACGAGGCTGATGATGCATCTGCAGGAGACGGAGTCGGCAGGCACGCTGCCACACTATGGGGTCTGCGGGCCTGTGAGTTAGAGTTCTTTGACCTGGCCAGGCAAACTTTGGCGAAATGTCCTTTTCTCCCTCAGCTGCTGCAGTTTGCGTTACGGGCCGGGCAGTGCTGCCAGGGGTGTTCGGACTGGCCGCAGAACTAGCAGGGTAGCCCCCCCATGATGGGCGGGTGGCCGCGCGGCACAGGCCTGTGGTAGTCTTTGGTCGGGGGTCCACGAGGGGGTTGCGTGGTCAGCCGGGAACGCGTTAAGGCTCTGGAATGCTACTTCCAGAGAGGAGGCTAACTTTACCGTCTGATCCAGGTCCAGGGCTCCGTTTTCGAGTAGGCGCTGTCTCACATAGCTGGACCGAACTCCCGCCACGTAGACGTCTCGGACGGCGAGTTCCATATGTTGAGTTGCCGTAACGGCCTGGTAGTTGCAGCTGCGTGCGAGGACTTTGATGTCACGTAGGTAGTCGTCTAGCGATTCCCCGGGACGCTGGCGGCGAGTGGTGAGGATGTGCCGCATGTAGACCTCGTTCACGGGCCGTACATAGAGGCTTTCGAGCATCGCAAGGGCGTCTGCATTGGAGGAGGCCACCTCGAGCTGAACAGAGATTCGGTGACTCACCCGTGCGTGGAGGAGGCTCAGCTTCTGTTCGTCGGTGACGGAAGGCATGGAGAAGGCTGCGAGATAGGCCTTGAAGCAGCGGAGCCAGTGCGAAAAAATGTCTTTCGCCTCCGCGGCCTGCGGATAGAGTTCCAGTCGGTCAGGTTTGAGGACCGATTCCATAGTTGCGTTTAAGTCGATTAATTTGATGCGACCATCAATTCACTCGAGACATGAGTAGAAGTAAACCGTGGCTTTAATCAACTTAGAACAGTGCCTGCTGCGACTGATCCAATACTGAGAACAGCCTACAGGTCGACTGCTCTTTATACCTCCCTTCAAGGGGAGGAGCCATGAGCGGAGCCCATACATGCCCCAACATGTTCCCCTATGGATAATGCCATACAATGGCCCATAGGAGAAGCCCACAAGGGCAACAGAATAGCACAGATACAAATATAAGTGCAAAAGTACAGATACAAATACACTGGTGGATTATTAGTATAATACATTCACCACAAGTGCGGTCTCAGCGAGGCCCTGACTAGGCCTGAAAAAAAAGTGCCATTAGATAGTGCCAGGAACGCCCCTCTAATCCCATGCAGAACAAACTGTTAGATCGTGCCCATTGATTTTCTTTCCCAGAAGCGGGTGGGTTGAGAGCAGTTACATATTCAATAAGACAATAGGTGCAATTCAGAGGACCAAAGTTAAAGTTTGGTTTAGGGCGTGTTTGGCAGTGAGTTTCACAACGGCCACATTGGCGAAATTGCTGCCCTTATTCAACGACACCTTGTGCCAAAAATGAGCCCCCACAAGATTCTCATCATTACTGGCTCCCTCACCATCTGATTCACCCGACACATGCCTCAGCTGCTCACCGCAAACAAGGGGGAGCTGCTTTTAAATGCTCCCTCACCACTCACTCCCAGTCAACTCACAAGTATGGCAACCTCGCTTTGGGGATGGCAGCCTCACAAGGCTTTTTGACGTTGTGGATGAGAGGCCGGGCACCAGGTCTCCCCAAGGGGGTCAGAGAACCAGCAGCAGCATCAGCAAAGCCGCCTGGGAGGCAGTGGCAGCAGCTGTCAGTGCGGCAGCACGACAAGGAGGACTGCCGTCCAATGTCACATGAAGACCAACAACCTCCAATGAGCTGCAAGGTTAAGTTACCGCCTCTCTCCTGACATCAGTTCTGCCTGCTACCTCTAAAATTCACTGGCAGGGATGCTCTGCCGGCAGGAAAATTGAATCGCAACGACCAGAGAATTACTTATTTGGCAGTGATATCAGCATTTCAATGATAATCAATATCAGATTTATCCAAGGTATTATCATTCTCTTTTTTAATATAAATTTAGAGTACCCAATTATTTTTTCCAATTAAGGGGCAATTTAGCGTGGCCAATCTACCTATCCTGCACATCTTTGGGTTGTGGGGGTGAAACCCACGCAGACACGTGGAGAATGTGCAAACTCCACACGGACAGTGACCCAGGGCCGGGATTCGAACCCGGGTCCTCAGCGTCGTAGGCAGCAATGCTAACCACTGTGCCACCGTGCTGCCCTATTATCATTCTCTTTTAACCATAAGGATCAGGTGCAAATTTTCACTGAGACTCATCATCAAGTTTCTGCTGAGAGTTAAAATATATTACATAAACCATCATTGCAAATCTTGATACATCCATAAAAAATGTGAAGAATTTTATTCGGCAAATCGTGCTCAAGTACAGGCATCATTCACTACAAAAGGCCGTCGTTAATGGCTTTTTTAAACAATTGAAGTGTTTAACTAATGGATTAGGGTTTTTCTTTTGTAATTTAGCTGTGCCAAGTAGAAGAGTACACAAAGAATAGGAGATTGCCTCGGGAACTACGGATGAAGATTTCAAACTATTATAAAGAACGTTTTAACGGGAAATGGTTTGATCAAGAAGGGATTCTTTCTGAGATGACAGAATATCTGAAAGAGGTATTATTAACCTGTGACAAAATGTATATAGAATGGTGAACTTCAAGGAAATAGTAAGTTTTAAATATGCAAAGAACGTAAAATACATTATAATGTTTAAAAAAATAATCAATTCTTTGTATTTGAAAACACAAAAGTACTTTTCTGAGTCCATAGACCATAAGACATAGACGCAGAATTAGGCCACTCGGCCCATCGAGTTTGCTCCGCCATTCAACCATGGCTGATATTTTTCTCATCCCCATTCTCCTGCCTTCTCCCCATAATTCCTGATCCCCTTATTAATCAAGAACCTATCTATCTTGGTCTTAAAGATACTCAGTGATTTGGCCTCCACAGCCTTCTGCGGCAAAGAGTTCAACAAATTCACCACCCTCTGGCTGAAGAAATTCCTCCTCATCTCTGTTTTAAAGGAGCGTCCCTTTAGTCTAAGATTGTGTCCTCTGGTTCTAGTTTTTTTCTACAAGTGGAAACATCCTCTCCACATCCACTCTATCCAGGCCTTGCTGTATCCTGTAAGTCTGAATAAGATCCACCCTCATCCTTTTAAACTCCAAAGGGTACAGACCCAGAGTCCTCAACCGTTCCTCATACGGCAAGCTCTTCATTCCAGGGATCATTCTTGTGAACCTCCTCTGGACCCTTGCCAAGGCCAACACATCCTTCCTTAGATACAGGGCCCAAAGCTGCTCTCAATACTCCAAATGGGGTCTGACCAGAGCCTTATATAGCCTCAGAAGTACATCCCAGGTCTTGTAGTCTAGCCTTCTCGACATGAATGCTAACAGTATAATTGTCTTCCTAACTATCGACTGAACCTACACGTTATCCTTAAGAGAATAGTGTGCAAGGCCTCCCAAGTCCCTTTGTGCTTCTGATTCCCACCGGTGTACAGAGGTTTCAAAATGGTCACTCACGTAATGTGACCTTCCTCCAGCATGATTTCATAAAGAGATGTTTATCTGGTGTCTCCAACTGGCTTTGGCTTTTTTTTTGTCTCTTATAAAACCACAAGACATAGGAACAGAATTAGGCCACTCGGCCCATCGACTCTGCTCCGCCATTCAATCATGGATGATATTTTTCTCATCCCCATTCTCCTGCCTTCTCCTCATGAATCCTGATCCCCTTATTAATCAAGAACCTATCTATCTCTGTCTTTATGACACTCAATGAATCAATGATTTATAATGTCCCAGTCAATAGCCTTTGAAAGAGTCATCATCCATACTGATGACCCTGTTCCAGATAGCTATTGGGCGAGATTCTCTGCAGCACCCCCCCCCCCCCCCCCCCCCCCCCCCCCGGCAGCAGCGGGATTCTCCGTCCCCCCACAGCCGGTCAATGGGGTTTTGCATTGTGGACAGCCCCATGCTGTCAGGAAATCACCAGGCGCGGGTGCGCTGCCAGTTCAATGGAGAATCCCAACAGCAGAGAATCCAGCTGATTGTCTTCATAGAGCCTCAGATTCTGCTAGAAGGGTAGCTTAATAAAGGTGTATAGAATCATAGAATTTACAGTGCAGAAGGAGGCCATTCGGCCGATTGAGTCAGCACCAGCCCCTGGAAAGAGCACCTTACCCAAGCCCACACCGCCACCTTATCCCCAAACTTAGCAACCCCATCTAACCTTTTGGACACTAAGGGGCAGTTTAGCATGGTTAATCCATCTAACATCTTTTGATTTTGGGAGAAAACCGGAGCACCCGGAGGAAACCCACGCAGACACAGGGAGGAAGTGCAAACTCCATCCAGTCACCTGAGGCCAGAATTGAATGCAGGTCCCTGGACCTGTGTGGCAGGAATGCTAACTGCTATGCAAATAATGTACACATTACATCCATTTCCTTTAAATAATTACTTTTACCATTGCGCCGTGACAGTCCCAGGTGATTACATGATTACCTGAGCAACATGTCAGGGCATGTCTCCAGTACAATCCATTTAATACCTTAGTGGTGACTTATGGTGGTCACCATTTGGTTCAGCAAATTTCATTTTAAATAAGCAAAAAAGATTAAAGTATGATTTATGGTTTATGATTTATTTAATATCGTAGGGACATGTCAGGGCTACAATGAATCTGTTCAGAATGCCTTCAAATCCTCCTTTCAAGAGACAATATTGTTGTGTTCCTGGTCCAAGTATTACTAGAACGAGTGTTTGGTTATCTGGTAACAGAAAAACATTCACTAATTTTATCCAACAGATGCAAAAGAATATGTATTCACATATTTGTACTTGGAAAATGAGCATTCACTTCGAACTTCAGTTTTGATTACAACTGTTCAAAATACTGGTCTGAATTTTCCCCCAAAATATCAAGTGTCAGGTTCAGTCAGAAAACGGGCGTATTTCTCCCCTTTTTATTTTGTGTTTTGCGCTGACTTTGTGAGGGACTGGGTCTAAACACGCCGACAAGCCTGGCCTCACAGGGATTGGGACACCTGTTTTAAAGGGTGCCCCAGTCTCAAAATGAAGTTAAAGACCCCCGTGATTATGGACTTCTAGACCTCCCTCCTATCAATGACCACCGACATCAATAAACTGGAAGCCAGGCAGCATACATGGCCAGCACTTGTATCAGCTATCTGGCACATCTTAACAGCAGCTGATACCACTTAAATAATACTGCATGCATTATACAGAAGCTGCTGCTTACTTTCTGTGGAATAAAGGACTACAGCAAGAAGCACCTCAATGCAACAACAGGCAAGAGAGAAGGCTCTCAGATATTTCAATGTGGTGCTGGGGACATTAGTTTAGGAGGAAAAGAGTTTTCACAGGGGACAGTTGCCCTCAAGGCAATGGCTCTGAAGGGAATAGAGGGTCTGACCTTAAGCACCTAGCGGCAACACTGCAAAACACTCAATTACATCACACAAATTGTCAAGGTTAGTGAATGCATCTTCACATTGAATCTCCTATCCATTCCTCTACCTCATGCTGCTCAAGGTTCATGCCTAACATTCAGAGACTCTACCTCACCCTCACAGAGTTGATCATGCATCTAACCTCATATCCAACATAACTCCTTCTATTCAGCTAGAGCAGACACTTCACCCAAACCCATTGCAACATAATGACTGACATTCTGCCCTTTCTCTTTCAGGGCAAAGTGGCCCATAACAGGAGAGAGCAGAGCAGAAATGGAGGAAATGGGCAAGCCTACACCTCAATCCTCTGGAACAGGGTTTTTCAAAGTGTGGGTTGTGGGTGGGTGTCAGAAGGGTCGCGGAGCTAAGGGCCGTGGTGTTCCAGAAGGATCAAATTCAGAGTTTCCAAAGCGCTGTGCCATGGCACAGGAGTGGCTTTTAAACAGAGCACGCCGCAGGAGCCTGAGAAAGATCAAGAGAAAAAACCCGGGACTGGGGCCTGGTAGTCTGATGCTGAGGAGAGCTGGGGGAGAGAGGAGATAACAGGAGTGTGGTGGACCAAGACCTCATTGATACTAATGGAGAATGACAAGAAAAAACTTGATTTGCTTTTTTATCCCAACCCCGAGCTGAATACACACAGCGGCAATTAAATAGATGCTGATTTCTACCAAATTGCACAACCTTACAAGGAGAGGAAGGAAAAAGTGGCCAAGGGGCCCTATATGTCAGAGGAAATAAGAACATAAGAACTAGGAGCAGGAGTAGGCCATCTGGCCCCTCGAGCCTGCTCCGCCATTCAATGAGATCATGGCTGATCTTTTGTGGACTCAGCTCCACTTTCCGGCCCGAACACCATAACCCTTAATCCCTTTATTCTTCAAAAAACTATCTATCTTTACCTTAAAAACATTTAATGAATGCTTCACTGCTTCACTGGGCAAGGCATTCCATAGATTCACAACCCTTTGGGTGAATAAGTTCCTCCTAAACTCAGTCCTAAATCTACTTCCCCTTATTTTGAGGCTATGTCCCCTAGTTCTGTTTACACCCACCAGTGGAAACAACCTGACCGCATCTATCCTATCTATTCCCTTCATAATTTTTAATGTTTCTATAAGATTCCCCCCTCATCCTTCTAAATTCCAACGAGTACAGTCCCAGTCTACTCAACCTCTCCTCGTAAACCAACCCCCTCAACTCTGGGATTAACCTAGTGAATCTCCTCTGCACACCCTCCATCGCCAGTACATCCTTTCTCAGGTAAGGAGACCAAAACTGAACACAATACTCCAGGTGTAGCCTCACTAACACCTTATACAATTGCAACATAACCTCCCTAGTCTTAAACTCCATCCCTCTTGCAATGAAGGACAAAATTCCATTTGCCTTCTTAATCACCTGTTGCACTGTAAACCAACTTTCTGTGACTCATGCACTAGCACACCCAGGTCTCTCTGTACAGTGACATGCTTTAATATTTTATCATTTAAATAATAATCCCGTTTGCTGTTATTCCTACCAAAATGGATAACCTCACATTTGTCAACATTGTATTCCATCTGCCAGACCCATTCACTTAACCTATCCAAATCCCTCTGCAGACTTCCAGTATCCTCTGCACTTTTCGCTTTACCACTCATCACTTGGAGACCATCAATGAAGGTTATTTGCAGAGAATGGGAAATGTTTTGTAAAAATGGTTCAATGGGATATGGGGAACAGGTAGGGAGGTGGATTTGAGACCAGGAAGAGATCAGCTATGATCGGAATGAATGGCAGAGCAGGCGCGAAGGGCTGAATTGCCTACTTCTGCTCCTAATACCTATGTTTCTATGTGATGAAACTGCGTGTGAAATGTCTTTTAATATGTTGAGTTCATAGGATTCTTCATTCAGGCTGTAGAGTTTTGTGCCAATTGCTGATGGCACTATGTGGAGAATCTGAATAAGGTTAGGAGATCAGGTCCAGCTGATGTCTGTCCAATAAAAGTAAACACTGGAATTCTCAATAAAACTAATACATGTGCTGCAAATATCTATCAGCAAGCACTGCGAGATACAGAGCAGTTTTTTTGTGCTAACAGCATTTAAAATGAGAACCGCTGCATAATCAGCAATGCAGTCTTCTGACCGTAAGAGGCAGTAGCAAGCAGGTCAGTGCGCCCTGCATGTACACTTAGCGCCAAGCGCCCTGTACTTAGGGTTTTGGCACAAATTCACTTGGAGACCAGCTTCAAGCAAGGCAAGAGGACTGTGGACATGGATCATTTTGTTACAAGGAAGAGGCAGCCAGACACACAAAGTGTACTTACTGGCCAGGATCTCATATCGGAATCTGCTGGAGAGAGTTGCCCAGGAAAGTCCACAATAAGACAGAGCAGTGCTAGTGTTAGCTCTGTAGAGAGCTCCAGGGCCTCTGGTGAATAGCCGACAAAGAAGAAACTTAAATCATGAACAAAACGGTATAAATATTATTTCTTGAGAAATGGTTTTGTAATTGTGCAATGCAAATCAGGATGCAAAGCCCATGCATGTTATATGCAGGGAAGTACGTCTGAGAGTTTAAAACCCTCTAAACTGCAAAGGCATCTGAAGTCTAAGCATGGCAACTTTGAGAACAAACCTCTTAATTTTTTTTAGGATGCAGCGAGAACTAAAATTATCAACTGAAGCCCTTAGAAATTTAATATTGAATGACAAACCACAATTAACCCCTTGCATGGTAGCTTATCGTGTAGCTAAAGAGAAAATGCCCCACAATGTTGCAGAGATTAATTCTCCCTACAGCATTAGACTTGGCTCGCACGGTCCTAGATGAGAGCTGAAAAACTGAAATGCATCCCGCTTGGTGATAACACAGTGGCTCGCCGAATTTGTGGCATTGCTGACAATTTAGAAGTACAGCTTATTTCCCATTTATAATTAGCGCATGAGTGCTCAATACAACTAGATGAAGTAAGTGTGGTGATATAACCACTGTAGTGATGTGTACTTGCAGTAGGGGGATGTATGCCTGTACCTGTAATACAGGTTCCTCCGGTAAGCCCCTGCTGGCTAGCAGGGGGCTTGTGTATAAATATGCGTGTGAGTCACTCAGACCCTAGTCTACAGTTGCAGATGGAGGAATAGTATCGCACAGCAATAAAGCCTCTATTGTACTTGTCTCTTGTCTTTGAGTATAATTGTTAGCGCCACAATTTATTGCTGTGTGATTTTCCGTTCACCATGGACATCAGAATCAAACCTGATCGTCTGTAGCTGGATCTGCAGTCGCCTCACGCCAGAAAAGACTTTGTTCACTGGATGGCAGTCTTCGAGGCCTACATCTCTTCAGCGGACCCTCCCCTGACGGACTCCTGTACTCAAAACTTAGCTCCAGGGTCTTTCCGCTAATTCGAGATGCGGCTGACTACACCACAGCTATGGAACTGCTCAAGGAGAACTATGCACAGTTGGCGAACACCCTGTTTGCGAGGCATCAACTCTCTACTCGCGTCCAGCAGCCGGCTGAGTCGATTGAGGACTTCTGGAGGGCCCTTATACCTCTGGTACGAGACTGCGACTGCCGGGCCCTCACAGCCACGGAACACTCTGACTTACTCATGCGCGATGCCTTTGTTACAGGCATTGCATCGGACCCCATCCGGCACCGACTGCTGGAAGGGGCCGCCCCGACCTCGCGGCCGCAAAGGCTCTGGCGCTTTCCATGACAGCCGCCTCCCGTAGTGCGCGATCTTACTCCGCTAGCCACTCGGCCCACCCGTCCTACCCCTCGTGAACCCCGCAAACGGCCCCCCAGGCCCACCCGTCCTACCCCTCGTGGACCCCGCAAACGGCCCCTCCAGCAGCTGTCCCCGCGCACTACGCCTGCGCTGCTCGCCGCATCGCGCTCCCTGGGGATCCCCACTGTTACTTCTGCGGTCAGCAGAAGTACCCCCGCCAGCGCTGCCCGGCCCGCACCGCGACCTGCAAAGCTTGTGGCAAGAAAGGCCACTTTGCAGCGGTGTGTCAGTCCCAGACAGTTGCCGCTATCGCGCCCCCGGTCCCCTCTCCTCAGCCGCTCGCTCAATGGGCCCCGCCGTCCGCTTCCCCTGACCCCACGTGTGATCAGTGGGCGCCGCCATCTTTCACCGCCCTCGCCACGTGCGCTCCATGGGCGCCGCCATCTTCATCCACCACCGCCATGTGCGTTCCATGGACGCCGCCATTTTGTCCTGACCCCACAACGTGCCCTCCATGGGTGCCGCCATTTTATCCACAGGTACTGCAGACGCTGCCATTTTGTCCTCCCCGGGACGGGGCCACAGGACACGGGTCGCTAACGCTCCTCGTCAGACTTATCTGACTCGACCGCTGAATGCCCGCTACTCGCCTCCGTTACGCTCGACCAGTCGCGTCCTCGCAACCTGGCACCCTCTTCCACATCGGTGCTGGTCAACGGCCACGTGACCTCCTGCCTCATCGACTCCGGGAGCACCGAGAGCTTCGTCCACCCGGACACAGTAAGGCACTATTCCCTTGCGGTCCATCCCGCCAACCGGCAGATCTCTCTCGCCTCCGGGTCCCACTCTGTCCTGATCCGGGGTTTCTGCCTGGTTACACTTACTGTACAGGGCGTGGAATTCAACTGCATCGTCTGTACATTCTCCCCAACCTCTGCGCGTCACTCTTACTAGGCCTGGAGTGCAATCTCCAGAGCCTCACCCTCAAATTCAGCGGACCCCTACCTCCCCTCACCATTTACGGCCTCGCAACCCTCAAGATCGAGCCTCCCTCACTCTTTGCCAATCTGACCGCAGACTGCAAGCCCGTCGCCATCAGGAACAGACAATACTGCACCTAAGACAAGGCCTTCATCAGGTCCGAAGTCCAGCGGCTGCTTCGGGAGGGTATCATCGAGGCCAGCAACAGCCCTTGGAGAGCCCAGGTGGTAGTGGTTAAGACCGGGGAGAAGCACAGGATGGTCGTGGACTACAGCCAGACCATCAACCGGTACACGCAGCTCGACGCGTACCCCCTCCCCCGCATTTCTGATATGGTCAATCAGATTGCACAGTACCGGGAATTCTCTACTATTGACCTGAATCCGCCTACCACCAGCTCCCCATCCATAAATCGGACCGTCCCTACACTGCCTTCGAGGCAGACGGTCGTCTGTACCAATTCCTTAGGGTTCCCTTTGGCGTCACGAATGTAGTCTCGGTATTTCAACGAGAAATGGACCAAATGGTTGACCGGTACGGACTGCAGGCCACCTTCCCGTACCACGACAATGTCACCACCTGCGGCCATGACCAGCAGGACCATGATGCCAACCTTTCTCAATTCCTCCACACCGCATCTCTCCTTAACCTCACGTACAACAAGGAGAAGTGCGTGTTCCGCACAGACCGCTTAGCCATCCTCGGCTACGCAGTCCAAAACGGACTACTGGGGCCCGACCCCGACTGGATGCGCCCCCTCATGGAGCTCCCCCTCCCCCACTGCCTCAAGGCCCTCAAATGCTGCCTTGGGTTCTTTTCTTATTACGCCCAGTGGGTCCCACAATACGCGGACAAGGTCCGCCCACTTATCCAGTCCACACATTTTCCCCTCTCGGCCGAGGCACAACAGGCCTTCGCCCGCATTCGATCTGACATAGCCAGGGCCGGGATGCACACAGTAGACAAGACACTGCCTTTCCAAGTAGAAAGCAGCGCTTCAGATGGCGCACTTGCCGCCTCGCTGAATCAGGCAGGCAGACCCGTGGCATTCTTTTCACGGACCCTCCACGCCTCTGAAATTCGGCATTCCTCTGTTGAAAAGGAGGCCCATGAAATCGTTGAAGCGGTGCAGAACTGGAGGCATTACCTGGCCGGCAGGAGATTCACTCTCCTCACTGACCAACGGTTGGTAGCCTTCATGTTCAACAACATGCAGCGGGGCAAGATCAAGAATGACAAAATCTTGCGGTGGAGAATCGAGGTCTCCATCTTTAACTACGAGATCTTGTATTGCCCCGACAAGCTCAACGAGCCCCCAGACGCCCTCTCCCGAGGTACAGCGCACAAGTGAACCAGCTCCGTGCCTTGCACGAGAGCCTTTGCCATCCGGGGGTCCCTCGCTTGTACCATCTAATCAAAGCCTGCAATCTGCCCTACTCCGTCGAAGGAAGTATGGACAGTCACCAGAGACTGCTAGATCTGTGCCGAGTGCAAGCCGCACTTCTACCGGCCAGATCGCGCGTGCCTGGTGAAAGCGTCCCGCCCCTTTGGACGCCTCAGCGTGGACTTCAAAGGGCTCCTCCCCTCCACCGACCGCAACACCTACATCCTTAGTGTGGTCGATGAATTTTCTAGGTTCCCCTTCGCCATCCCATGCCCGGATATCATAGAATTTACAGTGCCGAAGGAGGCCATTCAGCCCAACGAGTCTGCACCGGCTCTTGGAAAGAGCACCCTACCCAAGGTCAACACCTCCACCCTATCCCCATACCCCAATAACCCCACCCAACACTAAGGGCAATTTTGGTCACTAAGGGCAATTTATCATGGCCAATCCACCTAACCTGCACATTTTTGGACTGTGGGAGGAAACCCACGCACACACGGGGAGGATGTGCAGATTCCGCACAGACAGTGACCCAAGCCGGAATCGAACCTGGGACCCTGGAGCTGTGAAGCAATTGTGCTATCCACAATGCCACCGTGCTGCCCATGACGTCTGCCACCGTCATCAAGGCCCTGGATTCCATTTTCGCCCTGTTTGGTTTCCCCGACTACATCCGCAGTGACAGGGGATCCTCATTCATGAGCGATGAGCTTCGTCATTTCCTGCTCAGCAGAGGTATCGCCTCCAGCAGGACGACCAGCTACAACCCCCGGGGAAACGGGCAGGTAGAGAGGGAGAACGGGACGGTATGGAGGGCCGTCCAGCTGGCCCTATGGTCCAAGAACCTCCCAGCCGCTCGCTGGCAGCAGGTCCTCCCTGACGCGCTCCATTCCATTTGGTCGCTACTGTGCACCGCAACTAACAGTACACCCCATGAATATGATTTTGCCTTCCCTCGGAAGTCTACATCCGGGGTGTCGCTCCCGACGTGGCTCACGACTCTGGGCCCAGTCCCGGCACCACAAGGCAGAACCCCTGGTGGACAAAGTACGCCTTCTCCACGCCAACCCGCAGTATGCCTACGTGGAGTTCCCCGACGGCCGCCAGGACACAGTCTTGCTCCGGGACCTGGCTCCCTCAGGTGCCGGTTCCCATGCCCACACCCTTTTTTCCCCCCGCGCCACTCTCCTTTTCTCCGGCGCCCCCCTATTCGTCCCCACCAGGTCCATCCCTCGTCCCCCTGCCCACACTGGAGGACACGGAAGATTTTGGCTCGCTCTCGGAGTCATCCAGCCAGCAGCCAGCACCAACACCGCCAGCACCTGCACCATCGTTACCATCACCGCCTGTGCCGACGTCGCCACCACAGCTACGCCGATCACAGCGGAACATTCGACCGGCAATTGGGCTCAACCTGTAACCTGCTAACCGGATGGACTCTTGGTTTTCTTTGTTTGGACCCTCTTGTAAATAGCTCATCCTTTGTACTATAGTTACATGTCACCCCCGCCGGACTCATTTTTTTACAGGGGGTGAATGTGGTGATATAAGCACTGTAGTGATGTGTACTTGCAGTAGGGGGATGTATGCGTGTACCTGTAATACAGGTTCCTCCGGTAAGTCCCTGCCGGCTAGCTCCACCCACAAGGAGCTTGTGTATAAATATGCGTGTGAGTCACTCAGACCCTAGTCTACAGTTGCAGATGGAGGAATAGCATCACACAGCAATAAAGCCTATATTGTACTTGTCTCTCGTCTTTGAGTATAATTGTTAGCGCCACAGTAAGACTTTTCAGATTGTGCAACCTTGCATTGGCACTAAAATAAATTTAATCTGATCTTGAAGTGGTGTTGAAAGGAATTGTGAAAGTTGTGAATTTCATTAAATGCAGCACACTCAATACCAGGCTTTTTGAGGCCTTGTGCTCTGATAGAGGACACATTTATTTTCCACACAAAGGTACGTTGGCTGTAGAAGGGTCGGGTGCTTGACAGAGTTTATGAACTGAGGTATGAATTCCACACTTTCCTCCTGGAGAAATCGTCCCTCTGGCTGATTCATTTGGTGATGAATGTTGGATCCTAACCCTGTGTTAACTTGCAGACATCTTTTCAATTCTAAACAAACTGAACCTCAAATTGCAAGGAAAGGATGATGATTGTTTTTGGCACTGTGAAGAATTAGATGCTTTCCAAAAGTCCATTGAAAGTTTGGCGAGTGTGAGTACAAAGCCAAAACTATTACATGTTCCCCACACTGCTTCGGCACATTTAGAAAACAGTGTTAGTAAGGCAATTGTCAATAGACTGACAAGCCTTATTCAGTCGCACCTGGATGTGCTGATCAACAGATTTCATCTCTACTTTCCAGAGGAGAAGTTTCAGATTTTGAAAGAAAAGAGGTGGGGGAAAAAATGCCTTTGGCCGCGATTCTCCACTTCCCATGCCGGGTTGGAGAATCGTGGGAGGGCGGGGCGAATCACGACACGCCGCCCTGGCACCCCCCGCGATTCTCCCACCCCCCACAAAATGGCGTGTCGTGGAATCGCCGTTTTTCACGGCGACCAGCGATTCTTCGGCCTGGATGGGCCGAGCGGCCTGACGTTCCCGACCTGTTCACGCCGGCGGCAACCACACCACGTAAGTTTGGGGCCTGTGGGGGGCGTAGAGGGGATCGAGCACCACGGCCGTGCTCGGGAGGGGATTGGCCCGCAATCGGTGCCCACCGATCGTTGGGCCGACGTCTCCAAGAGACGCACTCTTTCCCCTCCGCCGCCCCGCAAGATCAAGCCGCCATGTCTTGCGGGGCAGCGGAGTGGAAGACGGCAACCACGCATGCATGGGTTGGAGCCAGCCAACCTGCGCATGCGCGGCTGACGTCACTTAGGCGCCGCCGTCGCTTCATTCTCGGCGCGCCGCTTTGACGCAAGCGTCAAGGCCCGGCGGCCGAATTTCTCGAAACGCTGCTCCTAGCCCCCGGGGGGGGGGGGGGGGGGAATAGGGGGCGAGGAGCGGCCTCCGACGTTGTCGTGAAACTCGGCCAAGTTCACGACGGCTTTCCCGATGCCGCGCGTGTTTGAGAGCCCAGAGTCAGTCATTAACTTGCAGCTGACTCCAAATGAGGAGACTGAGCTGCTGCACCTGACCTGTTATGGGCACATTAAAAACATGCCACAAATCCAAGAGGTTGGCAGAATTCTGAAATAGCATCTCCCAAGAGTATCTTGTGCTAAGTAAAGCAAGTATTTTGTAACTTATTTTTGCAACTTATATGTGCAAAGTTGGATTTTCTATTGTCTCAAAAATGAAGACTACACAAAAGAACCAGCTGGACTCTGCACCTGATATACACATTGCCGTCTTCTCCCATGAACCTGATTGGAGTGAGATTGTATGGACCAAGCAGGCTCACTTGTCACATTAAAGTAAGCAGACTTGGGGTGGAACCCGAAGGTCAGCTGGGGTGGGTCCCGAAGGTCTGCCAGTTGGCAAAAATGATACCCAGGAAAGGAAGTTTGAAAAACACAGCGATCATGTGCAGCATCATGGGAATGACTGTAACAGAGCCTCTTGTATCCAGCATCACCATGTTATGTTCCCTCTTTATGGTTCTTCTCAAGCCACAATTTACCCTCATCCTGCAATCTGGTTGAAGTACAAATTGAAGATTATATGATCCCTTTCTTTCTCCCCACATCCCAACCCTTCTCTTCTGAATTTCTACCTTTAGATTGATACCTTTCCAGCCACTGCAGCTTCGTGAGGAAGCAAGAAGTGCTACAGATCTCTGTGGTAGATCTGACCATTGCAACCAAAAGGTAACAGAATGAAAATGAAAATCGCTTATTGTCACGAGTAGGCTTCAATTAAGTTACTGTGAAAAGCTCCTAGTCGCCACATTCCGGCGTCTGTTCGGGGAGGCTGTTACGTCAACAAGTAACATTCATGTTGCACAAGTGTTAGGTAATGACCATCTCCAACAAGAGAGAATCCAAACATCTCCCCTTCATTCAATGGCATTGCCTTCACTGAATCCCCCACTATCAATATCCAGGGTGTTATCATTGACTAAAAACTGAACTGAACCTGCCATATAAATACTGTGGCTACAAGAGCAAGTCAGAGGTTGGGAATTCAGCCTGGAGTAATAAATAGATAGATAGATAGAACATTACAGCGCAGTACACACATCCTGACTCCCCAAAGCCTGTCCACCACCTACAAGGTACAGGTCAGGAATGTATTGGAATACTATCCACTTGCCTGGATAAATGCATCACTAATAACACTCAAGTAGCCCATCTAGGTTGAAGCTTCCCACTTGGTTGGCACCCCATTCAATCGCCTTCAACATCCATTCTCTCTACCACCAACGGTGACAAAAATGTATAGCATCTACAAGATGCACTGCAGCAACTCGCCAAGGCATCTTTGACAACACATTTCAAGCCAGCAACTTCTGCTGCCCAGACAGACAAGGGCAACAATTGCATGGAAACACTACCGCTGGCAAGTTCCCCTCCAAGCCATACACCAACCTATTCTTCACTATCATTTCATTTCATATCATGTCATTTCTTCACTATCACTGGGTCAGAATCATGGAACTCCCTCCCTAACAGCACATTGGCTGTACCTACACTACATGGATTGCTGTGTTTCAAGAAGGTAGTTCACCACCACCTTCCCAAGGACAATTAGGGATGGACAAGAAAAACGCTGGTCTTGACAGCGGCACCCACATCTTGTAAATTAATTTTTAAAAAGCTCTTCTAATTGCTTAGAATCTGTTGCACGTTTTACTTTGGGCGTAAAACGCGTTTATTGGAGTGTATTAACACGCCTCCGAGTTCGACGTGTGCTTAACACTGCTAGGCTCTGTTCTATGTAATTATTTAAGCTCTGGAGTCGCCAGCTGCCGTATAGGCAACGTCACAAGTATTCCAAGGTCAAATTCAAAGTAATAAAGACGATACACCGATTAGTCAAGTTCAAACGATCAATATTTATTATACAGTTAATAATAAATACTCATGCACACACACTAAGAGACTAAGCTACAACTAAACATAAGCAAACAGAATACTTATCTAACAGGAACAGGCAAGGTCAGAGAACGAGGCCTTCGTCCTGGTTTTGTCTGCAGCCTTCAGCAAGCGTTCTGGCACTTGGGAGTCTAGTGGGCTTGGATCGCGTAGCGAGCGTTGAACTTACGGTTTCGGCGGCTGGTGCTCAACGGCTGGAGTCAGGATACCAGGTGTCAGTCGGGGCCGGAGCACAGGTTTAACAGACCGGACAACACGAGGTCCCTATCTTTTATAGGGGTTCCGTTGTCCTTCCCTCTTCTCGGGCGGGCTCTACCTATTGGATCAATTTCTTATCGATACTGGATTAATTCCCCAATGCGAGGGGGTCTCCGTGATGGAGGGGGCGTTTCTTATGTCCTTTTGTTCGGAGGTTTCTGGTGCCTCGATGTCTGGGTCTTGATTGGAATGTGTCCATTCAGAACCAAATGTATCTATTGTGTGGGTGTTCAAGTCTGATGGCCTCATTAGCATGCAAAGCGTTTTGCCATTTGCACCTAGCTAAGGTCTCTTCACCTGAGCCCAAACTGGTTTCTGCTGCTGCAGAATGCAAACTGCTCTTTGCAGACTGCTGTTCTGGCTGAACTGTCTGTTTCTCAGCAGCCTTCCATTTTAGTTTGGCTCAGTGTCCATTTTGCGTGGCCAGCATGGCTACATTCCCTCCTTGTGATCCTCACAATCATACTATTGTGAAGGATCACCTATGCACTTTGCCTCCTTGTGTTCTGACCTCTTGCCAGTTCCTGTTCTACTCTGTTCTAAACTATGGGAAGAAGAGAAAAAAAAATTTAACTAACATTTCTACTTGGCCCTATGTCAAAGGGACATGCATTACTACAATTGGGAACCTCTACCTATCACTATTAACCTTAACCTTAACTTAAACATTTAATCACTCTAAACCTTAACCTAAACATTTAATCACTCTAAACCTTAACCATTCACACCACAACATCACACTTCCCAACTCGGCAGTCGAGTATGGAACAATATAATACATGGCTGAATTTTATTTACAGAGTGTTGTAATCAGTGAGGGGTTGAGGGGTTTGGTGGAATCCGAAGATGGGGGATTGCACTCTATAGATGGGTGAGGTGCTGGAACGAGAGGCTCTCCTCTTCCATTTCCTCAACCTGAGGGTCTGCACTAGGATGATGAGGATCGCAATCACCAACAGTGATTCGATTATGTAGGACATGGAGTACCACGTCATGAATTTAGTACACCAGGTCTGAACCTCGCTGATCAGAGCTGAGCACTGGGGGTTTGTTGTACTAACATTTACGGTGGGGGTTGTGGGGGAAACGTGTCTTGTTTCCACACATATACATATGACATTAAATAGTAATAAGTGGGCTTCCATCATTTTGCTGTTCTTCTTCTTTCTCTTCCTTCTTCCTCCGGTATTGACAATCCTGGCTTCGACCTCTGTCTCGTCCTTTGAAACCTTTGGGATCAAGCACAGTATCTGTCAATACACAGTTTAAGACCTTTACTTGTTAGTGCATCTGTCTTTCAAAACCCAATTGACCCTTTAAAATGACTGGCTAAGTCACACCCTGTGACTCCCCTCATTTTTTTTTTTCCAAAAGCGAATTTAAAGACCAGCATACACCTAACAATCCTTCCTTCTGCGAGCCGTCTCGCAGGCTTTGCTGATTTACCATCCGAATGTTCCCGGATGTAAATAGCATGTGGGATGGTGGCCGAAGGGCTACCTAACGTAAAATGAAAACAAAATTTGGAAAGAAACGTCCGAATGAGTTGCGTATGGGCCGCTACGGGTATGAGTTGGATGGGATCCCCGGGTAGGGCGTGCTGTGCCATACCCGAGCTTGGCTGACCAAGGGTTGGTTCTCAGACAGGGCGGGTCCTCAGTGCCGTTTGTCCACTGCCTGAGTAACCTGGAAAGAAACGGGTACGAATGTGTTTACCATGACTTGCAGCCTCTATTTCGCCGAATAGAGGGGCACCTAAAAAACCAAGGGAGCCAAGATGCTCCAACTGAGGACATCCCTGAAGTTCTCAGAGATATCTGCGGACAAGCTATTTGGCGTGTGGCCTTACAACTTTGGAAAGGATCTCCAATCAAACCGAAGTTCTCAAAAGTTTCGGCAGACAAGCTAACGTGTATGTGAGGTGGTCACAATCTTTTCAGCTGAAAAGAAGATGTCCATCCTCCAGCTGAACAATGTACAATCCTGAGACAAACAAACATAAAACGAAGACAAACATACGTGCAGGTTCCATCAGAAAGGACATCGTTTCCCTCAAACGATTCCTATCTTACATCATCTGGACACCTCACTTTGATTCTGCCTCTGTGAACAGGGTCACAAAGGGGTTGCCGTGTCGGGAGTCAGACATTGCGTCGTCCTGCTCTCCCGGATCCCACACCCTTGTGTGGATCAGGCATGCTATTTTGGCATTGTGTGACCGGGGGTCACTCTCGTCATTGCGGACAAGTCTGTAGGAATTGTCCCTGTGCCATTGTGTAGTGTCGAGTGTGTTGTCGGGGTAGTCGGGGTCGGGTGGTGGTTCGGGGTTTTTGAGGTAAGTGACTTCCATGGGGTCACTGGAGTCGGGGTCGTAGTTGGTGCAGTGTGGGCTGTATGGCTGTGTGGTGTCGCTGTCTTCAGAGGCAGTGTCTGTCCTACTGTCTCTGCTGTGGCAGCTTGTGGGCGTGTCGGGGCGTGGTCTGTAGTGGTCTGTGGGCGGAGTCGTGGGCGAGTCCGTTGATGAACTGGTCTGTGAGGGGGATGGTGGAAAAGTGTCTCTGGTGGGCGGGGTGAAGTGTTCTGCTGCGTCTAGCAGGACATGGTGAGCATGGTTGGCCTGTGTTCCATAAGCCTTTAACTGGTTTATATGGAACCACGCGGTCTTCCCATTAGGATACTTTATCCTGTAAACGGAGGGGCTAATTTTGTCCGAAATTGAGTAGGGGCCGGAATATTTTGGAGCCAAAAAACTGCTGGGGTTATAAACAGATAACATTACCTGTTGCCCAACCTGGAATTCTGTGGTGTGTACGGTCTTATTGAAACAGGCAGTCCGTTGCTGTCGGCGTTTCCCTAGCTGGGCTGCGGCTGCGAGCTGTGCAGACCTCACAGTCTCAACTAGATCTCTAACTGCCTTTTCATGTGTGAGGGCCGTCACTTCGGGGCTTGTCATGTCCAGTCCTAAAAGGAATTCTGTACCTTTCATAGGGCGTCCGGTCATGAGTGTGTGTGGTGTGTATCCTGTCGATGTGGAGACAGTGTTCCTTATGAACATAAGTGCAAAGGGGAGCACTGAATCCCATGTGGAATTGTTCTCCTGAACCATTTTCCTAAGGGTAGTTTTTAGGGTCCGATTCATGCGCTCCACAATCCCGCTGGACTGTGGATGATACGCAATGTGGAAGTTCTGTTTGATTCCGAATATTGTCAGGACGTTCCTCATGACCCGTCCTGTAAAGTGAGATCCCTGGTCCGAATCGATACTTCGGGGTAAACCCCATCTCGTGAAGATGTGGTGGGTCAGGATCTTTGCAGCTGTCTTAGCTGTGTTTGTTCGTGAGGGAAATGCCTCTACCCATTTGGTAAAGGTATCTATCACCACCAGAACGTATTTATAGCCATTCCGACAAGGGGGCAATGGACCTATAAAGTCGATCTGGAGGTTTGTCCAAGGGCCGTTAACTGGGCGAGTATGCCGAAGTTGTGCCTTCTTAGAATACCTGTCCGGGTTATTCTGAGCACAAATCAGGCAATTCTCAATGTAGTGCGTTACATCATTCCTGAGATCAGGCCACCAGCAGAGTTGCCTGAGGTGCCTCGTTGTTGCATCAATTCCCTGATGCCCGTGTCCGTCATGGAACAAGGCAATCATCTGATTCCTGTCCTGCTGTGGGACCACATAAAGTCGGTCCTTAATGATCACACCCTCATGTGTGGTCAGTGCGTGTTTAAAGTGCTCGTAAGCAGGCACAAAGTTTCCCTTGAAAACCTCCCTGAGGTCTCCGTCCTGTTTTTGTGCTGCCACGAGATCTTTAATATCAGTCTGTGAGACTTGGACTGCGCTCACAGGGGCGCTAGCTGGTGCGCTAGCTGGGGGGGTCCATAAGTGTCCTCTCCTGGAACCTGCCTTAGCCAACGCGTCGGCTTTTACATTCCCAGGGGGTGATGACCTATGGTGACTTCTTACTTTTATTATGCCGAAGGTCCTGTCCTTCGCTTTTGCTAAAATATGCTGGAGTAGAGGGGCTGATGGAAGGGGTTTCCCGTCTGCGGAGACAAAACCTCGTGTCCTCCACAGGGGCAGAAAATCGGTTAAACTGTTACAGACATATAAGCTGTCTGAATATATGTCTGCTGGGCTGGGGAAAGAATCGGGGTGGTCCACTATGTACGCTATGGCTGCTAGCTCTGCTGCCTGCGCGCCTAAGTGACCTGGTAACTTAAGAGCTATCTCTTCGAGAGCGCGCCCCTGCGCGTCCTCTACATAGATGCCGCATCCTGTGATACGCTCACCATTTAAAACTGTGGAGGAACCGTCTACATAAATCCTCAAGGGTCCACACGTGTCTGTGGGCTGGGGGCTTTGTTTTGGGTTCCCTATCTTCCTGGGGGGTGTTTTTGCTAAAAAGGGTCCTGTGTTATGCAGGGGAGCTACAATTTCACAGTCATGGGGCTGTCCGGGGTATTGGAGGTTGTCTGCTAAGTATGTGTGGGTGCGTGTCCGTTTCACTGTAATGTCCCGTCCTTGTAAAAGTAGGGTCCACCTAGCTGCCCTAATCTGGCTAACTGAACCGTCCTTCAGTCGACCGTCTAGTAGTAGCTGTGTGGGTGTGTGTTCGGTTAGAATGGTGATGGGGTTTAGTCCGGTTATGTAGGAAAAGTACTGTACTGCCCAGAAGACAGCAAGGAGGTGCCTCTCACAGGCCGAAAATCCTTGTTCTACTGGGTCTAACAGTCGGGAGGCATAAGCCACTGGTCTTAGCTGCTCGTGCCGTTCCTGAAGCAACACGGCCGAGAGGGTCAGATCGGTGCTCGCTACCTCTATTGCGTACGGTGAAAGTTGGTCGGGGACTAGCAGCGCGGGTGCTGCACTAAGGGCTCGTTTCAACTCTTCCACAGCGCCTGTATGCTGCGGAAGCCATTCCCAGGGGGCTCCTTTCTTAAGGAGGTCTGAAAGTGGGGCGGCTTTTGTCGCGAATCCGTCGATGTGGTTCCGACAATAGCCAACCAGTCCTAAAAACGACCGGAGGGCTGAAACATTCTGGGGAAGGGGCAATTTGACAATCGAATCAATTCTTTTGAATTCGATCTCGCGTTTGCCGTGCGTGATGACTGATCCCAAATACATCACTTTACTTTCCAATATTTGGGCCTTTTTCGGGTTAACTTTACAGCCAATTTCAGTTAAGAGTTCCAGGAGTTCGGCCAGAAGCGAAATGTGCTCTGCCTTTGTGTCTGTCTGCAGTAGTAGGTCGTCTACATACTGTACCAGACATTCGGGTCGGGAAAATTTTTCTAATCCACTTGCCAGCTGTCGGTGGAAAATGGAGGGTGAATTGTGGAATCCCTGTGGGAGGCATGTCCACGTGTACTGCTGCGTTTTAAAAGTGAATGCGAATTTGTATTGGCACGCTTTTGCCAATGGTATTGACCAGAATCCATTACTGATGTCCAACACCGTGAAGTACTTGGCGTTGAGACCCTGCTTGAGCATGGTCTCGGGACTAGTAGCTACCGTTGGGGCTACTGCGGGGGTTACTTTGTTGAGTTCCCGATAATCGATGGTCAGACGCCATGATCCATCGGGCTTCCTCACTGGCCAAATAGGGGCATTGTTGGTGGAGGCTACCGTTCTCAGTACACCTTGGTCCAACAAGCTGCCTATAACCTTTTCTATTTCCACCTCTGCCTCGAGGGGAAATCTATACTGCTTTTGCGGTCGGGGGTCCTGTCCGGTAACATGAACTTGTCCAGTCATTCTGCCACAGTCATGACGGTGACTTGCAAATGCTGTCCTGTGTTTGTTTAGTAGGGCCTTAATTTGTCTGTCGGTGTGGAGTGTAGTCAGGTCGAATGAGTACTCTCCCACTGCGCTAATCCGATTAGCGTAGTCTCCTACTGTGAGGGTGGCTGGGGCTCTGTCTGATCTCGCCATTCGCCAGACACACTGGTTCACTGGGTCGAACGACAAGCTGTGGGCGTTCATAAAATCTATCCCCAGGATGTGCTCTGCTGTCCGGGGAAGATTTACTAGAACTACGGGGTGCCTTGTGCTAATGTTCCCTAGCTGGATCGCTACGGGTGCTGTGATATGTCCCTGCTGCGAGTGTCCGGTGAACCCGCTAAGTGTGATGGTGGAGGTGGTCGGCCACGTGTCTGCGTGTGCCGTGGTTGTGGAGTTAATGGTGGTGCGGGATCCTCCTGTGTCCCACAATAACTCTATGGGCTTCCCTTTGACTTTTGCCGTGACTACGGGTCTCCCTGATGAGTCCCATAGTGTGTCACAGACCCAAGTGGGGGAGCCCGAACACCGTCAGTTCGTCTCGTCCACATTGGTGGGTCCTGACTGTACTGTTACATTGTGGATGGGTTTTGCTTTGTTGCGGTTCAGAGTGCCTGTCTGCTGGCCTCTCTGAGATCGCTGGGGTGCCTTACACTCTTTTGCCCAATGCCCTAACTGTCCACAGTTATAGCATTCCTGTCCTTTCTGTTGAGGGCTGCTCTTGCCTTCATTTACCCATGCGGGCTTCTGGTGCTCTCTGACTGCTTGGATATCTGCAGCAGCCTGAGCCTCTTCTGGGGATCTAACCTTTGCTTTTGCCTGAAGCGATTGCTCCCAAGCGCGGGACAATCTTTTCAGGACCCATTTTTCGTTATGGGCCTCTTCTGAGGGGTCGTAATTATTGCAAGCGCTCTGTCCTGCTTCTGTTGCGTGTGAGATAATTGTGCGCGTCCACTTAACCATGTTTTCGCGGGTTAAATGCGCTCTATCTAGCTGTCCGAAAACTGCGCTGAAGTGAATCCACAGCCTTCCGGCGAATGCTGTGGGGTGTTCAGATCTCTTCTGCCTGCACTTATTCAAGCCTTCTACGGGGTCACCTCTATTGTACCCGATGGCATCTAAAATAGCAGTGTGCATCTCCTCTAGGCTGCCTCCTGCCACGTTTTGTGGGTCGGGGAGGGCTGCCACTACACTCTGGTCTAAGCTCAACACGGTGAGCTTAACCTGCTCTCTCTCATCCAGGCCGTACATGGTAGCCTGCTGTTTTACTTTCGCGAAGAACTGGTGGGGGTCTGCGGTGGGGAGGAACGGAGTGATCTTTTCACAAGCGTCCCTTAGCTGGGTTACTGTTAAAGGGGTGGTGTAAGTTATGTCTGGGGCGCCTTCTGATTCGGCTTTCCTCTGTGTGGTTACGGGATTCATGGGTGCGGTTATGGTCTGAGCGGTGGGGGGTTGGGGTGCCTGTCGTTTCTGCTGAGCTGCGGGCGCACATGTTCCCTGAACGTAACGCTGCGCTGTCTCGCTTAATTCCTGCCAATCTGGGGCGTTTTCCCCATCTAACTGAGCTCCAAAGGTGCTTTGGAAGCCATTCTGCACCGAAAGCAGAGATTGCAGTTCCGCAATCTGTTTTCTGCATTTCGCGTGGTCAACTGTGCTTTGTCTTTGTTCGGTCGTTGCAGCGTGGAGTGCTCTCAAAGCTGCTTTGAGATCCGAACATTGCCTCTGCAATGCCTCCACCTGCTTCTCCGATTCCTGTCTTATCAGAACGGCACGTTGCACGTCCTGATAGGCTTTCTCATACTGGGTCTGGGAACTGTTCAGATGAGCTAGACAAGACTGGTGAGCCCTCTTGGCATCATCCACCTCTCTACCCTTCTCTGCCAACTTCCCTTTAAGATCCAGGTTTTCTTTCTCGATGTCCCTGACATCGACCTTACTCATTCGGTTCCTTTCCTCTAAATCTGCCCGGAGCGTCCTGATAACCTCCTCTGCGCCTCGCAACTGTGCCAAGCAGGACACAATCGCCATCGGCTTGCGTGCTTTACTTAAACTCTTTTTGTGTATCTGAGAGAGGTTCTCCCACCAAGTATGACCTATACTTCCGGGACCTGTCTCCTCATTTGCACAAAACTCTTTCCAAAGGGGCCATCCCTTTCCCTGCAGATATTTGCGGAGTTCCAGCTCCCACGTGGGACACTGGCCTACTCTGCTACTGCTGCTGGTCGCTGCGACCACAAACTTTGCTGGATCCATCAGACGTTCCATTGCCTGCATGGCCATTTCCTCTGACTCTCTTTTTATAATTTGGAACAGGGGGTTGCTGGGGTGGTGTTTCGAAAAAAGGGTACGGCTTACGCTATTTTCCGATTACAAAACTACCGAAAGTTTGTCGCAACAAAAAGCTTTCAGTTTTACCTTACAGCCCTGTTAGTACGCATGCACTAAAACACACTTCCGAATTTCGCTTATTATTTTGAACACCTTGAATACTTGTGATCTCTTTCTTTCTCTGCAATTTGGAGTTCTAATTCAAATTTCAGGGTCCTGGACACTGTGGTGTTTCCACTTACAACAGGGTCCCGGCGGATGTCGCCACTAAATGTTGCACGTTTTACTTTGGGCGTAAAACGCGTTTATTGGAGTGTATTAACACGCCTCCGAGTTCGACGTGTGCTTAACACTGCTAGGCTCTGTTCTATGTAATTATTTAAGCTCTGGAGTCGCCAGCTGCCGTATAGGCAACGTCACAAGTATTCCAAGGTCAAATTCAAAGTAATAAAGACGATACACCGATTAGTCAAGTTCAAACGATCAATATTTATTATACAGTTAATAATAAATACTCATGCACACACACTAAGAGACTAAGCTACAACTAAACATAAGCAAACAGAATACTTATCTAACAGGAACAGGCAAGGTCAGAGAACGAGGCCTTCGTCCTGGTTTTGTCTGCAGCCTTCAGCAAGCGTTCTGGCACTTGGGAGTCTAGTGGGCTTGGATCGCGTAGCGAGCGTTGAACTTACGGTTTCGGCGGCTGGTGCTCAACGGCTGGAGTCAGGATACCAGGTGTCAGTCGGGGCCGGAGCACAGGTTTAACAGACCGGACAACACGAGGTCCCTATCTTTTATAGGGGTTCCGTTGTCCTTCCCTCTTCTCGGGCGGGCTCTACCTATTGGATCAATTTCTTATCGATACTGGATTAATTCCCCAATGCGAGGGGGTCTCCGTGATGGAGGGGGCGTTTCTTATGTCCTTTTGTTCGGAGGTTTCTGGTGCCTCGATGTCTGGGTCTTGATTGGAATGTGTCCATTCAGAACCAAATGTATCTATTGTGTGGGTGTTCAAGTCTGATGGCCTCATTAGCATGCAAAGCGTTTTGCCATTTGCACCTAGCTAAGGTCTCTTCACCTGAGCCCAAACTGGTTTCTGCTGCTGCAGAATGCAAACTGCTCTTTGCAGACTGCTGTTCTGGCTGAACTGTCTGTTTCTCAGCAGCCTTCCATTTTAGTTTGGCTCAGTGTCCATTTTGCGTGGCCAGCATGGCTACAAATCATTGAATGATTTCAGCACAGAAAAGACAGTTCATTTGCAGATCTCCAGAGAGTTCCCATGCCATGATGTTAGGACTGAATCCAGCTTGATGACTTGAAACACAAATGTGCAAGAGCTTGGGCAGAAAGGTATGGCACCAGAGGTGCCAGTTTATCACAGAGGAGATTATATTCTCATTCTGCTTCTCGGATACAGACTTTGATCAGCTATACTGAAGCTTAGGGATCTGTTAGGGATGAGAAATGTCTGCTGTTTAGCAGAATTCCAATTTTTGATAATTGAATAATGCCCTTTTAATTTTTTTCCAACCTCCTCCTCCTTCAGCTGCCACAGCGACTAAAGCTGGGAGGAGAGAATCCTATCCTGGAAAACCAAGGCCGGCAGCAGGACCTGGGCGAGCCATCACTGAACAGTGCACCAGCCCAGACACAGTTGCCATTATTCATCCTACTAAATGTTGCCAGATGTGTGGAACCAAGGGGTTTGACAGATACATGATGTGGGACAGGTGGAGCCTGAGTCTTGATGGGGTTCTGTATGCCGGGTTAGGTGGGGTCGGAGGGGCTGCAGTGTTGAAGTAGAGAAGTCCAGGTCTTCGTGGTGTTTTGTAGGGCTATTGGGACAATAGGATGAGTGAGCAGGGTGGGGGGAGGCATTGAGGAGATAGATTGCTGAGTGAGTCAGTGAGTGGTGGGATAGGATAGGTGGGGAGGGGCGGGAGGTTGGGCAGCTGAGTGATGGGTGGGGGTTTGGGAAGAGGAGCTGCTCAGGGAGGGAATGGGATTGAGGGGGATTAGGAAGGGGGTTGACGAATGAGTGAATGAGAATGGGGTTTAGTAAGAGGGCTGCATTTGTGGGGTCAGGTGAGATGGGCTGATAACAATCTATGGGTGGAATTTTCCATTCCGGAACTAAGTTCCATAGCAGAGCCAGGTTGTCAGAGGGACTCCTGCCCCATAGCCTAATGGGTAAACCTACCAAATCACGCGATGTACAGCTGATTAATCATGCAGTCTCAAAGCTCACATCAAGGCTCATGGCAGGGAGGGCAGGAAGTCGGCAGCCCCACTGTAATGTTTGGGCGCTATATTTATAAGGCACCTGAACAGGTCTTCATTAGCGATGCCAGGACACTGCAAGAAGGATGAGCAGGAGAAGGCTGCTACCTCCAGTTCCCTACTTCAGCAAAACCTCCAAAGAGCATCTCCTTGAGGCCGTGTAGGGAAGGTGGGATGTGATGTTCTCTTCGCCATGGTTGTTTGTAGGAGGCCACCTCAGCTGACCATGCCTGCATGGGAGGAGGTTGCCAGGGTGTTAGCACCCATGGGGTCCAGAGGCGAAGAGCTTTCCAGTGTAGGAAACAGATGAATGAGGGTAAGTGAACCTTCTATTGATAGGGCTTACATTTACATCAGTCTGTTTTCTTTGTGTGGTGTTTTATTCGTTCATGGGATGTAGGCATCGCAGACTGGGCCAGCATTTATTGCCCATCCCTAATTGCCCTTGAGGGCGCAGTTAATGGCCATCCACGATGTTGTGGATATAGGCCAGACCAAGTAAGGACAGCAGATATCCTTCCCTAAAGGATATTAGTGGACCAGATGGGTTTTTACGACAATAGAGAAAATGTTGTGAGTGGTCAGGCTTTGGGAAGTTAGCAGCATGGAATTGGGAACCAAATAACTGCGCTTTCATCAAACTTGCTTACATTTCATTCATCTGTCTTTGTACAAGAGAAGACAGCCCACCACAGAAGGGAGAGAGAAAAGACAAAAGGTGGGATGCCAGAGGTCAAAGTTGAACCCATCACTCAATTTGAACAGCAGAATTCACAGAGGACAGAACTATGCCTGTGCTAAACGTGAGGTCAACCTCGCCCAACAGTCCAGTGAGGACAAATGAATTAATTGCAAATTCTTTGAAAGTTGAGTTGTTGATGCAATGTTTAAGAGTGACCTATTCTCCCTTTTCTACTTTCTTGGTGCCAGCAGGAAGAGGGGGAGGTCAATGTCCTTCCTCCGAAGAAAGCCCCATTCCACAGCCCACCCAAGAGAAGAGGATGATGAGGAGCAATTCTCACCTGTAGAGCCATCACATGCATCCTCCACTAGCAAAGAGACACACACCTCAGTGAGTCATAGTTCTAGTGTAAGTTTTGCCTCACAGTCTTGTGGACACCTCACAAATGTGCCTGCAGCAGGCGGAGGCATTGAATGATAAGAGGCTGAATTCTCCGCCGTCAGGTGCTCCGTTTTGCTGGCAGCCCGAGGGTTTCCCGACGGTGTGGGGCTGCCCCACAATGGGAAACCCCATTAACCAGCTGACGAAACGGAGAATCTCGACCGTGTGCTGGATGGAGAAACCTGCCCAAGATCTCTGGCAGTCAGAGGACTGTTGGAAAAGAGGTATTTGCTAAGACTGAGTCAGATGTTGAGTGACTATAGACAAATTGCTGGATATGCCAAGGAAGCAGGGGAACATCAGTCAGAGGTTCCAGAAACCCACAGCAGAGTGGCAAAATAGATTGAGGAGTCATCCACATGCTCTCAGAAATCATAACTCTGGCATATGAACACCACTAAATTTCTATAGGAAGGATAGCGGATTCCCTGGTCCAAGAGAGCACAAAGGCTTTAGAGAATTAGCACTAGGGCATGCACACCACCATGGGAGCTCTGGATGCATCCCAGCAGTGTCTAGGTGAGGTGGCATGGGGCAAGTCGACCTCCCTCCAGGTGCCCCTTCTCTGCAAGGAGTCAGAGAGGGGCCCTCAGGCACTCAAAGGGAAGAGGAGCATCGACTGGACACTTTGAGGCTATCCATCCAGGACACTCCAAAGATGTCAATGTGCTCCAAATCTGTTTTGCCTGTGACCCCATCAACGCCAGCTGGTCAGACCAAGAAGGGTTAACTTACCCCGAGCAGGGAGGTCAAAGAAGGCCAGGACCCTCCAGGCTTCAGTCCTCCAGAGGACATCCAGAAAAATCATCACAGACAAGAGGGCACGCCTCCCCTACGTTGCAGATGTTGGGGGAAAAAAACAAATTGGTAAGTTTAGAAAGGTGAATAAGTTCTGAATTCACATTGGCGAATAATCATTGTATGTGGTTTTGGTACTTGTAAATTATATGTTGACTTGCACAGTTTAGAGGTTTCCTGGATTTTCTGTTGCTTTAAGATAAGCTTGCATTCCATCCCTTTCAAGTGAAGGGTATCCTGGGGATCAGAAATGGATCTCCCTCTCCTTTTATACATGCCACTGCCTAGATCTATTTAGCAAGGCCAATAAGAACCTTGTTTGAGAAATCACCCTGTTATGCTAGTCCATTTTGTTTTGATTTGTTTTGTTTCTTGTCATGTGTACCGAGGTACAGTGAAAAGTATTTCCTTGAGAACAGCTCAAACAGATCATTTAGTGCATGAAAATAAAATAAAATAAAAAGAAAATACATAATAGGGCAACACAAGGTACACAATGTAAATACATAGACACCGGCATAGGGTGAAGGATACAGGAATGCAGTATTACTCAGGTCAGTCCATAAGAGGGCAGCACGGTGGCCTAGTGATTAGCACAACCGCCTCACGGCGCTGAGGTCCCAGGTTCGATCCCGGCTCTGGGTCACTGTCCGTGTGGAGTTTGCACATTCTCCCCGTGTCTGCGTGGGTTTCACCCCCACAACCCAAAAATGTGCAGAGTAGGTGGATTGGCCATGCTAAATTGCCCCTTAATAGAAAAAATAATTGGGTAATCTAAATTTAAGAAAAAAAAAAAAAAAGGTCAGTCCATAAGAGGGTCGTTAAGGTGTCTGGTAACAGCAGAAAAGAAGCTGTTTTTGAGTCTGTTTGTGCGTGTTCTCAGAGTTTTGTATCTCCTGCCCGATGGAAGAATTTGGAAGAGTGAGTAAGCTGGGCGGGAGGGGCCTTTGATTATGCTGCCCGCTTCCCCAGGCAGCGGGAGATGTAGATAGAGTCAATGGATGGGAGGCAGGTTTGTGTGATGGACTGGGCTGTAGCTTCCACAACATTGGAAAGTCCACAGACAGACCTATGTCTTGTCATTATGGAAAGCTTATCCGCAGGAGGCTTTGTCAGGCATGTCCATGAATCTGGGAAGAAGGAGGTTTGCAGTCGCAAGCATGATCCTTGTAGTCATTCACTTCCCTCTCTCCTTTCATCTCTCAAGCTAACAGCAGCCGAGGGTCCATGCCTCCAACCAAGTGGCAGTTGAACACACTGCTGCGACACTGTGGCTTTGAGATCCCTCTGTACTAGGCCTGCTGCCTTGTGGGCTTCACAATATTAGTAGAATTTCAAATGACAGGGCAGCAGGGTGGCAGAGTGTTTAGCACGGCTGCCTCACAGCGCCGAGGACTCGGGTTCAATCCCAGCCCTGGGTCGCCGTCTGTGTGGAGTTTGCACATTCTTCCCGTGTTTGCGTGGGTCTCACCCCCACAAACCAAAGATGTGCAGGGTAGCTGGATTGGCCATGCTAAATTGCCCCTTAATAGGAAAAAAAAAGAATTTGGGTACTCTATTTTAAAAAATAATTTGAAATAACCACAATTGTTCCCATTAATATTTTTTTGAAAAAAGTTTTATTCAAATTTTCAACATTTTAACATTTTTACAATAATGCACAAACCTCCCCCCTTACTCCTTCACAGCAACCAGGTCACCAAAGTGTAAAACAAACAAGCCCCACCTCTGGTGGAACCACTCATCCACCCCTTTCAGAGCAAATTTCACCTTCTCCAAATACAGGAACTCCATTAGATACCCCAGCCACACCGAGGCACTGGGAGGTGGGGGGGGGGGGGGGGGGGGAGCTGACCTCCACCCCAACAGAACACACCTGCAAGCAATCAACGAGGTGAAGGCTAAAACTTGTGCCCCTGCTTCCGTCTGCAGCCTCCGGCAGGTCTGACACCCCGAATATGGCCTCCAGGAGACCCGTCTCCAGTTCCATATGCAGAACGTTGGACAATATTATTATCTTTATTGATGTCACATGTAGGCTTACATTAACACTGCAATGAAGTTGCTGTGCAAATCCCCTAGTCGCCACACTACGGCGCTTGCTTGGGTACACAGAGGGAGAATTCAAAATGTCCAATTCACCTAACACCATGTCTTTCGGGACCTGTGGGAGGAAACCGGAGCACTCGGAGGAAACCCATGCAGACAAGAGGAGATCGCGCAGACTCCGCAATGGTGCTGAAAAACAACCCCCAATATTTCTCCAACTTCGGGCAGGACCAGAACATATGGACATAATTGGTTGGGCCCCTGCCACACCACTCGCAACTTCCTCCACCCCATCAAACAACCGGCTCATTCTTGCCTTTCCCATTATTGTTAGGGAGCGTATTTAATTATCCAATTGTGCTGACCTTGAGCTTCCCCCATCAGAAAGGACCAAACTGCCAAATGATTATTTTGTATTTGAACATTGAGGGCGTCACCTTTCCACTGAGCTGCCTAGGTCAGGATGTTATGCATTAGGATTAGCACCCACACTCCAACCTTTTACCCTCCCGTCACCACCAACCTCTACCCCCTTTACCACTGACTACCCCCAGAATATTACTTTCAATTGTACCTGTTACTCTTTATCTTCCCCCCTCACCTTGGAGCCCATAACAATCACACTACAATGTATTCCCTCCACTCGGAGCCCACACCTACTACCATTTCCAAGTCCACCCTGACATTATCCACTTTCCTTCTCCATGCAACATTTCTTCCATGACCCTCCTGACCAACACTCCACCCGATACACTCAAACCTTCACTCTAACACGTCCTACTTTCCTTGTTAATTATGACTGTACTTTGCGATCTCAGCACCCTCAGTTTGCCCCCTAGACACCGATATTGACTCCACCCAACCTGACCCATAACCCATTATACCCCACCTTCACCAGCCCTTCTTTCAGAATTGCCCTTCCCCTGCCACCCCCATTGGACCTACTCCCCTGAACCCTCATTCCTTTGTGTTCCAACCACTCCTTTCCTTCATGTGTTCCCCTTTACTTCAATTGCGTACCATCTGCTGCGCCTGGGAGAAGAGTGGTGTAAATGGCGAAGATAGCATCTAGTGACAGGTAAGTGAAAGAGACCTGCCACGGTGCATGCATGGTGGCACAGTGGTCAGCATTGCTGCTTCATAGTGCCAGGGACCCGGGTTCAATTCCAACCTCGGGTGACTGTGTCAAGAATGCACATTTTTCTCGTATCTGCGTGGGTTTCCTCCAGGCACTCCGGTTTCCTTCCACAGTCCTAAGAGATGCAGGTTAGATGGATTGATCATTCTAAATTGTCCCTTACTGTCCAACGGTTAGGTAGGATTATGATGTTATAGGGATAGGGCAGGTGAATGGGTCGAGGTAGGATGCTCTTTCAGAGGATCGGTGCAGACATCATGGGCTGAATGGCCTCCTTCTGCACTAGGAATTCCAATTTTAATAATTATATACTGAATGTCACTATACTGTTTTATTGATTTCTTGTTTTTGCTGGCATCTGGGATCATGTTAATTTTCAAGAGATTTTGTACATATTCGTTCATGAGATGTGGGTGCCTCTGGCAAGGCCAACAGTTGTTGCTCATCCCTAATTTCCCTTGAGAAAGTGGTGGTGAGTTAAAATGGGGTCACATTGGAACATAGTTTGTAAAGAACTGCCGTTGTCATTTCCTTCACTTCACATGTACATGATCTAACTTGGTTGTGCACTGTTATAATTAACATCAACCTGTATTACATGATTATATGCACTATTAAATGCTAAAATGCTGATGTGATATGATACAAATATTTTGGTCCACAGTCTTGATGGTAATAGAATGAAAACAAAGGGAAAACCAATGTTTCTACCCACTTGAACTCTAAAATTCCACCTATTTGAAGTGGCCTAGAAATATTGGCATTTCACCGCAGTTCATAAAAAGTGCTAAACTTACGTATATTTTGTCACAAGAAATATTAAGACTTGTGTTCAGCCAGTTTAATCCCTGCAGTGCCTGGTTTCCTGGTAAATAAATATTCACCGGCTTTATTTTGTAATATGGGCCCTTAAAGTCATCCATTTAGTGCTTTTTAGCAGAATTAGTCTGCAACCTTGCTCTCAGGATCTACAAGTCCTATTCTGAACTAGCTCCTGTAGGCCTGCAACTGGTGAATCATTGCTTATACACATTTCTTCTGACGTAGCCTTTGATGTCGTTGCCAGCATTTGAGGTTTATGAGTGTCAAATTGAGTAATGATACACCTTTTAAAGGCTCACTTGCTTTTTCCACACATGGGATTCCACATATATGAAATAAAGCAGAGAGGCAAAGTTTAGCTTGTGATTTGAAGGGAGAGGAAAGAGAGACTTGATCAAAGCATTTGCAGCTTGCTCTCCAGTGTGTGGTGTGAGATAGAAGTCAGAAGGGACCAGAAGGATTAAATTTGAAGAAATCCAGTGCGTCACCTTCTTCAATTTTGCTTATTGTCATGGGCTTGGCTCTGCCCCTGGCCATGTATGGTTGTATGACATGGGGTATTACGGTACCTGGAAGTGTGAGCTGCCATTGGTGCAGAGGACTCACTGCCCATTGGCCCAGGTATGTCATGTGCCTCTCAGCCGATTGGCTGAGAGGTAGGTAGCTCCGCCTACGAGGCGGGGTATAAGAACCCGTGGACCCCGGCAGTCTGCCATTCTTTTGTACATCTGCTGCCGGGTCCACTTCTTGTGTATTAAAGCCTATCGTTCGGACTTTATCTACGTTTTGTGTTCATTGATTGTGCATCAATTTAATACACAAAATTTTAAAGGATGGAGCTTCGCATCAAGCCGGAGTGTCTTCGACTCAGCAGGCACGCAGCAAATGCAACAGCAGCATTTAAGCACTGGCTGGCTTGCTTCAATAGCTACCTGAGTACAGCTGAAAACGTCCCGACGAGGGAACAGAAATTGCACATCCTCCACTCGTGCGTCGGCACCGCCGTGTACACGCTCATAGAGGACACGACAGACTACAATGTGGCCATGGACTTACTTAAAGGACATTTCATGCGGCCGGTGAACCAAGTCTACGCTCGGCACTTACTGGCCATGAGGCAGCAACTTCCTGGTGAGTCTCTGGACGAATTTTACCGGGCCATCCTCGTGCTGGGGAGGAACTGCAGCTGCCCACAGGTTTCTGCTGCCGAGCATACCGAACTTTTGATCAGAGACGCTTTCATTGCAGGTATGCAGTCCTCGCAGATCCGCCAAAGACTTTTAGAGAGAGAAACTTTAAGCCTCACGGAGACACAGGCCCTCGCTTCCTCCCTAGACGTTGCGAATCGTAACGCCCACGCGTACGCCCCCGACCACGCGGCGGCCCCCTGGGCAGCGTGGAACGTGACCTCCCTCACCCCCACGGACTCGGACCACCCCCCGAGGCCTGCGCCACAGGGCGCCCCGATAAACCAACAGGGCCCCGCTTCTATTTTTGCCGCCAGGCAAAGCAGCCCCGCCAGCGCTGCCTGGCCCGCACCGCAACCTGTAAGGGCTGCGGCAAGAAGGGCCACTTTGTGGCCATCTGTCAAGCAGCAACCGCGGGTCCTCCCCCCCGCTCTCCTCAGGGGCCCCGTGCGGCCCACAAACCTCGCTGCCCCTACCCCCCACCGCCACGTGTGATCCCCGGGCGCCACCATTTTGGGCCCCCGACACCACGTGCGATCCCCAGGCGCCGCCATTTTGTCCACCCCCCCCACCATGTGCGGCCGAAGGGCGCCGCCCTCTTGGATCGGCACCGAGTACCCCACAGGTGACTACTCTCTGCCGGATGACGACTCGGGGTTTCTGCCACAACTCGCCTCAGTCACATTGGATCAGCCGCGGCCTCGCACTCTATCCACGGCAACCACGAAGATCCTCCTCAACGGCCACGAGAAAAGCTGCCTGCTGGACTCCGGGAGCACAGAGAGTTTCGTCCACCCCGCCACGGTAAGACGCTGCACTCTTCCTGTTTACCCAGTCAAACACAAAATCGCTCTGGCCTCCGGTTCGCACACGGTCCAGATCATAGGGTGCTGCATAGCGGACCTCACGGTCCTGGGGAGGGAGTTTAAAAATTACAAGCTCTTTGTCCTTCCCCACCTCTGCGCTGCAGCACTCCTGGGGTTAGATTTCCAGTGCAACCTCCAGAGCTTAACGTTCAAATTCGGCGCCACTATGCCCCTGCTTACTGTCTCAGCCTCGTGTCCTTCAAGGTTGATCCCCCATCCTTGTTTGCAAACCTCACCCCGGATTGCAAACCCGTCGCCACCAGGAGCAGACGGTACAGTGCCCAGGACCGGAGCTTCATCAGATCCGAAGTCCAACGGCTTCTGAAGGAAGGGGTCATCGAGGCTAGCAACAACCCCTGGCGAGCACAAGTGCTGGTGGTAAAGACCGGGGAGAAAAATAGGATGGTCATAGACTACAGTCAGACCATCAACAGGTTTACGCAGCTGGACGCGTACCCTCTCCCGCATATCTCCGACCTGGTCAACAGGATCGCGCAGTACAAGGTTTTCTCCACGGTGGACCTCAAGTCCGCCTACCATCAGCTCCCCATCCGCGCGAGTGACCGAAAGTACACTGCGTTCGAAGCGGATGGGCGACTCTACCACTTTTTAAGTGTTCCCTTCGGTGTCACAAACGGGGTCTCAGTCTTCCAACGGGAGATGGACCGAATGGTCGACCAATACGGTTTACGGGCAACCTTCCCGTTTCTCGATAATGTCACCATCTGCGGCCACGACCAGCAGGACCATGACACTAACCTCCGGAAATTCCTCCGAACCACAAAACTCCTTAATCTGACCTATAACAAGGACAAATGCGTGTTTAGCACCGACCGTCTAGCCATCCTCGGCTACGTAGTGCGTAACGGAGTGATAGGCCCCGACTCTGAACGCGTGTGCCCCCTGATGGAGCTTCCTCTCCCCCACTCCCTCAAAACCCTCAAGCGCTGTTTGGGCTTCTTTTCATATTACGCCCAGTGGGTCCCCAATTACGCCGACAAAGCCCGTCCCCTCATCCAATCTGCCACTTTTCCCCTGTCGATGGAGGCCCGCCAGGCCTTTAGCCGTATCAAAGCAGACATTGCAAAGGCTACGCTATGAGCTATCGACGAGTCCCTCCCCTTCTAAGTCGAGAGCGTCGCGTCCGATGTAGCTCTGGCAGCCACCCTCAACCAAGCGGGCAGACCCGTGGCCTTCTTCTCCTGTACCCTCCACGCTTCCGAAATCCGCTACTCGTCGGTCGAGAAGGAAGCACAGGCCATAGTAGAAGCTGTGCGACATTGGAGGCACTATCTGGCCGGCAGGAGGTTCACCCTCCTCACAGACCAACGGTCAGTCGCCTTCATGTTCGACAACGCACAGAGGGGCAAAATAAAGAACGACAAGATCTTGCGGTGGAGGATAGAACTGTCCACCTACAACTACGACATCTTGTATCGTCCTGGGAAGCTAAACGAGCCTCCCGATGCCCTGTCCCGCGGCACCTGTGCCAACGCACAAGTGGACCGCCTCCGAACCCTCCACGCGGATCTCTGCCACCTGGGGGTCACCCGCTTTTTCCACTTTATAAAGACCCACAACCTGCCCTACTCCATCGAGGAGGTCAGGACAGTGACCAGGGAATGCGACATCTGCGCGGAGTGCAAGCCGCACTTCTACCGCCCCGAACAAGCGCATCTTATAAAGGCTTCCCACCCCTTTGAACGTCTCAGCATGGACTTCAAAGGTCCCTCCCCTCCAACAACCGCAACACGTACTTCCTCAACGTGATTGACGAGTACTCCCGCTGGGGCTGTTTAGCTCACAGGGCTAATCGCTGGCTTTGAAAGCAGACCAAGGCAAGCCAGCAGCACGGTTCGATTCCCGTAACAGCCTCCCCGAACAGGCGCCGGAATGTGGCGACTAGGGGATTTTCACAGTAACTTCATTTGAAGCCTACTCGTGACAATAAGCGATTTTCATTTCATTTCATTTCATTTTCCCTTTCGCCATCCCCTGGCCTGACATGACCACGACCACCATCATTAAAGCTCTACACCATCTTCTCCCTGTTCAGCTTCCCCGCTTACATCCATAGCGATAGGGAGTCCTCCTTTATGAGTGACGAGCTGCATCAATTCCTGCTCAGCAGGGGCATCGCCTCCAGCAGGACAACCAGTTACAACCCCCGGGTTAACGGGCAGGTCGAGAGGGAGAACGGTACGGTCTGGAAGACCGTCCTGCTGGCCCTGTGGTCCAGAAATCTCCCAGTCTCCCACTGGCAAGAGGTCCTCCCAGACGCCTTCCATTCTATCCGGTCACTCCTCTGTACCTCCACTAACCAATTGCCTCACGAACACCTTCTTGTTTTTCCCAGGAAGTCTTCCTCAGGGACCCCGCTCCCCGCTGGCTGGCTACCCCCGGGCCCATCCTGCTCCGGAAGCACGTGCGGGTGCACAAGTCGGACCCGTTGGTCGAAAAAGTCCAGCTACTCCACGCAAACCCGCAATACGCATATGTGGAGTATCCCGACAGCCGACAGGACACGGTCTCCCTTTAGGACCTGGCGCCCGCCGTATCCCGGCCACTCCCCCCCCCCCCCCCCGCGCGCCAGCACCCCCCCCAACACCCCCAACCCCAACTGCCCCCAGCAGGCGCCCCCCCCCCGGCCCCACCGACACCTACACACACGTGGCCCAGCGGATAGGATGACCCTCCCCCGGCCTGGCCCCCGTAGCTCCGACTAGGGGTACGGACGCAAGAACAGGATCATCGCTCCCGGAGTCACGGACGACCACCGCTCCAACGTCGCCGGCACAGCTATGCAGGTCGAACAGGACATCCAAGGCACCCGATCGGCTGATTGAATCCATGTAACCTGCTGATGGACTCTTGTTTTTTTTTGTCTGTTCTCCATTTTTATTCCCCCCCATTTTCCCACACTGTGCATTGTTTCTGTTCTGTATTTTGTACATAATTGCGGGCCAGTGGGCAGCCATCAATGCAATGGTATGACCTAACATCTCTAGTCATACTACCAGTCTCTCACGTACTTACGGGACACGCACCCCCCCCCTCCATGTCCGCGTTCCCCGTACCCCCCTCCGGTTCCTTTTTCAACAGGGGGTGAATGTGGTAGTATGACTAGGGGTATTACAGTACCTGGAAATATGAGCTGCCATTGGTGCAGAGGACTCGCTGCCCATTGGCCCAGGTATGTCATGTGTCTCTCAGCCGATTGGCTGAGAGGTAGGTAGCTCCGCCTATGAGGCGGGGTATAAGAACCTGTGGTCCCTGGCAGTCTGCCATTCTTCTGTACGTCTGCTGCCGGGTCCACTTCTTGTGTATTAAAGCCTATCGTTCTGACTTTATCTACGTTTCGTGTCGATTGATTGTGCATCACAATGTTAACAAACACTCTTCCTTTGAGATGGGGTAGGGTGTTCAGGCAGGTTCTTTCTCCCCCAATGCCATCTTCTGCAAGAAAGGATGGAGTTTGTTAGTAAGAATCTTGTGAGACATTCAGAGAATGTCCCTTCAATAGTTGATAGTCAATTTCTAACATGTGAATGGTTGATAATTGAGTGTGCGGAAAGTAAAGCTTTTCACAGTGCGTGATTGTCTGAGACGTGAGGAAGGTAGTCTTGTAAGCAGTGTGATTCTTATGATTATTGAGGTGGTACGTAGTGCAGCTGTGAATAGAGTAAGAGAGCTGTTAGTGCGATCACTGATTGTCTTCCAACATTACCACCTTGTCCTGGGAGCAAGACTCTTGACATTCACATATCTTCTCTTTAAAGTTAACCGTTTGCTTCTATTAAATGTTCTAATTTGCAATCCAGCCTAGAATTGAAAAAGTTGTTATGAGCAGTCCCCCGGTGAGGACCCAAATTTGTTATCCCAGACGAGATCCGTCCATTTGTTACAACTGGTCCCTGGGTGAGGTCCCCAGATTTGATACCCGCTGTCCCCTCTGAGGGAACTGTCTCATCATGAGTTCGAATTTGTTAAATTCTGGATGGGATATCCCCAAATTGTTATGTCCCCAGGTGACGGGGATGAACTGGATTCCTTTCTTTATTCAACTCCCTCAATTGAGCGATGGCAGCACAGTAGCACAGTGATTAGCACTGTGGCTTCACAGCGCCAGGGTCCCAGGTTTGATTCCCCGCTAGGTCACTGTCTGTGCGGAGTCTGCACCTTCTCCCCGTGGCTGCATGGGTTTCCTCTGGGTGCTCCGGTTTCCTCCCACAGTCCAAAGACGTGCAGGTGTGAATGCGTCTCTAATTCACTTGTCTCTCAGTCCGGAAGAAACGGTCTCGAACACGTTCGTACTTTAGAATATTCTTTATTGCGATCGGGGCAGCCCTCTAGGTATTCCAAAGGTCCACCTTGGAGAGTGCCAAAGTTTTGCTCGAAACATCCTTTTTTTATATGTATTGTTAGGGGCTGTCTCTTACATTCACTTGAGCTCGCCCCCATTACAAAGTATAAATTTGTTATTAATTCGTTATTGCAATAGTTCCAGTACATAATTATACAGACTTTAAAGTTATCTATTGGCACATGAGTATTGTAGCAGTCTTAGCTTAATTAGCAGGTGCTAGTTATAATTGCAAGCGGCTCCCGTATTTCACACCCTGTCACCTGGCCATCTTCCTTGTTTCTCAAGGCTATTCAACTCCCTTATTTCAGCAAGTTCGTTCTCCTTTTACACTTGTAATTTTCCACTAACATATCCCATATTCATTCTGGCTTGTTCTAGCTATTAACCCTTGCTTCACATTCTCACAGGTTAGGTAGATTGGCCATGATAAATTGCCCTTAGTGTCCAAAAGGTTAGGAGGGCTTATTGGGTTGTGGGGATAGGGTGGAAGTGAGGGCTTAAGTGGGTCAGTGCAGACTCGATGGGCTGAATGGCTTCCTTCTGCACTGTATGTTCTGTGTTCTAATTGGTCACAAGATTAGGATCTCTTCCTTTGTGGATACCATTTCCCAGTCCAAATGTATTTATGTTTTAAAAAGAGCCAATTTAACCAGTCATTCTTGAGTTAAAGAAAGAGTGAGAAAAATTATTTTTTAAAATGCATGTACATACATTCACACAGATTAGAAATGAGGGGCTGGATTCTCCACCATTGGGATGCTCCGTTTTTCCGGCAGCCCAGGGGTTTCCTGACGACGTGGGGCTGCCCCACAATGGGAAACCCCATTGACAAGCCGGCATAACGGAGCATCCCGCTGGCGGGGTGAAACAGAAATGTGGGACAGGATTCTCCGCAGCCCCGCGTCGAAATTGCGTTTTGCGCGGGAGCAGAGAATCGCTGTTCCCGACCTGATCGCGTCCGGCACTGCTCTGGCGATTCTCTGGACCCCAGAGAATCGCCGTCAATCATGCCGCGCAGCTGGGGGGCCATTGGCAGAGTCCCTCCTAGCGATACTCCAATCCCAACCGGCCGATTTCCCGATGGCGTGGCTCTAACCACGTCTGGCCGGTTGGGACTGTTGCGCGACGGCTGCGGACTAAATCTGCGGCCGCCTTGGTGGGGGGCTGGGGATCCAGCACTGGGGTAGGCCTTATGGGTGGCTGGGGCAGCGATCGGGCCGATCCGATGGAGGGGCGCAGGGCCGAACGGGGGGACCTTCTTTCTCTGTGATGATCCGAGTCCGCCATGGCGCCCTGCGCGGCCGCTGGAGACCGCCGCCATGCACATACGCGGATTTGGAACCGGAAGTGCGGAGGCCCGTATCCACAGCGAAAGCTGCGTGAAGCTTCCAGTGTCCCTGCTAGCCCTCTGCAGGTAAGTGAATAGCTCTTTATTTTTTTCAATGAAACAGCACCGTTTTATGTCGGCATGGGGACATAACCCCATTTTTGGAGAATCCAGCCCGTGGCGGCGGGGCGGAGAATCTAGCCCGAGATGTGAATCAAAATCTAAGTTTTTTTTAAATATGAATCAGATTTTGACTTGTCCATGAGAAAAAGATGATGAAATGTGGCCATTTGAGATTCATGATTTCAGTAGCTCTGACATCAGCATGGTTTTGAGACTCCTGGTTCTGCAGGTTAACTGAGAGGAGTTGTCCTGCTTCCTTTTCAACTATGGCTTTGCTGACTTGGTTGTCTTCAGCAATCAGAAAAAGAGTGAGACTTTTTTACTTGCCAGAGCAAGGGTGACTGTTGCTTTCTATTTTTATTTCTGTGTCACACACTCTGACACACCAGGTTTTGCAGCTAGATTTTTATCCCAGTCCTTTGTGCATTTCTGTGAAGGGGACACCTACACAACATAGCTGACAGGATATAATTCCTGCTGAGATGATAGTCATCTTCAATTATCTCCATAGGAGATGGCAATTCACATTTGCTTGGCTTTTTCCTTTGAAATGCCTGTCAGAGAAAGGGTCGGACATTCCATTGCTCTCTCTTAGTATCACACACAGGAACGTCTTAGACAGTCACTAAATTTTACATTCTCAGAATTTACATCCTCAGCTATCTTTGGCTTTATGTCCATTTTTAAAGACAAGTCAATACGTCTATGCATTTTGGGGTTTTCTTCCATCATCATGTTAAAGCAATCCGACTACAGCAGGCAGGTTTAAATGTCAGGCAGCTTTCAGGTTCATAATGAAAATCCAGTTCGCCATCAAATTGCCAGTCAATATTTTTGTCTACGCATCTCTTTTTCAAATACAGTGGTTTGTGAGCGAGTGTTGTTTGACTTGTTATTTTGTTACAGGATGTTCTAACTTTCATATGCAGAGGTCTGGTCCAAAATGTGCCAATGTTCCAAAATGCAGATTCTAATTTTGTGAAAGGTATTATCACAAATCTGAATTATGAAGTCTTTATGAAGGACGACGTGATAATAAGAGAGGGTGCTGCGGGAGACAGAATGTTCTTCATTGAATCTGGTATTGTTTCAATAGAGACAACATATTATCAAAAGCACCTTTCTAATGGTGCTTACTTTGGAGGTGAGTGACACGGGGGGGGGGGGGGGGGAGGAATCTCCGCCCGCGTTGCACATGGCGTACATCCCACTATTCCTGGAAATTGCAGGAGAGCTACTAAACGGAGTTTGTGCTGGACACCGAACAGAGCACTATGGTTCCGGCCCACTGCACAATCTGGTTCATACCCTGGCTAGGTATGAACCAGATGAGCATACTTAAATAAGCATTTAAATATGCTCAGCCTAGTTTAAGCTGGCGTCTCCCGGCTCCCGGGATTCTTTATCACCGGCGGTGAACTGTGAGGCTGGCGGGAATCACTGCTGATCTCCATCAACGGAGACCAGATGTGATGACCATGCCAGCTGGGCACAGAGGCCATTGGAGCCCTCGGTGGTTGAGGACAGGGCAGGGCACTGCCAGGATGTCGAGAGACGGAGCCAGAAAGGAGCACCTTTTGTTGTAGATGAACTGACAGTGCATTTAGGGAGAGATTTGCAGTCTTGAGTGCTCCATGAGGTCTTAGAAAGTGAAGCCAAGAGCTTAGTGAATGAGTGAATTATAAGGGTTAATTTTTTTTTTAATCTATAGGCAGGATTCTCCGTTCCGTCAGACCCATTTTTTGGCGCAGTGCGCCCCCGCCGTCAATGGGATCCTCTGTCCCAGCAGCCGGCCAATTGAGTTTCCCACTGTAGCCACTCCCACGCCGTCGGGAAAACCGTTGGTGCGAGTGCACTGTCAGCAAAGGGGAGGATCCCGCCGATGGAGAATCCCACCTAATTTGTTTTAAAGTTTAGCAATTAACTAAAAAATACAGTTCAGAGGTGAGTTAAGTTTATTCCAGTCTTAAACAAGCATAATCAAGCTCTCTGAGTGCAGTGAAGCTATTAATTAGGTAGTTCGCTTAAACTGGTTTCTGCGCTTTAGTAGAGATTGATTCGTCATTGTTATTCAGAAAGTATAAATACTGAGGTTTCTGAGTACTGCTTGGCTACTTAACGTGTGAAGCCAGGAGTTTGGTGAGTGAGGAAGTTCAGTGAAGAGAGAAACTATAAATTAATTCTAAAAAATAACTTTAATTAATACAACAAAGATGGCAAGATGGGTGTAGTGTAATTTGGATTCTCCTGGACACCACTCCAATGCATGGCAACCACATCTGTATAAGTGTCTGTGGTTTGAGGAGCTTTGACTCAGATTTAATGAGCTGGACACCAAGCTACAGGCATTGGGACGCAACAGAGAGGGGGCATGTTACCTGGACATTTTGTTCTAGAAGGCAGTTACACCCCTTAGGTTAACATTGTCTGATTTGACCAATGTCAGGGACAGTAGGGTAAGACAGGCAGGTAAGGGGATTGAGAAGGTGGGAATGGAGAAGTCTTAGCCCTTATAATTGAGCAACAAATCCTTGCAGATTGTATGAACAAGAATGAGAGCTGTAGTGTGAATGAGCAAGCTGACCATGGCATCATGGTACAGGAAGCCATTCAAGTGGGGAGAGTTAATAGAAACATTAGAGCAAGTAGGGAAATATAGTCAGAAAGATCAATCGGTTGAGTGGCATCGGCCATTTGGTTCAGAGTGGGTTGTTTGGTCTGAAAACTATATATATTTGCGAAACTAAGGGAGAGTAAAGGAGTATTGGAGCATGATCAAACTTTTCATGTTTAATAAATATTTCTTTTGCTTATTAAAACTACAAGGCGATTCATCAGGATGTTCCCTGGGCTGAATTGTTTCAGCTATCAAGAGAGACTGGGTAGGCTGGGGTCGTTTTCCCCAGAGCAGAGAAGAATGAGGGGGATCCTGATTGTGGTGTATAAAATTATGAAGGACATAGATTGGGTGGACAGGAAGGTACTTTTCCCCTTAGTGGAGGGGTTAATATCCAGGGGTGTGGATTTAAGGTAATCGGCAAGATGTTTTGAGGTAATGTGAGGTAAAGCTTTTTCACCAGAGGGTGGTTGGATCTGGAACTCACTGCCTGAAATAATAATTTTTATTAGTGTCACAAGAAGGCTTACATTAACACTGCAGTGAAGTTATTGTGAAAATCCCCTCGTTGCCACACTACTGGGCCTGTTCAGGTGCACTGAGGGAGAATTAAGAATGCCCAATTCACCTAACATGCATGTCTTTCAGGACTTGTGGGAGGAAACAGGAGTGACCGGAGGAAACCCACGCAGACACGGGGAGAACGTGCAAACTCCGCACAGACTGACCCAAGCCGGGAATCAAGCCCAGGTCCCAACGGTGGTGTAAGCAGGAACCCTCACAACTTTTAATACCTATTTAGATGAGCACTTAAAATGCCAATCCATACAAGGCTACGTACCAAGTTCTGGAAAATATGATTAGAATAGTTGGGTGCTTGATGGTCGTAGCGGACGCGATGGGCCGAAGGGCCTCTTTCCGAGCTGTAAAATTCTTTGACCCCATAATTAGCTCTGCTGTGAAACTCTGTACCTCCACGTTCTACTAGAATAATTAAAGTTAGGTGGTGGAATTCTCTGTTCCTGAGGCTAAGTGTTGATGCTGAAGCAAGATTTGTGGACTTCTACGACAGCAAAACTGGTGCCACACCTGGACAGATTCAAAGACCATTAAGGGGTCAGTACCACATGGAACACAATTATTTCTAATGTGAAATAATGCAGGATTCGGCAGGTTCGCAATTGACACCCAGGAGACTGATAAGCTGCAGCCGCATATACATACTTCATTGAACACACACAAAATCCTTGCCAACAAAATGGCAGCGAATAGAGTGGCACACCGTTTCACGAACGCTGAGCTCAAGACCCTGTTGGGTGCCATGTAGAAGAGGTTGGCGACCCCGGGCAGGAAGGAAGCCGCTGTTCGCTGGGCCTCGACACAGGTGGCAGAGGTGGCCCGCACTGTTGGAAACGCTGTCTGGACCGGCCAACAGTGCAGGAAAGAAACTTCGCGATCTCCTCAGATGAGTAGCAGCAATGTGCCCCTGGAAACAACCCCTGTCCCACACACCTGTAATCCCACGCCCCTACCCAGGAGGCAGCTGAACCCCCACCCTGCACCACATGCCGGCACCCATACCAGCCGCCATGCACACGCTGGTGGGAAAATCCAATCCCATGCTGGTGCACAGGTTTCCCAGCGGCGAGGTTGACAACGGCGGGACTAGTAGACCGAAAAACATGCTTTGGGATGATCGATAAATCATGCCCTTGGTTTTGCGGTTGGTTTTGAGAGCGCGGATGGCGTTGCGTTGTACTTGAGTGACGTTCGGGGCTGCCTTGTGAATGCGACTGATGAATCTGGCATTGACACGACTTCTGACGGCTTCAGCATACATGTCGAGTCTAGGGCAGCAGCCTTCCGGAGGGGTCCAATTCATCACTTTCCTTTTCGTTTGCTGCACCGCAGATCTCGCGGTCTGCTGTACCGGTTCATTGGTCATCTCCTTGGGTTCGCTGTCGGCCTCTTGGGGTCTGTGGAAGAATTCCCGGAGCCTCATTCGCCTGATGAATTCCTCTGTGTCTGCCGCGAGACTGATGGGGTCCATTTTGGTGGTGGTGCAGAAATTGAGCCCTCTGCTGAGGACTTCGATTTCGTTTGGTTGAAGGGTGTAGTCCGACAAGTTGACAATAGATTTCCCTGTATTGTTTTCAACTGTGATACTGGGGGAGGCTTGGTTGCTGCTGGTGGTGATGCCGAGTTTCTCAAGCTTCCTGTTCTTGCTGTGCATATAGGTGGCATAGTATCGTTGTCTCACCTGTTTGGCGGTGTTACGCAGCTGGTCTGCTGTGTCCTGAGCGCAATTTGAGAATATGGCCTCTATCTTGGTTTCCAGGTTGCGTCGACTGCTGTAGAGCTGGTGTACGAGGTGTTTGAGGAGTGTGACAGAGGTGCGGCAGCAGAGTCTTTCAGCGTAGTCTGTGTTGTAGGTCGACTTGAGTGGGTTTGTGATCTGTAGCCCTTTCGGGATCTTGTCTGCTTTTTTGCATCTTTGTAGAAACTTAATGTCAGTGTCTATATGCGCAATCTTCCTGGAGATCCTCTCCACTTTGAGCCGGCAGTTTGTGGTGTCGATGGTAGCCATGATGTGGAGATGCCGGCGTTGGACTGGGGTGAGCACAGTAAGAAGTCTTACAGCACCAGGTTAAAGTCCAACAGGTTTGATTCAAACACGAGCTTTCGGAGCGCAGCTCCTTCCTCAGGTGAATGGCGAGGTATGTTCCAGAAACATTTATATAGACAAAGTCAGAGATGCTGGACAATGCTTGGAATGCAGGCATTTGCAGGTAATCAAATCATTACAGATCCAGGGACGGTCACCTTAGCACTTCGCTTTACCGCAAGCCCACAGACAACCTCACGATGCTCCACTTCTCCAGCTTTCACCCGAAACACATTAAAGAAGCCATCCCCTATGGACAAGCCCTCCGTATACACAGGATCTGCTCAGACGAGGAGGAGCGTAACAGACACCTACAGATGCTGAAAGATGCTCTCGTACGAACGGGATATGGCGCTCAACTCATCGATCGACAGTTCCAACGCCCCACAGCAAAAAACCGCACCGACCTCCTCAGAAGACACACACGGGACACCACTGACAGAGTACCCTTCATCGTCCAGTACTTTCCTGGGGTGGAGAAACTACGACATCTTCTTCGCAGCCTTCAACACATCATCAATGAAGATGAACATCTTGCCAAGGTCATCCCCACACCCCCACTACTGGCCTTCAAACAACCGCGCAACCTCAAACAAACCATTGTTTGCAGCAAATTACCCAGCCTTCAGAACAGCGACCACGACACCACACAACCCTGCCAGGGCAATCTCTGCAAGACATGCCAGATCATCGACTCGGATACCACCATTACACATGGTAACACCACCCACCAGGTACGCGGCACATACTCGTGCGACTCAACCAATGTAGTCTACCTCTTACGCTGCAGGAAAGGATGTCCCGAAGCGTGGTACATTGGCGAGACCATGCAGACACTGCGACAACGAATGAACGGGCATCGTGCAACAATCACCAGGCAGGAATGTTCCCTTCCAGTCGGGGAACACTTTAGCAGTCAAGGGCATTCAGCCTCTGATCTCCGGTAAGCGTTCTCCAAGGCGGTCTTCAGGACACGCGACAACGCAGAATTGCCGAGCAAAAACTTATAGCTAAGTTCCGCACGCATGAGTGCGGCCTCAACAGGGATCTTGGATTCATGTCGCATTACATCCACCCCCCACCGTCAGGCCTGGACTTGCAAAACCCAACCAACTGTTCGGGCTTGAGACAATTTACACTTCTTTAACCTGTGATTATCCCTCTCCCTGGATCTGTAATGATTTGATTACCTGCAAATGCTCGCATTCCAAGCATTGTCCGGCATCTCTGACTTTGTCTATATAAATGTTTCTGGAACATACCTCGCCATTCACCTGAGGAAGGAGCTGCGCTCCGAAAGCTCGTGTTTGAATCAAACCTGTTGGACTTTAACCTGGTGTTGTAAGACTTCTTACTGTGCTCACCCCAGTCCAACGCCGGCATCTCCACATCTTAACTTACTTAGCATTCCATAGAGAGGTCCTCCTTGCTGGAATGTTGTTGAACATTTTGAATTGTCTTGTTAAATATGTCCCACTGGTCATTTACCTTCTAATCTATTTACCCAATTAACTTAGCCAGTTCTCCCCTCATACCTATGTAATTGTCTTTGTTTAAGTTGAAGATTTTTGTTTATGATTGGAACATGTCACTTTCACACTTCATGTGGAATTGAATGGTATTATGAACACTATTTCCCAGTGGATATTTTTCCAGGGCACTACTATTTATCCTTACTTCATTACACTACATTGGGGGTACAATTCAGCAGACTTCAAAACAGGTCCGCTGTCAGGCGACATTAGCAGGGTGTTTCTGGGTGGCTGCAAAGCGAAGTAACACCCGCTATTCAATGGCACTTGGCTGACTTTTTGGCCTTGGAGTTTCTGTCCGCCAAGACTGCACTCAAGAGTGATACAGTATTCTGCTGACAAGCTGATCTCGCAAGCAGGAACTGCTGTCCACAGATTGGGACGCTGTTTTGTTCGGTAGCCCTGACTCCCCAACCTACCTCCCACCCTTTCAGGGCCACCTGCCCCGCTTTATCGACACTCCTGTCACACCTTGCCCCCACCCCACCCCACCCCCCCCCCCCACCCCCCCCAACTTTCTCCTGGTCCCTGGAACCTCACCCCCACCTCCCCTTCAAGTGACAGGGCCTGGCCCCTGGCAGTGCCAACCTGGCACCCAGGAAGTGCCAGGCTGGCAGGGAGAGTGCCAGGGTAGCACCTTCCCCCGTCCCCAACCACCCAGGGGCCACCAATGCCATGAGAGATCCCACCAAGGTGTATTACACCTGGTCCACATTTGTGTGGACCAGTACTAAATGGCACCCCGACGAGGTTTCCCGGGCACAGCCATTGACTCCCGGCACCATTAGGCTCTTTTAAATATGCTGATCTGGATCATGCACAGCGAGGGCCAGATCCAGATTGCGCTGGGCGGAGTGAGTTGGGTGACTTGTGATCCGCAGGCATGAAGTTCAATTTGGGGCTCTCGCGCGATTCACCTGTTGCAATGGGCGCAACAAAGTCGCTGAATTGCACCCCAGATCTAAGATATTTTTATCCCTAGATGGTTCCACAAAGTATTGCTCCAGAAAACTGTCACCATAACATTCTACAAACTCATCTTTTAGACCATTCTTGCCGATTTGATTGTCCCAGTTTATATGAAGATTGAAGTTCCTTTAAATTATTAATCATTACAGCTATTACATTCCCTTCAATAATTTCATGTTTGATGCTCTATCCAGCAGTATGTTAGGAGGCCTATAAATTACTCCAATCTCGTGTTTTCTGACTCTTGCTGTTCCTAATTTCCATGCATTCTGATCCTACTTCATGATTGTCTGAGGCCAGATCCTTTATCATTAATGTCCTTATGTCATCTTTTGCTTTCAGGGATACCCCTCCTCCTTTACTGTCTGTCTGTCTTTCAGAAATATTGTGTACCTGTAATATTCATTTCCTATCCTTGATCATCTTGTCACCATTTCTCTGTAGTGGTGATTAAATCTAATAATTTACCTCTATTTTTGCCATCAGTTTATCTATCTTATAGCAAAAGCTTCATGCATGCAGATAAAGAACCTTTAATTTAAATACTCTTATTTGCTGGTGTACAATTTTTGTTAAACTTTCCGTCCCTTGCTGACCCCTAGTTATACGATTAGCCAGGATAGTGGTCCCAATCCTGCTAAAGTGTAGTCCATCACAATGGAATAGCTCACACTTCCCTGAATACTGATTCCAGTTCCCCATGAGTCAAAAATGAACCTGGAGTGACACGGTAGCACAGTGGTTAGCGCTGTCGCTTCATAGAAGCAGGGTCCACGGTACGATTCCTGGCTTGGGTCACTGTCTCTGCATATTCTCCCCGTGTCTGTGTGATTTTCATCCAGGTGCTCCGGTTTCCTCCCACAGTCCGAAGATGTATAGGTTAGGTGGATTGGCCATGTTAAAAATTGCCCTTAGTGTCCAAAAGGTTAGGTGGGGTTACTGTGTTATGGGGATGGGGTTGGAGCTTGGGTGGGGTGCTCTTTCCAAGGGCCGGTGCGGACTCGATGGGCCGAATGGCCTCCTTCTGCACTGTAAATTCTATGATCTTTGAAAACCCCTTTTTCCCATTCCACTCATTGAACTATCTGTTTAATTCTCTAATTGACTTGACCCTGTGCCAATTTGTGTATGGCTCAGACAACAATCCAGAGATGATTACTGTGGTGAATGTATAAATACTGTTAATTCACCAGTGTACTGTGTTGCATTATACCATGCTATTAACCCTGTGGCCTCCACCTATGGGCCACTGTGTGGCTTCACCCATAGGGGGAGATGTGGATCATGTACGGGCTACGCCCATGGCTCTGCCCCTTATAGGACATATAAGAGCAGCAGACCTGCTGGACCGCCTTCAGTATTGTACCGGTCGCAGGCAGGCAAAGTTGTAAGCTGATTAAAACCACTGTTTACTTCGACTCGAATCTCCGAGTGAATTGATGGTCGCATCAATTTAATCAGCTTAAAGAACTACTATGGAGTCAGCCCTCAAACCTGACAGACTGGAACTCGATCCACAGGCCGCGGAGGCGATAGAAATTTTTTCACATTGGCCTCGGTGTTTCAAGGCCTACCTGGCCGTGTCGTCGACATCATCCATCACGGATGAACAGAAATTGAGTCTCCTCCATGCACGGGTGAGCCATCGCATTTCTGCCCAACTCGACGAAGCCACCTCCTATACTGAGGGCCTCGCGATAGTCAAACGCATTTACGTGCGACCTGTGAATGAAGGCTACGCACGACATATCTTCACTACTCGCCGCCAGCGCACCGGGGAGTCGCTAGATGACTATCTGCACGACCTCAAAGCCCTCGCGTGCGACTGTAACTATCAGGCCCTTACAGCCACTCAGCACATGGAACTCGCCGTCCGAGACGTTTACCTTGCAGGGGTCCGATCGAACTATGTGAGGCAGTGCCTGCTTAAAAAAGGGGCCCAGGACCTGGAGGACACGGTAAAACTGGCGACCTCGCTGGAGGTCGCTTTTCAGAGTCCCACTGCGTTCCCGGCCGACCACGTGACTCCCCTCGTGGGCCCCCGACCAGAGACTATCCCAGGCCTGCGCCGCGCGGCCACCCTCCACACCCCCGGCAATAAGGCCTGGCCTGCAACGTGAACTGCAGCAGCTACGGGTGAAAATGGCACTTCGCAAGGGTTTGCCTGGCCAAGCCTAAACACTTGAACTCGAATACACAGACTCGATCCACTGACTCTCAGGCTTGCAGACCCCGTAATGTGGCAGCGTGTCTGCTGACTGTGACTCCGCACAACACGTGCGACTCACGGGGGCCACCATCTTGGCCATCCTCCGCCACGCGGCTGACCACGTGTGATCCATGGGGGCCGCCATCTTGGGCACCATCTTTCATGCCGCTCGCCACGTGCGATCCATGGGGGCCGCCATCTAGGGTGCCATCTTCCTCGCCGCCCGCCACGGGCGATCAACGGGGGCCACCATCTTGGCCATCCTCCCCCACGCGGCCGGCCACGTGCGATCCATGGGGGCAGCCATCTTGGGCACCATCTTCCTTGCCGCCCGCCACGTGTCATCGCAGGGCCGCCCCAGCACCGCCGACAATGCCACCGACTACCCGCAACTCAGTGCAGTCACCTTGGACCAGTCAAGGCCCAAGCACCTCAAGAGCTCCATGATGGCCATCCGGGTTAACGGAGACGAGACACCTTGCCTGTTTGACTCCGGGAGCACCGAGAGCTTTGTTCATCCGGATCTGGTAAGGCGCTGTTCTCTCCCGATATTCCTGATGCAACAAACAAACAAATCTCCCTCGCCTCTGGGTCGCACTCATTACAAATTCAAGGGCGCACTACTGCAACCTGAACGATGCAGGGCGCCGAGTATACTAATTTTCAATTGTACGTGCTCCCAAACCTCTGCGCCCCTGTCCTCTTAGGACTCGATTTTCAGTGCAATCTCAGGAGCCTACCCATATGCTCACCCTATGCAGCCTCGCAACCCTAAAAATCAACCCCCTCCCCTCTTCGCTAACCTCCCCGCGGACTGCAAACCAGGAGCCACTCGAAGCAGGAGGTATAGTATGCAGGACAGGGCATTTATTAGGTCCGAGGTCCGGTGTCTCTTGCGGGAAGGCGTCATAGAAGCCAGCAATAGCCCCTGGAGAGCTCAGGTGGTGGTGGTCAAAAGTGGGGAAAAGTTCCGGATGGTGGTTGATTACAGCCAGACCATTAACCAGTTTACGCACCTTGATGCGTACCCACTTCCCCGGATTGCAGACATGGTGAATCAGATTGCGCACTACTGCGTGTTCTCCACGGTAGATCTGAAGTCTGCATACCACCAGCTCCCAATCCGTCCAGAGGACCGCCACTACACGGTGTTTGAGGCAGACGGCCAACTTTTTCATTTCCTCCGGGCCCCTTTTTGCGTCACAAACGGGGTTTCGGTGTTCCAACAAGCGATGGACCGAATGGTGAACCAGTACCGGCTGCGGGCCACGTTTCCGTACTTGGATAACGTCACCATCTGCGGCCATGATCAGCAGGATGACGACGCCAACCTCCACCGATTTCTCCAAACCGTCCAAAAACTTAACCTCACTTACAACAAGGAGAAATGCGTTTTCCGCACTACCAGGCTAGCCATCCTCGGCTACGTCGTGGAAAACGGGGTCCTAGGGTCCGACCCTGACCGTATGCGCCTCCTCCTGCAACTCCCTCTCCCTCACTGTCCCAAGGCCCTCAAGAGGTGCCTTGGATTTTTTTCCTATTACGCTCAGTGGGTCCCCCAGTATGCGGACAAAGCCCGCCCACTATTTAAGGCCACCCTTTTCCCACTGTCAGCCGAGGTTCGCCAGGCCTTCAACTTCATCAAGGCGGACATCGCCAAAGCCGCCATGCGTGCGGTGGACGAGTCTGTCCCCTTCCAGGTGGAGAGCGACGCATCAGAGGTCGCTCTCGCCGCCACCCTTAACCAAGCAGACAGGCCGGTAGCGTTTTTTTCACGCACCCTCTCCTCCTCTGAACTTCGACACTCCTCAGTCGAAAAAGAAGCTCAAGCCATCGTGGAAGCCGTGCGGCACTGGAGGCACTACCTCGCTGGTAGGAGGTTTACCCTCATCACCGACCAAAGATCGGTTGCCTTTAAGTTTGATCATACGCAGCGGGGCAAGATCAAAAATGATACGATCTTGAGGTGGAGGATCGAACTCTCCACCTATAATTACGATATAGTATATCGTCCTGGGAAGCTCAACGAGCCCCCAGATGCCCTGTCCCACAGCACAAGCGCCGGAGCACAAGACGACCGACTACAGGCTATCCACGACGACCTCTTCCACCCAGGGGTCACCCGGCTCGCCCATTACATCAAGGCCCGCAACCTGACCTTCTCCACCAAGGAGGTCAAAGCTGTAACCAGGAATTGCAAAATCTGTGCGGCGTGTAAACCGCACTTCTATCGACCAGATAAGGCCCACCTAGTAAAGGCTTCCCGGCTCTTTGACGCCTCAGTATCGATTTCAAAGGGCCCCTCCCCTCAAATAATCAAAATACCTATTTTCTTAACATTATAGATGAGTTCTCCCGTTTCCCGTTTGCCATTCCATGCCCCGACATGACCACCTCTACTGTTATCAGAGCCCTGCACAGTGTCTTCACCCTGTTTAGTTTCCCCAATTATGTCCACAGTGACAGGGGCTCGTCCTTCATGAGCGACGAACTGCGTCAGTACCTGCTCAGTCAGGGCATCGCCTCGAGCAGGACTACCAGTTACAACCCCAGGGGAAATGGCCAGGTGGAGAGGGAGAACGCGACGGTCTGGAAGACCGTCCTACTGACCCTCAGGTCCAGGAATCTTCCGGTTTCCCACTGGCAGGAGGTCCTCCCCGATGCGCTCCACGCTATTAGGTCCCTCCTTTGCACGGCCACAAACCAGACTCCTCATGACCACTTGTTTATCTTCCCTAGGGGAACTACCACAGGGGCCTCGCTTCCGCCCTGGCTGAGGACACCAGGCCCTGTTCTCCTTCGGAAACACGTTCGGATCCATAAGACCGACCTCCTGGTAGAGAGGGTCCAGTTCCTGCACTCAAACCCACACTATGCATACGTCGAACACCCCGACGGCCGGCAGGATACCGTCTCCCTCCGAGACCTGGCGCCCGCAGGCTCCTCCACCACTACCACTAATGTACCCCCCACACTATACCCCGCCCAACCCCCCGTGTCCTGCGTCCCCGCACCTATTTGGTTTCCGCGCTCCCTTCCACCCGGCACACCAGTCCGCAGGAACGAAGCTCCGGAAGAACCGCCCCCGGAACCGCACCAGACCCACTTCCACAGCCACCTGAAATGGCTGCGTCACCAGTGCTTCGTCGGTCGCAGCGTACGATGCGGGCGCCGGACCGACTGAATTTGTGAACCCGTCACCCTAGCCGGACTTAATTTTTTTTTACAGGGGGTGAATGTGGTGAATGTATAAATACTGTTAATTCACCAGTATACTGTGTTGCATTATACCATGCTATTAACCCTGTGGCCTCCATCCATGGGCCACTGTGTGTCTTCACCCACAGGGGAGCATTTACGGGCTCCGCCCATGGCTCCGCCCCTTTCAGGAAGTATAAGAGCAGCAGACCTGTGGGACCGCCTTCAGTATTGTACCGGTCGCAGGCAGGCAAAATTGTAAGCTGATTAAAACCACTGTTTACTTTGACTCGTGTCTCCGAGTGAATTGATGGGCGCATCAATTACATTTGATGTTTTAGGTTTTAATTTGGACCTCAACTCCTCAAATTCTCTTAGCATTCCTGGTTCTACATATGTCATTGGTTCCCATGTAAATCATGTAACTGGATCTCGCACTCCAAGACCCTTTCCAGCAGAAATGAGATGTCCTTAACCCTGGCAATGAACAGGCAACACAACCATTCAAACTCCGGTCGTGGCTGCAGAGAACAATATCTATCCCGCTGCCTATACTGTCTCCTATCATTACCACATTCCTCTTCCCTCTCCTCACTGGAACGGCATCCTTCATCATGACCCCATGGCCAGTCCTTCTCAACCACACAGGTAGCAAACACTTAAATTTGTTGGACAAAGTTAGGGTCTGAGGCTCCTCCATCACTACGATGCTGGGTCCCCATACTTGCCTGACCTGCAGTCACACCCTCCTGTCCCTGATAATTGACCAATTCTAAAGTTCTTCCTATCCTAAAGGGTGTGACTGCTTCCTGAAATAAAGTGTCCAGGTAACTTTCCCCCCTCCCTGATGCACTGCAGTGTCTGCAGCTCAACCTCCAGCTCCCGCAACCAGGATGTTGTCAGCACACATAGCCTTTGCTGCATCCTGTGTGCTGAGATGTTTCTTGATATCAAATGGAGCGAATGGCAGTGTCTGAAGTCTGGCATCTGTGATGTGCAGGACAACTCAAGAAGGTGGAGATGGATCAACTACTCAGCACTTCGGACTGAAAATGACTAGTTACTGTTAAACATACTTAAACTGTGGGTCGACACTATGCTGAGTTGACTGGAGACCTGAGGCTAACCTGACCAGACTATCTTACTGCCACATGGTGGATGTTCATGTTGTTGCTCACAGGCTCTGGCTGTCTCAGAGGCTGGATCCCAAGAGAGCGGGAAAACTAGTGCCCTCTGGCTTTATAGTGGCCGTGTCCTGTCTGGTGATTGGCTGCTGTGTTCTGTGTGTTAATTGGTCATCCTGTGTGTCAATCACTGTCTGTCTGTGCACCATCATATACTTGTGTGTATATTATGACATCGCCCCCTTTTTTAAAAATGTGTATGTGTCAATAAATAGTGAGTATGTGAATGTGCTTGACTGTGCAATGCATGTGAGCATATTTACCTGACTAGGAACCTGACTATATACAAAAAATATGAACGTATTTACATGGGACGGTATCTAGTGCAGATAGAGTGCATATAACAAATTACAGAGAACAATATGTACAAGCAACTAAACGAAGAACAAGCCAACAAAACATTCAGTCTATAAATTCAGTCCCTGTGGTCGGCGTGAGCTGCTTCACTTTAAGGAGCTGCTGGTGAAGGTGGTCAGAGTGGACTCCGAAAATGATCTGGTCGCGGATCATGGAGTCGGAGGTGGAGCCGTAGTTGCAGGACTGCGCAAAGAGACGGAGATGGGTTAGGAAGGATTGAAAAGGTTCATCCTTACCCTGCAGCCTCTGTTGGAACACGAAGCATTCAAAGCTCTCGTTGACTTCGATGTCACAGTGGCTGTCGAACTTGAGGAGAACTGTTTTGAACTTGGACTTGTCCTCGCCATCAGCAGATGTGAGGGAGTTAAAAATATGAATGGGGTGGTCCCCGGCTGTAGAGAGGAAGAGAACAATCTTTCTGGCTTCGAGGTCGGTGGCTTCGAGATACAGCTGAAACTTCTGATTAAAAATCTTCCAGTTGGCACCGAGGTTGACGGCGATGCGGAGCGGCAAGGGAGGGCGGACGCTGTCCATATTACCGGATGGCTGATCGCTGGTCGAAGGCAGACTATCACAAGGTAGGTCCGTCAAACTCTAACATCACGCACTGGTACCATGATGTGTTGGGTATGCTGGGTCTGCGAGGACTGCGTTTACCATAGCAGTGAGAGAGACAGGCTTCCAACACATGGAGAAATGCAACTCTATTTTATTGAACTAGTAACTGTTAAACATACTTAAACTGTGGGTCGACACTATACTGAGTTGACTGGAGACCTGAGGCTAACCTAACTAGACTATCTTACTGCCACATGGTGGATGTTCGTGTTGTTGCTCACAGGCTCTGGCTGTCTCAGAGGCTGCATCCAAAGAGAGTGGGAAAACTAATGCCCTCTGGCTTTATAGTGGCTGTGTCCTGTCTGGTGATTGGCTGCTGTGTTCTATGTGTTAATTGGTTACATGGACAGGGTGGCTATAGAGGGATATGGGCCAAATGCAGTGTGTCAATTAATGTCTGTCTGTGCACCATCATATACTTGTGTGTATATTATGACACCTGGTACTGCACCTGGCATGTGTAGTGATCTGCATATCTGTATGTACACAAGGGGTTAATGTAAATAGACTAGAACTAAGTAATCATTAGAGGGAGCATTAGAGATGTATAAATAGACAGACAAAGCCAGGATCACTCTCTTCACAGGAACAGCAGCTAGTGACCAGCAGCAGAAAAAGACAGTTCAGCACAGGCAGCTTACCTCTAGCATTTCTTATTTTATATCTTGATCATGTAACATGTAGTTTAAGCTCTGGAGAGAGAACAAACTTACTCAATAAAGCATTTGCATCAACTGGAAGACTACGAGCATCATTTGGACATAAGAAATAATTAGCATGCTTACCTACACTCCTCATTAAATCAGACCTGATGGTAACCGTAGAGTGAGGTTACAGATTGTGGTTTAATACAGTTCTGCTGATAGCCCACAGCACCTTATGGGTGCCCAGTTTTGAGCTGCTAGATTTATTCTGAATCTATCCTGTTGAGAACAGTGGTAATGCCACACAACATAATGGAGGGTGCCCTCGCTGTGAAGTTGAGTCTTTGTCTCCACAAGGACTTTGCAGTGGTCAATCTTAAATAGTATCTGCCATAGGCAGCATGGTAGCATTGTGGATAGCACAATTGCTTCACAGCTCCAGGATCCCAGGTTCGATTCTGGGTGGGGTCACTGTCTGTGTGGAGTCTGCACATTCTCTCCGTGTCTGCGTGGGTTTCCTCCGGGTGCTCCGGTTTCCTCCCACAGTCCAAAGATGTGCAGGTTAGGTGGATTGGCCATGTCCAAAATTGCCCGTAGTGTTGGGTGGGGTTACTGGGTTATGGGGATAGGGCGGAGGTGTGGACCTTGGGTAGAGTGCTCTTTCCAGGAGCTGGTGTAGACTCGATGGGCCAAATGGCCTCCTTCTGCACTGTAAATACTATAGGTAGATTGGCAGGAAAAGGTCAAATAGGTTTTTCCCTCTTTTTGGTTTTCACTGTCACTGGCTCAGTCAGGTAAATATGACCTTCAGTATGTAGCCTGCTGAGTCAGTCATGGTGCTACTGAGTCATGCCTGGTGATACATATTGAAGTATCCTACCTAAAGTGTTTTTTCCAAGTGATGTTTAACATGGAAACATGCTGACTTATCAGCTAAGGAAAGACAATAATTGCAATCAGCAACAGGCTTCTTTGCCCACGTTTGATTTGATGTGAAACTTCAAGGCATCTGGAGTCACTTGAGGACTCTTTGGGCCACTCCATGCTGACTGTATGCCACTAGGCTGCAATATGTTTTTAAAATATATTTTTGGATGTAGGCATCATCGCCAACATTTATTGCCCATCCCTAGTTGCCCTTCAGGAGTTGATGAGTTGTCTTCTTGAACCGTTGCAGTCTGGTGAAGACAAGACATACAGTGAAATGGAAATGTCTGGGATAGTGGCTGAAAGCACTGTTGGCAACATGGTAGCACAGTGGTTAGCACTATTGCTTCACAGTGCCAGGGACCCAGGTTCGATTCCCGGCTTGGGTCACCGTGCGGAGTCTGTACGTTCTCCCTGTGTCTACGTAGGTTTCCTCCGGGTGCTCTGGTTTCCTCGCAGATGTCCCGAAAGACATGCTTGTTAGGTGAATTGGACACTTTGAATTCTCCCTCAGTGTACCTGAACAGGAGCTGGAGTGTGGCGGCTAGGGGCTTTTCACAGTAACTTCACTGCAGTGTTAATGTAAGCCAACTTGTGAGACTAATAAAGATTATTATTATTGAGCTCTGATATTGTGAGCATGACCATGTTAGGCTGTTGCTTGTGCCATTTCTGTTTTAGCATGAGTTTCCAGATGATACTAAGGAATACTTTTCAGGATTGATTCACCCTTATTGTATCCAGTGCCAGGCAGTCCATCTGGTTTTATTCATATTAGCTTTTTTGTCGTGGCCTGATCCAACTGAGTGGCATGCATATTTCAGAGGGCAGAACATTGGTAAGACCACACATGGAATACTGTGTTCAGTTCTGGTTACCCTATTACAGGAAGGATATTGTTAAACTAGAAAGACTGCAGAAGAGATTTACGAGGATGCTACCAGGACTTGATGGTCTGAGTTATAAGGAGAGGCTGGATAGGCTGGGTCTTTTTCCCTGGAACGAAGGAGGCTTAGAGGTGATCTTATAGAGGTCTCTAAAATAATGAGCAGCATTGATAAGTAGAGATAGTCAATATCTTTTCCCAAAGGTAGAGGAGTCTAGAACTAGAGGGCATAGTTTAAGGTGAGAGGAGAGATACAAAAGAGAGCAGAGGGGAAATTTCTTCACACAGAGGGTGGTGAGCATCTGGGATGAGCTGCCAGAGGCGGTGGTAGAAGCGGGTACAATTTTGTCCTTTAAAAACAGTTAGACAGTTACATGGACAGGGTGGCTACAGAGGGATATGGGCCAAATGTAGGCAAGTGGGACTAGCTTTGTGATAGAAACTGGGCAGCATGGAGCAGCTGGGCCTGTTTCCATGCTGTAAACATCTATGACTCTATTGCTATGAATCTGGAGTCACATGTAGACCAGATCTGGTAAGTGCAGTAAATTTCTTTCATAAAGAACATTAGTGAATCAAATAGATTTTTAACAATTCAGTAGTTTTGAGACAACCATTAGTGACACTAGTTTCTTATTCCAGATTTATTTAGTTAACCAAATTTGAATTCCACAGCCATGCAATGGGATTTGAACTAGTTCTCCCAATTATTAGATTGATTTGTACTATAATATGAGTACTATGCAACACTACCTCATAGTAGTACGATAGCACAGTAGCAGGACGGCATGGTAGCACAGTGGGTAGCACTGCTGCTTCACAGCTCCAGGGTCCCAGGTTCGATTCCCAGCTTGGGTCACTGTCTGTGTGAAGTCTGCACGTTCTCCCTGTGTCTGCGTGGGTTTCCTCCGGTGCTCCGGTTTCCTTCCACTAGTCCCAAAAGATGTGCTGTTACGTAATTTGGACATTCTGAATTCTCCCGCCATGTACCCGAACAGGCGCCGGAATTTGGCGACTAGGGGCCTTTCACAGTAACTTCATTGCAGTGTCAATGTATTTAAGGCTTACAATAAATAAATATTACTAAATTATTATAGCAGGAATCTCCGCATTCAAGTCTGTGAAAAGTTTTTGGGCAGTTGAATGTGAGGTGAAAGGCAAAAGCGTTCCTTCACCGCTGAGAGGAAAATTCAGATCAATAAATTAAGCCAAAAGTAAATTCCATATAATTTTTCAACAGAACTGCAATTGTACGGTGTCTAAAGGAGCATTGATTGAAACAGCAAAGCTGATGTTGTTTTAAAAATTCTAATTTATTTTCAGAAATATGTCTTCTTACTAAAGGTTACCGGAAAGCAACGGTGCGAGCATTAACACTCTGCAAACTATATTCATTGTCAGCAGAAAAATTTAATAACTTGTTGAAGTTATTTCCTTCTGCTAGGGGGGAGATACTACTCGTTGTATCCAAAAGGCAACGAGCCCTCAAAAGTAAGTGACAATCCAGGAGACCATTGTTTGTCATTTGTAAACAATACTGGTAAGATGTTTCCTATAATTCGACACTGATGGGATTTTTCCAATAATTCCAGTGACTGGCTGGTTAGATGGAATTTAATAACCCAGCAGCATACTGGGAGCCTATAAAGAGGTGGGAAGGAGCAGGGCGGAGAGCCAGCCACCTTCCCGACTCCATTGAAGCCCTTATTTGATTAGTTAAGAGCTAATTAAGTGTCTCATTCAAGAGTCTCAGCTTTCTGCCTTCGTGAGAATAAGTGTTGACGCTGGGGCAGGATTCATTGACATCTACGACAGCAAAACTGGCACTACACCTGGACCGATTCAGTGACTGTTGAGGGGCTAGCACCGGTGCCATGCGGAACACAATTGATTCCAATGAGAAATGGTGCCGGTGCGGGGACATAGTGCCACCTTTTACTTATTCATGGACATGGACATCCGCAGGTCCCTTTGGACCTCAACCCTTTCAAATCTCTCACCATTTAAGAAAAATGCTTTTTTTTACTATAGTGGTTAACTTCACACTTATTCACATTATATTCCATCTGCCATGTTTTTACCGAATTACTTAGCCTGTCCCAGTCTACTTGAAGTCTCCTTGTATTGTCTTCACAACTTACATTCCCACCCATTTTTATGTCATCAGGAAATATGAAAATATTACATTTGGTCCCCACACCCAATTCATTTATAAAGATTGTCACCAGCTATGGCCCCAGCACTAATCATTGTGGTATCCCACCAGTAAGAGTCTGCTATCTTGAGAATGACTCATTTATACATTCTCAGTTTTCTGTCCGTTAACCAATTCACAAGCCATATTATTTATATACCTGCACCACCACCAAATACTCTAATTGTGTTTATCAAACTCCTATATGGCACTTTATCAAAGCCTTCTGAAAATCAAAATACACCACCACTCTTATCTATTCTGCATGTGACATCCTCAAAAAAACTGTCAATATTGATTTCCTTTTCAAATCCATGTTGATTCTGCGCAATCATATCATTATTTTCTAAATGTCCAGTTACCGCATCCTCTATAATAGATTGTAACATTTTCCCTACTATTGATGTTAAACAGGTAATTTGTTCTCGGTTTTCTCTCTGCGTTCCTTCTTAAATAGTGGGGTAACATTTAAATTAGAACGAGGAGCAGGCGTTCTGGCCATTCGAGCCTGCTCCGCCATTCAATGAGATCATGGTTGATCTTTTGTGGACTCAGCTCCTGCTTTCCCGCCCGAACATTATAACCCTTTATTCTTCAAAAAACTATCTATCTTTATCTTGAAAACATTTAATGAAGGAGCCTCAATTGCTTCACTGGGCAGGGAATTCCACAGATTCACAACCCTTTGGATGAAGATGTTCCTTCTAAGCTCAGTCCTAAATCTACTTCCCCTTATTTTGAGGCTATGCCCCCTAGTTTTGCTTTCACCTGCCAGTGGAAACAACTTCCCCGCATCTATCCTATCCGCTTCATAATTTTATATGTTCTATAAGATCCCCCTGCATCCTTCTAAATTCCAATGAGTACAGTCTCAGTCTACACAACCTCTCCTCATAATCCAACCCCCTTAACTCTGGGGTTAACCTAGTGCATCTCCTCTGCACACCCTCCAGCGCCAGTACGTCCTTTCACAGATAAGGAGACCCAAACTGAACATAATGCTCCAGGTGTCGCCTCACTAACACCTTACACAGTTACAGCATAACCTCCCCAGTCTTAAACTTCATCCCTCTTAAACTCCAATTCCTCATTTTCAAAAGCTTCTTGATTTCCTATACTATTTCTTGGAGACTTTGTGCATCTTCCTAGAGAAGACAGGCAAATAAATTATTCAGTTTCTCCGCCATTTCCCTATTCTCAATTATAAATTCTCCTGTCTCAGCCCATTTTTTTTGGAACATAAGAGTCATGTTGGACTTGAACATACTGGGTGCAATCTGCTGGTCGCATCGCGCCCGATCAGGTGCACGACACTGCCGGTAGCAGTCTCCATGGGCTTCCCGACAACCAGTACCTTGTGAGGTGTGACCAAGCCTTGCACATCTAAGTCGTTTAAAACCCATTTCGGCTTGCTCACCCAAGATCTACCGGGTTTCCGGCACCTAACGGTCTCCCCAGGGTGTCCCCAGCTCAGTGACGTTCAGTATTGGTCCAGTATTGGTCCACACAAACATGGACCAGGCGGAACGGCACCTGGAGGGTCTTCCAGTCCATCGGAGGTCCCTGGGTAGTCAGGGACAGGGCAGGGTGGCCACCTGACCCTCCCCCTGGAACACCAGCACCTTTGCACTGCCAGGCTGACACCTTGGCAGTACCACCCTAGCACTGCTAAGGTGCCCAGGTGGCACTGCAAAGCCAGCAGGAGCATTGTCAGCGTGGCTTTGCCAAAGGTCAGGGCCTGGAGGACCCATGCCCATGAAAGGAGGGTGGAGAAGATATGAAGAATGGGGATCCTGTGGGGGAATGGGGGACCCACAAGCCCTCTTAGAGATTGGGGAACCCTATCAAAATGTTAGACCGATCTCTGAGGAGCTGGTCTGGCCAGTGAGCACAGCTCCCTAGTAATGAAAACTATTCTAATTATGGGCTTGACCGAGGAAAAACAGCCCCTGGACCCAAAAAAATGACTGTGTGATTAGATAGCAGTGGGGAACTCACCAACAGGGCGGGTATGAAGGTGCCTCTGGAAAGTTGTTTGGGGGGGGGGGGTGAGTTGGTGAAGGGTGGGGATCCTGCAAGGGGGGGGCCTCATAATGGAATGTTACCACTTGAGTGATGTGGAGTAATGCCCATGTGTGTGTGTGAGGGGGGGGGGGGGTGACATTGCTCATGGGTAGGGGGTGTGGGGGACTCACAAGCCCTCTTAGAGATTGGGGAACCCTTTCAACATGTTAGCCCGATCTCTGAGGAGCTGGTCTGACCAGTGGGTGCAGCTTCCTAGTGATAAATTATTCTAAGTGTGGGCTTGACCGGGGAGAAACTCCCCAGGACCCCAAAAAAATAGCCGTGTAGTTAGATAGCAGTGGGGAACTCACCAACAGAGTTGGCAGCAGGACGCTCCCAGCAAAACCCACCACAAATGACATTTAGAAACATTTCTGTTAGATCGTACCCTCAGTTTCCCTCTCCACTGATGATGTCAGACTGGCTGAGTTTTTCCAGCACTTCCTGTCTTTGGGCAATTACAACCCAGTTCCTGAGTCCACAAACAAAACTTTCCTTAATTTGCTATTAATTACCAATTTCTATTCATATGGAAAGGGAAATGGAAATATATTTATTCAGCAGGGGTGCTCTTCTGAAGTCAAAGCTAGGGCATATCACTGGAAGAGATCAAAACGAGCTCTGTACTGGACTGTACCCTACCTGGATGCCCTTGATGATGACACTTAAGTACTTGTAATGAGAATGTTCTTCAGGTGGCACTAACTTTACTCACCTTGATAAATGCAAAGAATTAAAAACTGATCATTGTGGAGGTGGAATTGGTATTCAATGGAAAAGAAAAACAAATGTTCATAGAACAGGCTGTTGATTTGCTTTCAATAATTTTTGCGCTACCACTCAAATGCTATTTCACTCCCTATTCCTTTTTTTTAGTTCCATTTTATGTTACCAAGCAATGGTTCCTTGTTGGCTTTTCTTATCTGCTTTTTATCTTGTTTTATTGGCAGGCGCCATAGATCGCTGGAGGCCTGGTGGTTTATCTTAAAACTCCATAGTTGATATGAAGAATCAATAAATCTGTATATTTTATATTTGTATAATATTGTTTGAAAATCAACCACAATAAAAATAAACTCTATAGTTATTGCTTGTCCCTTATTAACAAAACTGATCTATTAAAAATAATAAAAATTAAATACATTTTTTTTAAGTGCTAGCTGTAGCTCAACTCTCACCTGACTCAGAAGGTTGGGGACTTGAGTCCCAATCCAGGACTTCAACACAAAAACTTCATACTTGACACTGTAGTACTGTATTGCTGGAAATTCCACCTTTTGGATGAAATATTAAACTCTCTCAGGTGGATGTAAACAATCCCTTGGCATGATTTCAAAGATCAGGAAAGTTATCGCCGATTCTCTGGCCTTTATTTATCCCTTAATCAATATCCCAAAACATAAATTGATCAATATTACATTACTGTGTGCTAAATTGGCTGTTGTGTTTGTTATCTAGCTTATGAAAGTGAAGCACTTAAATCGCTGTAAAGCACTTAAAGACATCCTATGGTAGTGAAAAGTGATATAAATGCAAATATTTGTTAAAAAGGGTACATTTTAATCTATCAATAAAATGGCATCATATTGGCAAATCTGCTTTCAAGCAGATTTAAAAGTAAGCTACAAAAGCACATGATAGGGTGATAGATTGGTGATATTTTGTCATTATTGCAAAACCTGAAAATATCTATATCACCAGTGTTTGACTATCTGGATACAGGTTATTTATGGAAAATCTAAAGCTCCTCCCCTGAATTATAGCTAGCATCAGGAAGACACTGATAACCATAAGGTCACATAAGGAACCACCATATCAATAATTTACTTTGATATCCTGGTGATCCCCATTTTTTTTAGTAATCAAGGAATGGTGAGTAGGCGATTTATAGATATTAAAATATGTGGATCGTGGGTGGGTGTCGGGACGGTCGTGGAGCGATCTGATTGAGGGAGAAGTGTTCAATGGCCATGATCATCTTTTAAGAATGGTGGCTCTGCTGCACATATGCACCCCCTCAGGCGGATCCGGCAGTGCGCAGGCCAGAGATCTGAGGCCCTTCCCCTCCTGTCTCTTCACCCACTCTGCCATTGTGCTACCCATCTCCTGTAGCCTATCCCGGCCCCGCCCCACTATCAGAGCTGCAGTTCCACTCACCACGGCTACCGTGTGTATTCCTGGAGAATGGCATGGAGCCCAGAGGGACAGACCGCCTCCTCTTGACGTCAGTGTGCTGTCTCACTACTGATCTTTGTTTTAAACAAAAATAAATGCCATTGTGACCAGCCTTTAAATACAAACAATGGAATCTTCATGTCACAAGCGGCAGCAGAGAGCAGGTCACGCACCCGGCTCATAGACTCTTGTCACACGTCCTGTACATCTGTACTTTGAGCGCAAAATCATGGAGGAGAGATTCCTCCATTTTGTAGCTGCCAACAAACAAGGCAACAGGACTGTGAATCATTGAAGATAGATCATTTCGTAATAAGGAAGAGCGGGCCAGGATCTCACAACTGAATCTGCTGGAGAGAGCTGCGACAGGAGAGTACAAGTCAAGACAAAGCAGTGTTGGTGTGAATGGTATACAGGGCCTCTGGTGAACATTAAGAAGAAACTGAAATCATGAACCAAGCAGCATAAAGATGATTTCTTGAGGTATGGTTGCTGTTAATTGTGCCAATACAAATCAGGATTTGATGCACATGTGTGTTTTTGCACACAAGTATTGGTAAATGCAAGTTTAAAACATCAAAACTTCATAGGCATTTGAAGACTAAGCATGGTGTGTTTGAGGGCAAACCTCTTGATTTTTTTCAAAGGATGCAGTGAGAACTTTAATCATCAACTGAAATCCTTAGCAGAAATGTAATATTGAATGACAAAGGGAATGAGATCGTGAGGGACCAAGCAGGCTCACCTGTCACATTAAAGATACGCAATAATGGTGGGTTGCGAAAGTCAGCCAGCATGGGTTGCGAAGATGAGCCCATTTTCTAACAGTCTTTGGCGTACATAGCTAGATCGAAGGCCCGCTACAAAAACATCCCACACAGCAAGCTCGCTATGTTTGGCCGCGGTTACGGCCTGGTAATTGCAGTCATTTGAGAGATTGTTCAACTCGCGTACAAATTCAGCTAAAGTTTCAGTAGCCCGTTGTCGGTGAGTCGTGAACACATGTCGAGCAAAGACCTCGTTCATGGGCCTAATATACATTTTGTCCAAAATCGCCAGCGCAGCGGTGTAGGAACCGGCTGGATTTAATTGTGTAGAAATTCTGTGGCTTACCCTCGCGTTCAGTAGGCTGAGCTTTTGTTCCTCCGTAGTTTCAGCGGTGCTGATTTCGGCCAGGTAGGCCTTAAAACATTTCAGCCAGTGGCAGAAGGTTTCTTTCGCCTCTGCATCCTGCGGATCGAGTTCTAGACGTCCTGGTTTTAGAGCGGATTCCATGCTTTACTTCGGCAGCATCTTAAGTGTATTAAATTGATGGAACCATCAATTCAGCGAACACGTGTAGTTGGATCTGAACAGAGGCTTTAATACACTTACAATAGAGCCAGCCTATTCGTCGTTGAACTTCAGGTGAACTGGCAGGCTGGCTCTAAGGCACTGATCTTTATACATCGGTCCCAGGGGGAGGAGTCCTGGGTGGAGCCAAGGGAGGAGCCCAGTACAAACTCTCGCGTACTCCAAGAGCGACTCCCCCTGGTTGTCGGATAGTGCAACTGCACTTACAATGGGTAGATAACGAACATATATACATGGAGTGATATTGGCAACTATATATAGTGTGAATCACATTCACCACAGTGCCTTTGGACGATGTCACCAAGGTACAGCATGTAAGTGAGAATTAAGAGGGGGCAAATACTTGCAGGACACCAGAGGTAATGGTGCAGGAGCAGGACGAGGCAACAAATTCCTAGTGACTGGACTGCTTTAAATGGATGGTGCCATTGATTGTATCTATATATAAAATAATAGATCCCCATCAACTTCACTCGTATGAAGGATTTAATTTCTTGTATCTGCAGATAAATTGATGGTCACTACTTCATAAGAATATATAAAATAGGGACAAGTGTAGGCTATTTAGCCCCTTGGGCTTGCAACTGCACTTTCCTGCCTACCCCAAATAACCCTGGACTCGCTTGTAGACCAAAAATCTGTCTAACCCAGCCTTCAATTACACAGTCTTCAATAGTCTCCAGGGTAGAAAATTTCAAAGATTAGTGATCCCTGATGTGTTGGGTACTCCTGACCTGTGGATACTGCGTTTACCTTAGCAGTAACATAGACAGAGCTACCAACACTTGTAAAAGTACAACTGTATTTTATTTAACTAAGAGCTCTTGAACATACTTTCACTGTGGGTCGACACTATGTTAGATTGACTGAAGACCTATGCCTAATCTGACCAGCCTATACTGCTAGCACATGGTAGATGTTTGTGCAACTGACTGCAGACTCCATCTGTCTCAGAGGCTGCATCCCGAATGAGCGGGAAAACTAGTGCCCTCTGGCTTGATAGTGACCGTGCTGTAACTGGTGATTGGCTGCTGATTATACTGATGTGTATTTTATGACATCCTCCTTTAAAAAAAAAATGTGTTTGTGGCAATAAATAATGTAGTATGTGAATGTTCTTAACTATGTGGGGCGTATGTGAGAATATTTACAGGACGAGATACAGAAACTCTAATATATTTACAATGGAAGGTGTCTAGTGCAGATGGTCAGTATGTAACACAAAACATAACTAGAACAACAGTATATACAAACCAGTGAGTTAATAAAACAGGGTAACAAAACAATCAGTTCATGAGTTCAAAAAGTCCATGAATTTAGGCAGTTCATAAATTCAGTCTCTGAGGTGGGCGACGAATTCTGGTTGACCGGTGGCTGGATGGTTCGGACATCCCTGCGTGGCTGGTGGGAGCGACGAGAGGTAGTAGGTTGAGCAGACCTGCATAGGGCTGCACAGTGACCAAGCTTGCCACACTGGAGACAGCGTCTGGATTTTGCAGGACCTTTCCGCTTTAAGTGGGCGGAGCCACAGTTGCCGCACATCGTGACGTCAGAACGTTCGGTGCGCCACCGCGCATGCACGATGTGGTCATGCGTGGTGCATGCCTGCACAATGCGGTCTTCTGCCTCGCCGTCCCCTCGGTCAGTGCACACATGCGTGGGAGCCCGCGAAAAGCACGCAAAATGGCTGCTCTCATCCAGGCTCAGGCACTGGAGCTGTTTAATGGCTTGCACCCGCTCTGCCATGCCTTGCTGCACCGTTTCAGCTGCTTGAATGTGCGAGTATCGGTTAGTGCCGTGTTCATGCAGAACGCATCTCGATGGCTATTGCAAGGGTGAGCTGTTTTAACTTTGAGGAGCTGCTGGCGTCGGGGGTCCGTTTGCACACCGAAAATGATCTGGTCACGGATCATCGAATCGGAGGTGGAGCCGTAATTGCGAAGGTGGGTGAGGAAAGATTGAGAAGGTTCATCCTACCCTGCAGACGCTGTTGAAAGATGTAGGGCTCAAAAATTTCATTTACCTTGATGTCACAGTGACTGTCGAATTTGAGCAGGACTGTCTTCACCTTCAGCGAATGTGAGGGAGCAATCTTCCTGGCGTCTGAAGCAGCTTCCAAGTCTGTAGCTTCGAGGTATAGCTGAAATCGTTGTTTAAAGATTTTCCAGTTCGGACCGAGGTTGCCGGTGATTCGGAGCGGCGAGGGAGGGCGGACGCTGTCCATACTACCGGATGGCTGAATGCTGGTCAAAGGCAGATCACTTGAAGGTAGGTCTATTAAATCTAACATCACGTACTGGTACCATGATGTGTTGGGTACCCTGGATCTGTGGAGACTGCGTTTACCTTAGCAGAACATAGACAGGCTCCCAACACTTGTAATAGTACAACTCTATTTTGTTTAACTAAGAGCTGTTAAACATACTTGCACTGTGGGTCGACACTATGTTAGATTGACTGAAGACCTGTGGCTAATCTGACCAGCCTATACTGCTAGCACATGGTAGATGTCTGTGCTACTGACTGCGGACTCTGTCTGCCTCAGAGGCTGCATCCCGAATGAGCGGGAAAACTAGTGCCCTCTGGCTTTATAGTGACTGTGCCCTAACTGGTGTTTGGCTGCTGTGTTGTGTGTGTTGATTGGTCTTGCAGTGTGTCAGTCAGTGTGTGTCTCTGCACCATCATATACTGATGTGTATATTGTGACAATCCCCAGAGAAAATGAATTCCTTCTCATCTCCATCTTAAATAGGAGACCCGATTATATTGAAACTGTTCCCCTAGTCCTAGATTCCCCCACAGGGGGAAACATCTTCTCAGGAACTACCCTGTATGTCAAACCTCCAAAGAATCTTTCATGATGCATTAAGATCACCTCTCATTCCTCTAAACTGCAAAAGAATATTGACTCAACCTGCAAGACCTTTCTTCATAAGACAATTCCTTCATCACTGGAATCAACCTAGTGAACCTTTAATGAACTATCTCCAAGGGTATCTCTCTTTTAATAAAGAGGACGTCTCTGTAGGCAGTACTCACATGCTCTTACCAACACCTAATAAAGTTGTCACAAGACTTCTGTACTTTTATACTCCATCCTATTGCAATAAAGACTTTCATCCCATTTGCCTTTGTAATTATTTGATGAACTTGCAATGTAACAATTTGTAATTCATGTACAAGGACACCTAAATCCCCTTGTATCACTGCTCTATGCAAGCCCTCTCTAAAAGTGGGCAACCTCAATTTTTTCCACATTTTACTCATCTATCAAATTTTAGCCCACTCACTTAACCTACCTATAACTCTGAGGGCAAAATTCTCCCATGGCAGGTGAGGGGCAGAGAATCTTGCGGGAACCACAAAAGTCAGAAATCATCAGTATAAAAACAGCTTGCAATCCTCCCAATGCCAGGTTAATGGCAGCTTGGTTATCCAGCTGCCCTGATGGCACAAACACCATTTGCATTAATTTTCTTACCATGAATGCTCATTAAAATAGCAGCTCACCGGAATCTTCCGACACTTTCCAATCTTGCATCACGCCAGTGGAAAATTAAGTCAACCTCAAACCCATTTGGAAAACAGTAAGAAGTCTTACAACACCAACAGATTTGTTTCAAATCACTAGCTTTCGGAGCGCAGCTCCTTCCTCAGGTGGAAAAGAGTGGTATTCTCAAGGCAGACCTCACTTTGCTCAAGACTTTTGACGTGAATGCAACAGTCATAGCCTACCTGCCATAGTTCCAACCTGTGCTATTCCTGTTGTGCCTGTGCAGATGGTTTGTGCCCTCTAGGTCCATACCAAGCACTATGCTGAAGGACTCACGCATCCTCCAATTAGACCGACTCTGATCAGAGGTTGTGGACTGTAGGGCTCTTCTGTTCCAGGATTTGATTCCATTATCTGTAGACATGGGCTGCAAGGTAGCACAGTGGTTAGCACTATTGCTTCACAGCATCAGAATCTTGGGTTCGATTCCTGGCTTGAGTCACTGTCTGGCGGAATCTGCATGTTCACCCCGTGTCTGCGTGGGTTTCTTCTGGCTGCTCTGATTTCCTCCTACAAGTCCCGAAAGACGTGCTTGTTAGGTGAATTGGACATTCTGTATTCTTCCTCGATGTACCCGAACAGACGCCGTGGTGTGGCGACTATGGGATTTTCTCAGTAACTTCATTGCAGTGTTAATGTAAGCCTACTTGTTATATTAGAACATAGAACAGTACAGCACAGAACAGGCCCTTCGGCCCTCGATGTTGTGCCGAGCAATGACCACCCTAATCAAACCCACGTATCCACCCTATACCTGTAACACTACGGGCAATTTAGCATGGCCAATCCACACATCTTTGGACTGTGGGAGGAAACCGGAGCACCCGGAGGAAACCCACGCACACACGGGGAGGACGTGCAGACTCCACACAGACAGTGACCCAGCCGGGAATCGAACCTGGGACCCTGGAGCTGTGAAGCATTTATGCTAACCACCATGCTACCGTGCTGCCTGTTGTTATTTGAGTAACATAAGTCACCACTAACCGTAGACAATGTTGAAAGATACTCCAGTCCTTGAAGTAAGTTGAAAGTATTTATTTAGTAACGACAAAGCTATTAGTTGAGTTTGACACTCTGCTGATCTAACTCTAGTAACACAGTTAACTTGACTGGCTGTACAAACTATATCTCAGCCATATAGGGGCTGTTTAGCACAGGGCTAAATCGCTGGCTTTGAAAGCAGACCAAGGCAGGCCAGCAGTGCGGGTTCAATTCCCGTACTAGCCTCCCCGAAAAGGCGCCAGAATATGGCGACTAGGGGCTTTTCACAGTAACTTCATTTGAAGCCTACTTGTGACAAGCGATTTTCATTTTCATTTCATTTTCATATGTAGTGGCGTGATTGAGATCTATGCTACATTCCTGTTGTTACATCCTGTTGTTACTCCAGTCTCTGCTGGGTGAGTGAGGCGGACAGCCTGTGTGTTGTGTTTTATGTTTGTGTTTGTGGTTGCGTAATGCCCTCTAGTGGTGATGCCACAGCTGAGTGTTATGATTACTCATTGGTTACATGTCTAGGTCTGATGACCCATTGGTTACATGTCCACATATCATTACACTTGTGACACTAATAAAGATTATTACTGTGCTGCAGGACCCATACACCCTCTACTTCAACCGACCAAAGTTTGATTGGGAAGAGGGTGCAAGGTGAGGGTGGGGCGTGAGTTGAGGGTGGGGCTAACAAAGAGGCAATAAGGAAAGAGGTCTGTGAAAGGGCAGGGGATAAGGATAAACACAAGGAGAGCAATGGGGAAGGAGGGCTGTGCTAGTGTTAGCATGAAGGGCGAGGGGGCACAATGGAAAGCAAAGGGGCAAGATGGTGAAGGAGGATGACAAAGAATAGAAGAGGAAATGGAAACTGAGGAGAAAAAAGCTGGACCTTGACAAGGGTACATGAAATGCTAACAAACCAAGGGGTCAAAGGGATACCACATCATACACTGGAAGAAGATACACGTAGGCTCTAGAATGGGAGGTTTGGGGGTGGAGGGGCAGGTTTATTAGTGTGGCACATTAGAGATGGTTTGTGCCATTGGAAGTTGGGGGTGGTGTATTTTGGGAGGGTCACTGTTGTCCTCAGTCCCCTTTGAAAAGGGGAAATATGCCACGGTTCCCATTGTAGTTCAGGGGCTTGCACACAAGAATCACAGAGTGCAGCAATTCCTCCTGAGAAATGGAAAGCAGTCAGATGAGAGGCAGTCCAAGATATATGTGGACTTTAGTCAGAAGACAGATAGAAGACTATCTAACAAGTATGTCATTTGGATACTGATGAAGGGGATGGTCCATCAGGAGTGGCCAGAATTAAGGCACCACGACTAGCCCTACTGCACAGACAGGGAGGGTACAAAGCGTAAAAAAGCAATAGTGGTAGGGGATTCAATAGTCAGGGGCACAGATAGGTGCTTCTGTAGCCGCAAAAAGGACTCCAGAATGGTAGTTTGCCTCCCTGGTGCCAGGGTCCTGGATGTCTCTGAGCAGGTACAAAGCATCCTAAAACAGGAGGGAAATCAGACAGAGGTCATTGTTCACATTGGCATGAATGGCATAGGTAGAAAGAGCATCGAGGTCCTGCAATGGCAATTTAGGGAGTTAGGTAGGAGATTAAAAAGCAGGACCTCTAGGGTAGTAATCTCAGGATTACTCCCCATGCCATGTGCTAGCAAGGCTAGCAACAGGGATATAGTGCAGTTGAACACTTGGCTAAAGAACTGGTACACAAGGGAGGGCTTCAGTTTTTTCAATCACTGGAATGTCTTTCAGGGGAGGTGGGGCCTGTACACCTGAACTGGAGGGGCACTAATATCCTGGCTGGGAGGTTTGCTAGTATAGTTCGGGTGGGCTTAAACTAATTTGGCAGGGGGGGTGGGAATCAGGACAGTAAGCCAGAAGTGTAGAGACTGGGGATGAGCATGGTACCAGGGTCAGGCTGGCTAAGAGGTAGGGTAGGCTTGGGGAGGTCGAACTCAGTTGGCCTGGAGGTGTGGAGTGTATGCTTCAAAGCACAAAGTATAACAGGTAAAACAGATGAGCTTAAAACGTTGATTCATGCGTGGAACTTGGATGTGGTTGCGGTAACGGAGACTTGGTTAAAACGGAAAAGACTGGCAGCTAAATATTCCACGATATAGTTAATTTAGGCGAGACAGGGAGGAAGTTAAAAGAAGTGGTTGAGTTGCAATACTGGTGAGAGAACATATTACAGTTATACAGAGGGAGGACACCATGAAAGAATCAAGTAACGAGGCACTGTGGATAGAACTCAGAAACAGGAAGAGGGCAATCATGTACTTCAGGCCTCCCAACTGCCCATGGGAAGTTGAAGAACAGATATGTAAGCAGGTTCTGGATAAATGTAGAAATAATAGGGTTGTTGTATTGCGAGACTTTAATTTTCCTCATATTGACTGGAAATCCCTTAGGGCTAAAGGGGGGGGGGGGGTTGTGGTGGGGGTTGGGGGGGGGGGGGGGGGGGGGGGGTCTGGATGGTGAGAAATTTGTTAAGTGTGTCCAAGTAGGTTTTTTTGGAACAATATGTGGATAGTCCAACTAGAGAGGGAGCTATATTGGGCCTAGTACTAGTGAACGAGCCCGGTCAAGTCATCAACGTTGCAATGGGAGAAGGTGTGGTGGACAGTGACTACAATTCTGTAAGCTTTTAGATACTCAAAGAAAAGGACGAGTGTTGTCCTAGGATTAAGGTGCTAAATTCGGGGAAGGCTATCTGCAACCAGATTAGGCAGGATTTGGACGCTGTTGTTTGGGAGAGGCTGTTTGAGGGTCAATCCACCCTACTTAAGCCCACGCCTTCACCCTATCCCCGTAACCCACAAACCTCATTGAATCTTTGAGATACTAAGGGACAATGTATCTTGGCCAATCCTGCTAACCTGCACATCATTGCTAATGAGTTGGCAACAACCATTGCCTCAAGGAATAAGGATTCCAAGATCTCCCATCATACACTTCTAATAAAGATTTAAACACATCTCCCTGACAGCACACAAGAGTCTGGAGACTAGTTGCATCGAGGTTGACATCACATGAATGTTCATCTCAGAATGGGACACTGTCAGATGAGTGGGAGGATAACTAAACTTTGAGATAAGTGAATTCATAAGTATAAATTCACAACGCCTTCAGTTGACCAGAATATTAACACACCCATCCAATAATTTTCAATAAGTGCAATTTATTTAGCGATGGGGTACCCATGAACCAGAAGTGACATCAAAATGTTTTAACTTTCCTAACCCAACCATTACGGCTTGGTGTAGTCCCAACCTCTGCAGCAGAGGTGGAAGCAGCCTGCTGATTGCTACATCCTGATGCTTGTGATGACCATGGTGGATGTCCTCTGATGGCCTGGAGGACCCTGGTCTGATAAGGGGATCCTGCTCAGGGCTGAAGTGCCTGCACACCTTTGGAGTATCTTGAGTGGAGGCCCCAGGGTATCCAGTTGATGCTCATCCTCCCTGTGGATGCCAGAGGGCCCCGGCATGATACCTGAAGGGAAATTAAGATACACCATTCCCATGTCAGCTACATCCTAATGGTTCCCACCAGGTTGTGTGGCCACGGAGTGCAGGGAAATTCAGCAAGACCTGTTGAACCAAGGTCTCCATTGTGATTGCCAACCTTCCCATGATGACCTTAAAGTCCTCGCATGTTGAAGATACAACATTAGACATACGCAGGCGGATTCCTCCATTTTCACTCCAGGTTGCTGAGTGACTCTCGAACCTCTGCCTGATCCACTGCTTGCTTTTGCATCTACACCAGTGAGCTGTCAGCCACTTCCAGAGGTTCATGATCTGACATAACTGAATGGGTGCCTGGTCTCCAGCGGTCTTCAGACTGCTGGATATCTGGGCTCACCCTGCCTTCCACTTTTGCGGGGATGTGTCTGTGAGTGACTCCAAGTCTAATCTAGAGTTATGCCCCAGCAAGGCATGTGTCTCTAGGCTAGTGGAGGGTATGGGTGAGTGCTGTGATGGAGATTTGTGAGCCTTCAGTAGTACAGGGCATTAGTGAGATCACAGCTGTAGTATTGTGTACAGTATTGGTCTCCTTATTTAAGGAAATATGTAAATGCATTGAAGCAGTTCAGAGATTTACTAGACTAATACCAGGCATGGGTTGGTTGTCTTATGAGGAAAGGTTGGAGATGTTAGGTTTGTATCTACTAGGAGAGTAAGAGGTGACATAATTGAAACCTTTAAGATCCTGAGGGGGATTGACAGGATGCATGTACAGAGGATGATTCCTCCAGTGAGAGAATCTAGAACAAAGTTTAATACAATGGTCGGCAACTTCAAAGGATATCAAGCAGTAGTCTTGGTTCAGCCGGTACATCGGTCCGAGGCCCGGAGAGCCAAGAAGGGGCCCGTGAATCTCTGAAGGGCCCTTAAAATTATAATTAATTAGATAAATAAATCTCCAACTTCTTTCCTGAGATTTGTATTCTAACTGTTTAAAAATAAGGGGTCACTATTTAAGACAGAGATGAGAGAAATCTTCTTCTCTCAGAGGGTTGAGAGTCTCTGTAACTCACTTCCTCAAAATGCAGCGGAAGCAGAGTCCTAGAATATTGTTAAGGCAGAGCTCGGTAGATTCTTGATTAACAAGGGGGTGACAGATTATCGAGTATAGGCAGGCAGTGCCGGACTGGCCAGGGTGTCAGCTTGCCTGATGGCAAGTGGGCCCCTGATGAAGTGGGCCCCCTATATCAAATGAAAATACAATAAAGAAACAAACACAGACAACTGTTTTAGTAATAAAAAGGAATAAGAAAAAAAGAGAATAGGACACAAATAAGCAGTGCATGAAAAGGAACGAAGCAGGGGAGGTAGTGGAAGGATGTGGAATAGGGGGGCCCGGGTCGGGCATAATTAAGGAAATTCCATGTTTTCAGCAAGAGTGTGTGAATTTAAAGATAAAGTTACAATTCGTGATTTGAGATGGTCGGCAACTTCAAAGGATATCAAGCAGTAGTCTTGGTTCAGCCGGTACATCGGTCCGAGGCCCGGAGAGCCAAGAAGGGGCCCGTGAATCTCTGAAGGGCCCTTAAAATTATAATTAATTAGATAAATAAATCTCCAACTTCTTTCCTGAGATTTGTATTCTAACTTAATAAAATATAATTATTTTTAAAAAGAGCAATACCAAATAAAAATGCAATAAAGAAACAAACAAATAATCACTCAGTGTATGAAAGAACGAAGCAGTGCTAAACGGATGTGAAAAGGAGGGGGGGGGGGGCTGGTTCATCCGGGTCGGACATAGTTGGAAATCCACGTTTTCAGCAAGAGTGTGTGAATTTAAAGATAAAGTTACAGTTCGTGATTTGAGATGGTCGGCAACTTGAAAGGATATCAAGCAGTACATAGGGCCGTGAGGTCACCGAAAAGGAGAAGTGGTACCTTTGACCGTGAATCATGAGGTCAAAGATATTGACGTGATAAGCCATGATCGGTAAACTCAAAGGGTTGCGACTTGTAACACTACACTGGTATCAAACTGGACATGTTAACTTTGGTCGTGGGACCATTCTTAATGTCCTACTAGAGTCGGACCAAACTTCTAAGTTTCAACAGTTGTCTCAGTTGCTTGCTGGTGTGAACACTGGACAGTGGATTGTCTCCTCTTCTGAAGCTGCATAGGCCACAGTAGTATTGACTAATGAACATAGCCTATTGAAGTGTAAGTAAGTTATTTTATATTTTTTATCAAGTAGGGGTTTATCTGGCGTTCCTTCAAGTTATTCTTGCAATCATCAATATTCATTTTTCCCAATGTGGCAATTTTTAATTAAGTTTTTATTTCAGGAATATTACCCCTACCAGCATGGAAAAGAAAAAGCATAAATCTGGGTCACTAAAACTCAAAGAACAAAAAGAAGCAGAAAGGAAGGAATCAGCCAAGCAATGCAGGCCTATTACAGAGTTTATAATACCACAAGCACAATCCACATCAATAGCCAGTTCTGCAACAAATAATCAAGAAGCAAGAAACAATGCCCATGGTGATGATGCAATGACATGCGAGTTACAAGAACAGAGAAGAGCTACTTTGAATGTAGAGACAAACACAAGTGCATCCATTACTAATCAACCCAGGCCCAATATTTCTTCTGGCTTCCTTGTTCCGGTATCTGTACTGCCTGTAGTTGCAACATCTGAACACATAGCTTCAACTAGTGACAGGGAATCAGATATTCCTTCAAGCATAAATGACTTGGTTTCTGAAGCACATCCTGTAAATGAACCTACGCAAGAAAATGAAAGATCAATTACTGGAATCTTCCAATATCCATCACGAGCAAAGCTAAAACAGTTTTTTGTTGAACATCCACTTCAGCCACTTGATGATCTGCCATTTGATGCTCGTTTGTATGAGAGGAAAATTATGAATAACTCAGTCCCAAGAAAATGGCTAACATAACAAAGAAAATAGATGCTTATATTGTTCATACTACTTAGCCTTTGAGTTTCCCAATACTTGTAATCCATCACCCTTTGTACGTGGCTTTAGTGACTACAGGCATATTAGCCAGAGCTTGACTTTGTATGAATCGACAACAACACATGTCAGAAATGCTCAGCAATATATCAGTGTGGTTAATGATGGCACCTTAGATAAATATTTTGCAGCATCACTAATTAAAAGGAAAGAAGTATTGAAGCAGAGAAGTATTGTCATGAGGATTATAGACATCATAAAGATGTTAGGCAAGAAGCAAGCACTTCCTTTTCGAGGTCACAGAAATGAATTGGCCTACACTCTAGATAATGAGGTTCTGAATCATGGCAATTTTTTAGCTACAGTGCAGTTGATGGCAAAATATGACCCCATTATGGCAGCTCACGCTTCTGCAGTGCAAAACAAGTCTAAACAAAGAATCAAACGATTAGAGCAACAAGGAAAGGTTCAAAGCAAAGGTCATGGTGGACTTGTTACATACCTGAGTAAAACAACTATAAACATGTTAATCAAAATTATGAAGAATATGATACAAGAAAGAATTAGTCATGAAGTTTCTCAAGCAAAATATTCTATTCAGGTTGATTCAACACAAGATAATTCATCCATCGATCAGTTTAGCATTATTATTCGGTATGTGCTTAAAGGTATTATCTTTCAGTTGTGTCAAGTAATGATGGTACAGGACAGGGACTATTTGATCTATTGATTGAAACATTAAAATTGACCTCCAAAAATGTTTATCTGATAGCACAGATGGCGCTGCAAGCTACCATGGCCAGTATAATGGTTTACAAAGTAAAATTGCTGATGTGGCTGATCAACATATATGGTGCTATGCCCATGTCTTGAATTTGGTGATAACTGAAACAACAAAATGTTGTGTGCCTGCAGTTTATTTTTTCAATTTGTTCCAGAATATAGCAACTTTTGTGAAAGCATCATACAAGAGAATGGCTGTATGGATAGAAGTTGTTGGAAAACATCTAGGACAAGAAAAAATTAAATGATTAACGCTAATTGGTGAGACCAGATGGCCAGGAAAATCCAATGCAGCAACAACTATATTTGAACGTTTTGATGATGCCGCTGCCAGTACTTTCGTAAATCTATTGACATGCTTATCAATGATACAAGATTCAGAAATGTTTGATGCAAAAACAAAACATGAAGCAAATGTTTTACTTCAAAGTCTTCTAAAGTTTGAAACCATATTGACAGCATTTACTTACTTGCATATATTTGAAACTACAACCCCGTTATCAAGTTATCTACAGACAAGTGGTTTAGATATGTTTACTGCATGGAGTTTGGTAGATTCAGCTACAACAAAGTTGAAGGAACAGACAAGAACATTTGATAACGTTCACAGCAAGGCTTTGGAATTTGTAAATAAATGTAATAACAGGATTTCACAGATGAATATGGATGAAAATCAAACATTGGAAATTGATGAGTTGGAAACAGCATTGCCAGTTAAGAGGCAGAGGAAGAAGAAAAGAATGGCAGGAGAACTTAGTGATGATGAAAGAAATTCTTCAGATTCTCTAGCTGATTTTCGAGTAAATGTGTTTAACCTAATAATGGATCGCGTTGTCCAGTCACTAGAATCACGCTTTGTACAACACAAACAGTTGTATAAAGATTTGTCCTGCTTGGACCCAGCAAAGTTAAAAATTATTGCAGAGAAGGGCCTTGAAGATGAAGCATTGGAAGGTATTATTAAGCTGTTTCCACAAATCAGCAAAGATCAAGTAATATTGGAATAGTTTTCTTTTGCTTCAAACTTTGATGTATTAAAGCTATTGCTTAATGATGGTGAGAATATGGATTCCAGTTGCAACAATTGTAAAATTTGCAGCACTTGCCCATCTTGTGTACTAAAAATTCTGGCATCCAACAGACTTCATGACGAGGCATATGATAACCTTTATGAACTTTATAAAGTCATCTGCACACTATCAGTTATTCAAGTCCAACGTGAGAGGACATTTTCAAAGCTAAAGATCATAAAGACAAGGTTAATAAATTCGCTGTCTGAGGAGAATTTGGAATCATACATGTTGCTATCCATTGAAAAGGAATTGTTAGATGAATTGGATGCCGAAGCAATTATTGGCAGATTCGCACAATCATCTAACGAACACAAACGATTGCTCTTAATATAGTGGACTGCATGCAATGCTCTATTGTGCTTTTGAACTATCTATTAATGTGTAAATTGTGCAGTAAACTATTTAAAAATATCAACCAATTACTTAAAATTTTAAAAAATAAATAAAAAATTCAATTATAACAGTCTGTATTTACATTTGGTATCTACTGCCAGTAATATGTACAGTACATATACACTGTAATTACTAAGAAATACACATTTTTTTTCACAAACATTTTAATTGTACCCTTTTTTCCATATGTATTTTTTGAAAATGTTATTTATTCGTTATGAAAATTAAATGATAGCATTGTAGTTGTGGGTGGGCCCCCTTTGTCTCCTGGCAACCAATATTTTTAGACCCAGTCCGCCACTGTAGGCAGGTATGAGCGCTTGAAGTTATAACCAGACCAGCCATTATATTATTGAATAGCTGAGCAAGTTCGAGGGGCCAAGTGGGAACTGCTCATAACTCACAGTGGCCAGTGGGAACTGAGTTGCCAGAACCACCTGCCACCACACTTAGACTACAAAATGGAGAATTCCTTCCTTTGTGTTATCCTCTTAATGTACTTTTCTTTTTTAACTTATACTTTTACTTATTTTGTATAATCAACAAATTTGCCTATAATACATTAATGTCCCTTCATTCAAGTCATTAATATAGATTGTAAATAGCTGATGTCCTAGTTCCATGGCACCCCATTAGTTACAAATTTCCAACCTGAAAATGGCCCATTTATAGAATTTCATAGAATTTACATAGAATTTACAGTGCAGAAGGAGGCTACTCGGCCCATTGAGTCTGCACCTGCTCTTGGAAAGAGCACCCTACCCGAGGTCAACACCTCCACCCTAGCCCCATAACCCAGTAACCCCACCCAACACTAAGGGCAATTTTGGACACTTAGGGCAATTTATCATGGCCAATCCACCCAACCTGCACATCTTTGGACTGTGGGAAGAAACCGGAGCACCCGGAGGAAACCCACGCACACGCGGGGAGGATGTGCAGACTCCGCACAGACAGTGACCCAAGCTGGGAATCGAACCTGGGACCCTGGAGCTGTGGAGCAATTGCGCTATCCACAATGCTACCGTGCTGCCCTAATTCTGGCTTTATGTTTCCTGTTTGTGAGCCAATCCTCTACCCATGCCCCAACACCATGAACTCTTACTTTGTGTAGTAACCTCTGATGTGGCATCGTATTGAATGCCTTTTCAAAATCCAAATACACTGGAGTGGACTTTCAGCCGCCCGCCACTGGTAGTGGGGTTCCAGGTGCAGCAGGGAATCGAGTGTCGGGCTAAAAACGGGATCGGTTCTGATGCTCCTCACCACATCAAAAGAAGTTAAGTGCATTCTGCTGAGAAAAAGAGGATATGGGGGGGGGGGTTTATGTGGTAGGGGGACTTGGGTCACCTTCATGTATGTGTGCTGTGGGGGGGAAATGGTGACCTGTAATTTCTGTGATAGTGGAGTGGGGGGGGGGGGGGGGGTGAAGGAAGCCCCTACTTGTCAGTGGGGGGGGTGGTAGGATTTGCATTGTGGAGGGGAAGAGGGCTCACCACCGGGCCTCAGTTGGGCTGCCCGCTCAAAATGGCAGCCCAATACCAAGATTCCAAATAGAATCCTGTGAGATAACCACCATGCATCAATTAGGGAGAGGGAATTTCTCCTGGTGCCACTCCTAGCGCCAGTGCAAACCAGGGGCAATTCTACTCAGCAGGAGAATTTAGTCTCCCAAAGAGAGTACCCAGCCCATTATGCCTACTGGTTCCCATATATTCACCCTGCTTGTTAGATCCTCAAAGAAGTCTCATAAATGTGTCACACACATTATTGACTCTGCTTTGTTGTGTTTGGTGTTCGATGTCTAGCAAGGAATTCACAGAATTACTTGTGACTTGTTCAAACCAAGATATTTATTAATACACATGTAGTAAGATAATGATCTGATACAGAGCAAGTTATCATGGAGTTTCTTTACACTTCCCTGGAACGACAACTATGTATGACTGTCCTCATGTACACCTGATAACCTTCCTGGATGACCAGATCTGCCTGCACTCATATCTGAGTGCCTTGTCACATGACCACTGTCTCGAGACCGCATGGTGGATCTGTACCGCTACCTGCTGGTTGGAGGTCGCACCACCAGCTACCTAAATATTGTTTACAGGCATATCACAAATGCTTAATTGTATTATATCAGTGACAGGCAACCTAGGCTAGTGAGTGTGCCGTGTGAGTGGCACTCCTTCATCTTAGCTAGCCAAAAGATTGGAATTAGGCTTGTTTACTAACCTTGACCCCATGAATAAGAGTAAATACATTTAAATACATGCCGATTTTTTGTAATGAGTTATATATTAATAAAACTAGCAATGCCAAATGGTAAAAACATAATAAGTATTTACACTTTGGAGGCAGCACATGGCTATCACAGTCAATGTTGTGTGCAATCAGTGTACACACAGTTCATATGCCCTTGCCTTACGTGTATATCACTTTGGTCATACCGGTAGGAAAAAAGCTACACGACTGGAAACAGGCAGAATGTTGGAACTCTGAGCGTCGGCAACAGGCAAAAAAATGTCTTGAGGGCCGCACTCAGAACCCAGATGGGCCACATGTGTATTATGTTTTACTAAATGTCCTGGTACAACTTCCTTAATAGATTGCAGCATTTTCCCAGTGGCAGGTCAATTGGCCTATAGTTTGTGACTTTCTGCCTCCCTTTCTTCAAAAGACATGTTATATTTGTTGCTTTCCAATTTGGTGGGACCTTTCCTGAATCCAGGTAACTTTGGAAGTATGCACCCAATGCATTAACTTCATTTGAGATATTTAGGAAACGTGGTTACATGATTGATTGATGGCTGAAGACACGGGGCACGATTTACTGGCCATGTCCCGAGATGTTGCGATCTGGGTCAAACCCATTGTGGGCGGGACCCAATCTCGCAGGGTTAAGTAAGTTTCGAAACCCACTTAATTCTGCTGAAGCCAGATCAAATGGCTATCTGGCATCTCTCGGCCTTGCCAAGGAGATCCCAGCTAGGTGCCGTTTAGCACTGGACCCCACAAACAGGCACCCTGGCAGTGCCGTGCTTGCCTGACAGTGCCCGTTGGGCACCTGGGCAGCAGCCTGGCACTTGGGGGGGGTCGCCCACGCGATCGGAGGCCCCCCGGGTGGTCAGCCTCCATGCAGGGTGGCACCCAGGCATTGCTGGTGCTACCCGGGCATCTTTGCACTGCCAGCCTGTCACCCAGGCAGTACCACCTGCCACCTTGACAGGGCCCCCAGGGTGCTAGCCTGGCACTGCCCAGGTGCCCAAGTGGCACTGTCAGGCAAGCACGGCACTGCCAGGCTGGCATTTTGTCTGTGCTGGGGATCAGACCTGGGGGTGCCCTCCCTGTATGAGGTGATGGAGGGTGCGCCCCACCCATGGCATTTAAGAATGGTGTCTCGTGGAACAGATGGAGGAGTAATTTAAAAGGTGGGACATGATGCCGCTATCGCTGGCGGGCAGAGTGCAATCCGTCAAAATGACGGTTCTCCCGAGGTTCTTGTTCCTCTTCCAGTGCTTGCCCATCTTTATCCCTAGGGCCTTTTTTAAAAGGGTGACCAGCAGCATCATGGGATTTGTTTGGGCGCATGGCACCCCGAGGGTGAAGAGGGTCTTCTTGGAGCGGAGTAGAGATGGGGGGGGCTGGCGTTGCCCAACCTCTCGGGGTACTATTGGGCGGCCAACGTGTCGATGGTGCGTAAGTGGGTGATGGAGGGGGAGGGGGCAGCATGGAAATGGATGGCGAGAGCGTCCTGTGGGGATACAAGCCTGGGGGCCCTGGTAAAGGCACCGTGGCCGCTCCCTCCCACGAGGTATACCGCGAGTCCGGTGGTGGCGGCTACCCTCAAGATTTGGGGGCAGTGGAGGCGACATAGGGGAGAAGTGGGGGGCTCGATGGAGGCTCCATTAAGGGGGAACCATAGGTTCGTCCCGGGGAACATGGATGGGGGATTTCGGGGATGGTATAGAGCGGGCATTAGACAGCTGAGGGACCTGTTTATCGACGGAAGGTTTGCGAGCCTGGGGGAGTTGGAGGAGAAATTTGGGCTCCCACCGGGAAACATGTTTAGATATCTGCAGGTAAAGGCATTTGCTAGACGGCAGGTGGAGGGATTCCCTGCGCTCCCCGCGAGGGGGGTGAGTGACAGGGTGCTCTCGGGGGTCTGGGTCGGGGAGGGGAAGATATCCGATATCTACAAGGTTATGCAGGAGGTGGTAGAGGCGTCAGTAGAGGAGCTGAAAACGAAGTGGGAGGGGGAACTGGGGGAACAGATCGAAGACGGGACATGGGCTGATGCCCTGGAGAGGGTAAATTCTTCCTCCTCGTGTGCGCGGCTTAGCCTCATCCAATTCAAGGTGCTGCATAGGGCCCACATGACTGGGACGAGGATGAGTAGGTTCTTTGGGGGTGAAGATAGGTGTGTCAGGTGCTCGGGGAGTCCAGCGAACCATGCCCATATGTTCTGGGCATGCCCGGCGCTGGAGGAGTTCTGGAAGGGGGTGGCGAGGACGGTGTCAAGGGTGGTGGGATCCAGGGTCAAGCCAGGATGGGGACTCGCAATCTTTGGGGTTGGGGTAGAGCCGGGAGTGCAGGAAGCAAAAGAGGCCGGTGTGCTGGCCTTTGCGTCCCTAGTAGCCCGGCGAAGGATTTTGATACAGTGGAAGGACGCGAGGCCCCCAAGCGTGAAGACCTGGATCAATGACATGGCGGGCTTCATTAAGCTTGAGAAGGTTAAAGTCGCCCTGAGAGGATCGGTGCAAGGGTTCTTTAAATGGTGGCAACCTTTCCTCGACTTTCTGGCTCAACGATAGGGTACTGGGACAGTAGCAGCAGCAACCCGGGGGGGGGGGGGGGGGGGTGGGGGGGGGGGGGGGGGGGGGGGACGTTGATTATGTTGGCTTATTTTATTTAAATCTGATTTATTTAATTTTCATTTATGGTTAAGTTCTCTTGTTGGGGGGTGGGTGGGGGTAGTGTGATACATGTGATGTTACGGTATGGGGGGAATTGTGGGTGTTATGGGGCTGTTAGTTGCATATTACTGCTTGTTGCTATACTTGTTGTTATATTTTTTATTTTCTGTAAAAAATTCCAATAAAAATTATTTTTAAAAAAAAGAATGGTGTCTTGATCTCTTCCTCTACTGAGGAACTCTGTTCATCAGAACTCCCCAGTGCAGCAAATGAGGCGAAGTACAGCCTCGGGGGGGAGTGGTTAGATCACGTCATTAATTTTGAAATCCAAGGACAGTGACCATAGATGTAATTCTCAGTTTGGGAGACTATGTTCTCCCATTGGAGCTGACCCGCAAATCCGGAAGTGATTCACAATCCTTTGCCAAGCAAATTTTTGCATGGCAGTGATGGCGATTGATTCCCTAATGAATCCTATTATCAGGCAGCCATTTTGAGCAGGCAGCCCGATCGTAAGGTCTGACAGTTGCACACCCCCTCCTCCTACGCAATGCAATTCAGCCGCCACCCTCCACAGTACAAGGGTGACCCCCCCCCCCCGCCAACCCCCCCTCCGCACAGAGTCACAGAATCATAGAATCTACAGTTCAGAAGGAGGCCATTCAGCCCATCGAATCTGCACCAGCCCCTGGAAAGAGCACCCTACTTAAGCCCACACCTCACCCTATCCCTGTAACCTACAAACCCCACCTAATCTTTTAGACTCAATGGGGCAATTTATCATGGCCAATCCACCTAACCTGCACATAGGGGCTGGTTTAGCTCACTCGGCTAAATCGCTGGCTTCTAAAGTAGACCAAGCCCGTCAGCAGCACGGTTCGATTCCCGTACCAGCCTCCCCGGACAGGCGCCGGAATGTGGCGACTAGGGGCTTTCCACAGTAACTTCATTGAAGGCTACTCGTGACAATAAGCGATTTTCATTTCATTTTTCATTTTCATCTTTGGACTGTGGGAGAACCGGAGCACCTGGAGGAAACCCACACAGACATGGGGAGAAAGTGCAAACTCCACACAGTTCCACAGGACTGTGGGAGAACCGGAGCACCTGGAGGAAACCCACACAGACATGGGGAGAAAGTGCAAACTCCACACAGTTCCCCAAGGCTGAATTAAACCTTGGACCCTGGAGCTGTGAGGCATCAGTGCTAACCACTGTGCAACCTTGCCATTCTGCCAGAGATCCCTATTAGAGAGCCCCCCATTAGAGACCCCACCAGAGATCTCTGCAGAGAGACCCCTGGAAGCCCCCCAAAAGAGAGACCCCTGCCTGGAAACCCCCCATAAGAGAGAACCCTGCTTGGAAGCTACAGAGCAGTGCAGACAGAGGCAGCGAAAACAAATCACTGCTCTAAAACCCATCTCCAAGGGTGGTATGTAGAATAATGGTTAGCATTGCTGTCTATGGCGTTGAGGACCCGGGTTTGAATCCCGGCCCTAGATCACTGTCCATGTGGAGTTTGCACATTCTCCCCGTGTTTGTGCGGGTTCCAGCCCCACAACCCAAAGATGTGCAGATAAGGTGGATTGGAAAAAAAAATAATTAGGTACTCTAAATTTAATTTTTTTTTAAATTGAAAACAAACCTCATCTCCAACATACCTGTTGGCTCTAGCAATTGAAGCAGCACCTGTCAATTCCTGGAAAGAGAAAACCAGTCAGCTAGGTTTAAGCCCCCTCAGAGCTTTGATCTACAAATTTTCATTCATATCTCTGCAAAATTACTTTAACTAGGTTGTGATTGACATCCAGCTGTCTGCATTATTTAATTCCTCTCCCTTCACGCTTGAATGGCTTCAAGTACCCAGCTGAGAAAATAATCTAATGTTTAAAAATATCTAGCTACGATTGACAGCTCCTGGACCACATCAAAGACAGTTTAGTACTTTTTGCAGATAAAAAGAGAAAGTGAAGAGTACTTGAACTGGTTAGTTTCATAGCTTCCAGCGCTGCAAAATGGAGAATCCAGCCCCATATTATTTTTGCCAAAACCGTAGGTTCATTCAGCAAGCTTTGGGTTCTATCAGGATCACTGTGGGACATAATGCTGGAATTTATAAGTCCATCTTCAAGTCACAGCTACATTTAAATTAAATAATCCTGCAGTCAAAATAAAGCCGCACATCTTTGTGTTGGCACTTACATTTTTTCACGAACTCTGTAAAATGTGATTTTTCATAAAGTAATAGGTAAAATAAGGTTACATTGAAGTGAATCCCCTTTTAGGTTATGAGGCAAAACATTTGATTTGAACAAGTATAATAAAAACAAAATACTGCAGACACTGGGAATCTGAAACAAAAACAAGAAATGCTGGTAAAGTTCAGCTGAGTTTTTCCAGTGTTTTCTAATTTTGAAAGTTCTGTTTCTACTTATTTATGATACTATTAATCAACATATTCAAATAAACACTTAATGTGGAAATAACACATAAATCAATAATATATTAGAAAAAAAATCAAAATAATGTATGCTGATATATTGCAATATCAAATAAATCATTTTTGTCACATTTTTAAAAACATTTTGCATTTCCTATATTTCTGTAATGTTAAATTTCTCTATTTGAACAAAACTCCGCACATGCTAAATATAGTTTGTTTATTATATTTTAGTTTATATCTTGATGAATACTCATAATTACTCATTTCGCTAGCTGAAATTTTGAATCAAAAGTTAAAGGATTCAATGTCTTTTACCTCATGCTAGCTCCCTCTAGACGCATGGAGACCTCCTCGACCTGGCTCCAGATTTAAATTGCAGTGGTGAAAGGGGGAGTCCATGCTGCAGACATTGTTAAATACTTGTGGGCTGCCTACTTCAAATTCAGCACCAAGTGGTGTGGCTTTGCCACCGACTGCAAAATGCAAGCCATTGTGTGTTCTTTTTTATTCTGGAGATGCTGTATTGAGATATGAAAACATAACAAGTTGCATTGTATCAAATATGACATTTTCTTCGTCACATTAACTTAAATGCAGTGCAGACATGAACTGTCAAGTACTTTCTTCCCTGGCACCAATATCCTGGGGGGAAGATTTGTTAGTGCTCTTGGGGGGGGTTTAAACTAATTCAGCAGGGGCATGGGAACCTGGATTGTAGTTTTGGTGTACGGGAGATTGAGAGTATAGAGGTCAGGAGCACAGATTTGACTTCGTAGGAGGGTGCCAGTGTTCAGGTAGGTGGTTTGAAGTGTGTCTACTTCAATGCCAGGAGTATACGAAATAAGGTAGGGGAACTGGCAGCATGGGTGGGTACCTGGGACTTCGACGTTGTGGCCATTTCAGAGACATGGATAGAGCAGGGACAGGAATGGTTGTTGCAGGTTCCGGGGTTTAGGTGTTTTAGTAAGCTCAGCGAAGGGGGCAAAAGAGGGGGAGGTGTGGCGCTGCTAGTCAAGGACAGTATTATGGTGGCGGAAAGGATGCTAGATGGGGACTCTTCTTCTGAGGTAGTATGGGCTGAGGTTAGAAACAGGAAAGGAGAGGTCACCCTGTTGGGAGTTTTCTATAGGCCACCTAATAGTTCTAGGGATGTAGAGGAAAGGATGGTGAAGATGATTCTGGAAAAGAGCAAAAGTAACAGGGTAGTTGTTATGGGAGACTTTAACTTTCCAAATATTGACTGGAAAATATATAGTTCGAGTACATTAGATGGGTCGTTCTTTGTCCAATGTGTGCAGGAGGGTTTCCTGACACAATATGTTGACAGGCCAACAAGAGGCGAGGCCACATTGGATTTGGTTTTGGGTAATGAACCAGGCCAGGTGTTAGATCTGGAGGTAGGTGAGCACTTTGGAAACAGTGACCACAATTCGGTGACCTTTACGTTAGTGATGGAAAGGGATAAGTATACCCCGCAGGGCAAGAGTTATAGCTGGGGGAAGGGCAATTATGATGCCATTAGACATGACTTAGGATGTGTTGGTTGGAGAAGTAGGCTGCAAGGGTTGGGCACACTGGATATGTGGAGCTTGTTCAAGGAACAGCTATTGCATGTTCTTGATAAGTACGTACCAGTCAGGCAGGGAGGAAGGGGTCGAGCGAGGGAACCATGGTTTACCAAAGAAGTGGAATCTCTTGTTAAGAGGAAGAAGGAGGCCTATGTGAAGATGAGGCATGAAGTTTTAGTTGGGGCGCTTGATAGTTACAAGGAAGCGATGAAGGATCTAAAGAGAGAGCTGAGACGAGCAAGGAGGGGACATGAGAAGTCTTTGGCAGGTAGGATTAAGGAAAACCCAAAAGCTTTCTATAGGTATGTCAGGAATAAAAGAATGACTAGGGTAAGAGTAGGGCCAGTCAAGGACAGTGGTGGGAAGTTGTGTGTGGAGGCTGAGGAGATAAGCGAGATACTAAATGAATACTTTTCGTCAGTATTCACTCAAGAAAAAGATAATATTGTGGAGGAGAATGCTGAGACCCAGGCTATTAGAATAGATGGCATTGAGGTGTGTAGGGAAGAAGTGTTGGCAATTCTGGACAAGGTGAAAATAGATAAGTCCCCGGGGCCGGATGGGATTTATCCTAGGATTCTCTGGGAAGCCAGGGAAGAGATTGCTGAGCCTTTGGCTTTGATTTTTAGGTCATCATTGGCTACAGGAATAGTGCCAGAGGACTGGAGGATAGCAAATGTGGTCCCTTTGTTCAAGAAGGGGAGTAGAGATAACCCCGGTAACTATTGGCCGGTGAGCCTAACGTCTGTGGTGGGTAAGGTCTTGGAGAGGATTATAAGAGATACGATTTATAATCATCTAGATAGGAATAATATGATTAGGGATAGTCAGCATGGTTTTGTGAAGGGTAGGTCATGCCTCACAAACCTTATCGAGTTCTTTGAGAAGGTGACTGAACAGGTAGACGAGGGTAGAGCAGTTGATGTGGTGTATATGGATTTCAGTAAAGCGTTTGATAAGGTTCCCCACGGTCGGCTATTGCAGAAAATACGGAGGCTGGGGATTGAGGGTGATTTAGAGATGTGGATCAGAAATTGGCTAGTTGAAAGAAGACAGAGAGTGGTAGTTGATGGGAAATGTTCAGAATGGAGTTCAGTTACGAGTGGCGTACCACAAGGATCTGTTCTGGGGCCGTTTCTGTTTGTCATTTTTATAAATGACCTAGAGGAGGGCGCAGAAGGATGGGTGAGTAAATTTGCAGACGACACTAAAGTCGGTGGAGTTGTAGACAGTGCGGAAGGATGTTGCAGGTTACAGAGGGACATAGATAAGCTGCAGAGCTGGGCTGAGAGGTGGCAAATGGAGTTTAATGTGGAGAAGTGTGTGGTGATTCACTTTGGAAAGAATAACAGGAATGCGGAATATTTGGCTAATGGTAAAATTCTTGGTAGTGTGGATGAGCAGAGGGATCTCGGTGTCCATGTACATAGATCCCTGAAAGTTGCCACCCAGGTTGATAGGGTTGTGAAGAAGGCCTATGGTGTGTTGGCCTTTATTGGTAGAGGGATTGAGTTCCGGAGCCATGAGGTCATGTTGCAGTTGTACAAAACTCTAGTACGGCCGCATTTGGAGTATTGCGTACAGTTCTGGTCGCCTCATTATAGGAAGGACGTGGAAGCTTTGGAACGGGTGCAGAGGAGATTTACCAGGATGTTGCCTCGTATGGAGGGAAAATCTTATGAGGAAAGGCTGATGGACTTGAGGTTGTTTTCGTTAGAGAGAAGAAGGTTAAGAGGTGACTTAATAGAGGCATACAAAATGATCAGAGGGTTAGATAGGGTGGACAGCGAGAGCCTTCTCCCGCGGATGGGGGTGGCTAGCACGAGGGGACATAGCCTTAAATTGAGGGGTAATAGATATAGGACAGAGGTCAGAGGTGGGTTTTTTACGCAAAGAGTGGTGAGGCCGTGGAAAGCCCTACCTGCAACAGTAGTGAACTCGCCAACATTGAGGGCATTTAAAAGTTTATTGGATAAGCATATGGATGATAAGGGCATAGTGTAGGTTAGATTTTCCATGTCGGTGCAACATCGAGGGCCGAAGGGCCTGTACTGCGCTGTATCGTTCTATATTCTATGTTCTATGTCTGTGAGCATCTTGGCCTTTTGGCTAAGATCAAGCGGGGAAATCAATCGTGAAATCAGGGCCGGAATTCTCCAGACGTTGGGATTCTCTATTCCCGCTGACAGTGCACCCCCACCCACGGGTTTCCCTGCGGCAATGGGAAGAGAGAATCCTGCTGCCACCAAACGTCACATCACCGAGAAACAAGTGGCTGGGGCACCGAAGAATCCTGCCCCAGGTACTGTATAATGCCGGTTCTTGTTTGCTTGGATCTCATATGTCTCCCTGTGGGAACCGTGAATTTGAATTGGATTTTGTAGCAAGCAAGGAGATAGATTAAGGAATTGTTTCTTTAGTTTCAGGAAACTACTGGCTAACCCGCAAAGGTTGCTGACCCTTTAAACCAATAAACTAAAGTGTTCAAAGAACATGGGCGCGATTCTCCGCTCTCACGCCGGTTCGGAGAATAGCGGGCCGCGCATATTTTCACGGCGACGCCGGTCCGACGCCCTCCCGCTATTCTCCGAACCCCGCACAAACTACACGTCGGCATTCCCGGCAAAGGGCTCGAAAGACCCCCCGACACGACCAGAATCCCGACTTATTGGCCCCCCGCTATTCTCCGGCCCGGATGGGCCGAAGTCCCGACGTCATCACGCCATGTTTTCATGTCGGCCAACACACCTGCTTTTGAAGTTCGTCAACCAGTCGTGCTGGCTGACGAGAGCTTTGAGGAGGTGAGCGCACCGCTCAGCGCACAGCTCAGCGCACTGCTGGAGTCTGGCCACAACGGGGAAGGCATCCCCGAGAACGGGAGGGGGTCCAGAGTGGGGGGGGAGTGGGCGAGACGGAGGGAGGAGTGGGGGAGACTAAGGGGGGAGTGGGGGAGACTGATGGGGGAGTGGGGGAGACGGAGCAGGGAGTGGGGGAGACTGAGGGGGAGTGGTGGAGACGGGGGGAGTGGGGGAGACTGAGGGGGGAGTGGGGAGATGGAGGGGGAAGTGGGGGAGACGGAGGGGGGAGTGGGGGAGATGGAGGGGGGAGTGGGGGAGATGGAGGGGGGAGTGGGGGAGACGGAGGGGGGAGTGGGGGAGACTGAGGGGGGAGTGGTGGAGATGGAGGGGGGAGTGGGGGAGACAGAGGGGGGAGTGGGGGAGATGGAGGGGGGAGTGGGGGAGACGAGGGGGGAGTGGGGGAGACGGAGGGGGGAGTGGGGGAGACGGAGGGGGAGTGACCCGTCCAACCCCGGTTACAGAATGTCTGCCAGCATGCCATGGTGTGCCGGTCACGAGGACACGGCCGCTGGTTGCCCTGTGGCTAACGGCCACAGGCCACTGACGCACCCGTGAGGAGGACGTAGTTAACTGCCCGTTGGATGCCGAAAGTGACCAGGGGTTAGGCTGCCCACGTGTCAGCAGCGCGACCAGGCCACCGGGACACACAGGTATCCCGTGGCAGGCGGCTGCCGAGGTGTAGACTAACCTCCGACTAACATGAACCATTTCTCTGCCCCCCACCACCCTTCTGTAGGTTAGCACAATGTCTGCGAACAGAACGGCGATGTTCTGCGCAGTGGTTGGGGCCGCTGCACTGCATTTGGAGATGGAGCAGCATCCACAGCCGCAACCCGCAGAGGATGCAGGGCCAGCTGCAGCAGCAGAGGGAAGGGCCGAGGAGTTGCCATTCGTCGAGCAGCATGGGGGGGGGGAGGAGGAGGAAGAGGAAGAGGAGAGAGTGAGGGTGCAGCCACGGCACCAGAGGCGATGACCAAGGCCGAGGGTGTACCGTGTCCGGATCTCTTTCCTAACAATAACGGACATCACCTGCAGGAGGAGACTCCGGCTGAGTAGGCGGACGGTGATACATATCTGTCACCTCGTGGCGCACCTCGCCCCACGTGGAACGGGGGGAGGACACGCGATCCCGGTTGCCATCAAGGTGACGGTCGCTCTTAACTTCTATGCGACCGGCTCCTTCCAGTCTCCGAGCGGGGACGTCTCCGGGATCTCCCAGTCATCGGTCCACAGGTGCATCCGGGGCGCCCTCTATGCCATCACGGACCCCTACATCACCTTTCCCGAGGACCGAGCAACTCAAGACTCACGAGCTCGTGGATTTGCCAACGTGGCCGGGATACCGATGGTGCAGGGGGCAATCGATTGTGTTCACGTCCCCATGGGCCCGCCTGCAGGGGACAGGGAGGTGTTCACAAACAAGAGGGGGACATACTCCATGAATATCCAGGTAGTATGCAACCCCCACATGATGTTCATGAATGTCTGTGCAAGGTTCCCAGGGAGTGTGCATGACTCCTACATACTGGCGCAGTCGTACATCCCTGCGATGTTTGAGGGACGTCCCCCCCCGGCTGAGGGGCTGGTTGCTAGGCGACAGGAGTTATCCGCTGAGGTCTTGGCTGATGACGCCTATACGGATGCCTCAGACCAATGCGGAAACCCGATACAACGAGGCCCATGCAGCAACCAGGTGTGTGGTGGAGCGCTGCCTTGGCCTCCTGAAGATGAGATTCAGGTGCCTGGACCGCTCCGGAGGGGCCCTGCAGTACCAGCCCGACAGGGTCGCTCGCATTGTTGTGGTCTGCTGTGCGCTGCACAACATCGCGATGCAGAGGGGAGATGATCTGCTGCAGGAGACGGAGGGAGAAGCCAGTGGCAGTGGTGCCAGCACAGAGGAGGAGGAGGAGGAGTGATGTACCATCGATTGCACGCAAGGCAAGTGATTTACCAAAGTCTGGCTATAATTAACTAGAACACAGCTCTGCGATCGTCTACAGTGGAAAGGGACGATCGTCAGGCGTTTGAGCATTTATACCTCGTTAATAGAGGCGTGGTTAACTCAGCCTCTCGGCCAATCGGTCGAGAGGCACATGACCGACCAGGGTCAATGGTAAGCCGACGTTCTGGCCCAATGGCAGACGAGTATGCAGATCATATCATCACAAGGAGGAGAGGGAGGAGGAGGAGGAGGAGGAGGAGGAGGAGGAGTAGGACGAGGAGGCAAGGGAGGAGGAGGAGGAGGAGGAGGCTGGCGGAGTGGCGGGCGCAGAACGCAGACACGACCCAGGTGCTGGTGATGTCCAGGAGGCGGCACGACGGACCCAGCGAGGACGGCGGGCACGCGACGCCTTGGTGGCAGCACGGTTCACGCATCGCATGTGACGTCCCCGCTGAACACCAAACCACCACCTGCATCGCTAGTCATGCAGAGGGTCAACACACAACTGCCACCACCACAACCCCCCCACCCCCTCTCAGTGTACACTGCTCCACTTCGACATCACCCTTACCACTGGGTCCAGACGGTATGGCACAACATTGATGGCTGTGTCAGCGGGTGTGATCAGTGCCATGTGGAATGATGACAGCCCGCTCTGCGATGAGCTGTGAGCTCAGAATCGTTAGAGAGAGTCTGACCCATGACAATAGCTGAACCATCCACCTTGGTGGCCGCTGAGTTCGTCACGGACACTCCATCACGTGCCCGCGTGGGCTAGCTGTGGGAGGGGGTGGGGGGAGGGGCAGGGACTGCGCACCCGGCACCGAAGTTTCACCGCTCATCAACCCCAGCGACACTCGGTCACCATCACGATTCCTGTGGCTGTGGAACAATCACACGGTATTACAAGTAAGGTGGAACAGTGCGTTTAATATTAACAATTATTTACAGGTGCCCTAGCCCCTACAACTAAACTGTGCCCTTCACCCGTGCCAACTTACTCAGTGTCTCTCTTAGTTGCCTTACGGGCCCTAACACTACGTCTAAGTGATTCCCCAGCTGATACAGCAGGAGTGGAGGAGGACTGCTGCGAATCGCCCCCTTCGACTCGTTTCTCCTTCGGCAAGCGTTTCCTGGGGCGACCCGGCCTTGATGGGCCAGGCTGCTCTGCGGGCGTCTCGGGTGATGTTGTGCCGCCCTGCTCTGCCTGCTGCCCACCCGATGCACCAGGGGTGGGACGGGGGGGGGGGGGGCGAGAATTCCGGGACGTCCCGTGATGGAGTTAATGGGACGGGCCCCGAAACCTCCTCCTCCCTCGGGGAGCCCGGTGGCCCCCGGGCCTCACTTTGGGACAGAGGTGCGAGCGGGGAGGTGCCCCGTCGCGCCACCGACACCTGGCGCTGCCAGTCCTGGAGGCCTGCAACAGTATCCACCAGGATCCGAAGGTTTGCAGAGACGGAGTCCAGGGAGTTAGACATTCCCGCCAGGGACTGTGCGATCTCAACCTGTGAGTGCACAACGCCATCCAGCACGTGTCAGGCGGTTGATGCTCTCTGCGGCTGACTGCTTGGACTGTGCCATCGACTGCTGTGACTGTGCCATGGCGTGCTGCGACTGGGCCATGACCTGCTGAAACTCGGCCAAGGCCCGCAGCGCGCCGGCAATGTTGTGTTGGCTCTGGCGCATTGCTGCCTGTGAGAGGGCAACCCTGTCCAGGGCCGAGGATGACGCGTGCACATTAAGCCCAACGCCTTGCATAACCTGACCCATTGCCTCCACCGCGGATGCCACCCGTGTGGTGTTGGCCTGGTTTGCTGCCATGAGCGGCACCACTCCCTGCTCGAGGACGCGGTTCGACTCCTCTAACAGCGTCTGCAGAGTCTGGAAGACAGCCCTCATCCCGTCATTGTGTCCCTGGGTTTCTTGATGCATCGGCTGTGCGGGTGAGTCGAGTAACTCCAGGAACTCGGAAAACGTCTGGGAGCCAGCTGGATGCTGGGCCTGGCCTGCCCTCCGCCAGTCCGGGCCCTCGGCTGCTCCGACCTCCACCTGCTGTACCTGCTCAGCTGTGATGTGCGACCCAGACTGTGACCCAGGAGCCTCATCACTAAATAGGCCAACCGGGGTGAGTGTCTCTGGGATGGTGGATGGTGTGGGAGAAAGCTGTGCCGCAAGCTCGAGGTCGTCTTGGGTGGATGCCTCCTCCATGTCATCGGCCCGCTGAGAGGCCGCAGGGCGTTCGCGGGCCATTTCTCTCTCTTGCTCTCTCGCCGCCCTCTGGGCGTCCTGCTCCACAGATTCGGTTGGGGAGGATGGGACTCCCCGCTGATCGGGCACCCTCTGTCGTGCGGCCCTGGGTGCGGTGGGGGCAGATGCCCTTGTCCGCCTGGAGGCAGACGGCCCTGGTCGTTCGGCATTACGTCCTAGGGAAGAGAATGAAACGGGTTATTTAGAGACGCTCGGCCGGGCGCTGGATGGTCCCAGTGGGCAGGGTGTGAAGGGACAGAGGATGGGGGAGGTGTTCCAGTGGGCAGGGTGTGAAGGGACAGAGGATGGGGGAGGTGTTCCAGTGGGCAGGGTGTGAAGGGACAGAGGATGGGGAGGTGTCCAAGTGGGCAGGGTGTGTGAAGGGACAGAGGATGGGGGAGGTGTCCAAGTGGGCAGGGTGTGTGAAGGGACAGAGGATGGGGGAGGTGTCCAAGTGGGCAGGGTGTGTGAAGGGACAGAGGATGGGGGAGGTGTCCAAGTGGGCAGGGTGTGAAGGGACAGAGGATGGGGTAGGTGTTCCAGTGGGCAGAGTGTGAAGGGACTGTGGTGATATGATCTGCATACTCGTCTGCCATTGGGCCAGAACGTCGGCTTACCATTGGCCCTGGTCGGTCATGTGCCTCTCGACCGATTGGCCGAGAGGCTGAGTTAACCACGCCTCTATTAACGAGGTATAAATGCTCAGACGCCTGACGATCGTCCCTTTCCATTGTAGACGATCGCAGAGCTGTGTTCTAGTCAATTAAAGCCAGACTTTGGTAAATCACTCGCTTCGTGTACAATCGATGGTACATCAATTTAATTGACGACAACTTTGAAGATGGAGTTCCGCATCAAGCCCGAATGCCTCCGCATCAGCCCGCAAACTCTGAACTCTGCAGAACTTTTCCAACTCTGGCTGACTTGCCTCGAAGGGTTCCTAGCATCTACAACCACCCCCCCCACCGGGGCACAGAAGCTGCACGTCCTCCACTCCAGCGTGGGTATTGACGCTTACGCAATAATCAAAGAGGAAACGGATTATGATGACGCTATACAAAAGCTAAAAGGACAATTCATCAAACAGGTCAACAGGGTATTCGCTCGACATCTGCTGGCCACCAGAAAGCAGGTCCCCGGTGAGTCTCTAGACCAATACACCCGGGCCCTCTATGCCCTGGGGAGAGGTTGCGCCTGTGTAGCGGTGTCCGCTACAGAGCACATGGAGCTACTCATCAGAGACGCCTACGTGGCTGGGATGCTGTCTCCCGTGATCCGCCAGCGGATGCTGGAAAGAGACGAACTCAGTTTAACTGAGACGCTGACTCTCTCCGCCTCCCTGGAGGTCGCAGATCTAAGCGCTCGCACCTATGACCCTGGCCAGGCCGCCTCCTGGCACGCTTCCCACCCGCCACCTGCCGCTCCTGGCCTCCCTCAGGCTTGTGCCGCGGGGCGCCCCGATAAATCCACGGGGCCCCGCTGCTACTTTTGCGGGAACGCTAAACATCCTCGCTCGCGCTGCCCAGCCCGCTCCGCCCTCTGTAAGAGCTGCGGGAAGAAGGGCCACTACTCCACGGTCTGCCAGGCCAAAACGCTGGCTGCAGCGCTTCTGGAAGCTGCACAGCACTCCCCCCCCCCCGCCCCCAGGCCTCTGCGAACGGCCTGTGTGCCTCTCTCTCTCACCCAGGGCCGCCCCAGCCGCTCCCGACTCGCGCCCCGCGGGCCGACAAGCGCACCTCCCCGGCCCCTCCAGGCCTCTGCCGGCCTGCCCCGCACGTTTCTCCCCCCCGCCCCCGGGCCCCGGCGCCCGACCGGCTCGCCTCTCCGAGCCCCCCCGGTCCCTGCCTGCCCGCAGCGCGACTCTGCTCCCCCCGCCCCCGGCCCCCCGCACCCGGCCTGCGCGCCTTACCTCCTCCCGCAGCTGATGCATCTAACTCACCTCCTGGAGCCGGCCTGCGCGTCCCCACAGCTGATGTACCTAACTCACCTCCTGGAGCCGGCCTGCGCGTCCCCACAGCTGATGCACCTAACTCACCTCCTGGAGCCGGCCTGCGCGTCCCCACAGCTGATGCATCTAACTGGCCTCCTGGAGCCGGCCTGCGCGTCCCCACAGCTGATGCATCTAACTCACCTCCTGGAGCCGGCCTGAGCGCCTCACCTCATCAGCTCGCAGCGCCGGCAATGCTAGCTCCGCCACCAGCGGCCACGAGGGCTTCCTGGGCGCCGCCACCTTGGGGCGCCGACCCCACGTGCGGGTCCTGGGCGCCGCCATTTTGGGGCCCCGACCCCATATGCGGATACTGGGTGCCGCCATCTTGGGGAACAGACCTCACATATGGATCCTGGCCACCGACCCAGGTCTGCCACGCAAGGTCCCTCCAGCGTCAACTCGGACGGCGACAACGGATTTTCTCCACGGCTCGCGGCCGTTCAACTCGACCAGTCTCGTCCACGCACGCTCGCCAAAACGACAACGCTGATCCACCTCAACGGCCACGAGACGGACTGCCTGCTGGACTCCGGGAGCACGGAAAGCTTTGTTCACCCTGACACGGTAAGACGCTGCGCGCTCCCTGTCCATCCCGTAACACGCAAAATCGGTTTAGCCTCAGGTTCGCACTCCGTCCACATCACCGGGTGCTGCATCGCGGACCTCACGGTCCAAGGGAAGGTTTTTAAAAATTATAAATTCCTTGTCCTCCCTGACCTTTGCGCACCGGCACTCCTAGGATTGGACTTCCAGTGCAACCTGCAGAGCTTGACCTTTCAATTTGGCGGCCCTATACCCCCCTCACTGTCTGCAGCCTCGCGTCCCTCAAAGTGGACCCCCCCTCCCTGTTTGCTAACCTCACCCCCGATTGCAAACCCGTCGCCACACGGAGCAGACGGTACAGCGCCCAGGACCGATCCTTCATCAGGTCCGAGGTCCAGAGGTTGCTGACGGAAGGGGTCATCGAGGCCAGCAACAGCCCCTGGCGAGCCCAAGTGCTGGTGGTCTGGGCGGGGGAGAAAAACCGGATGGTCATCGATTATAGCCAAACCATCAATCGGTTTACGCAACTGGACGCGTATCCTCTCCCCCGTATTTCTACCATGGTAAACGAGATCGCGACATACAAGGTCTTCTCCACTGTGGACCTTAAGTCCGCTTACCACCAGCTCCCCATCCGCGCGAGTGACCGACTGTACACCGCGTTTGAGGCTGACGGGCGCCTCTACCACTTCCTTAGGGTTCCGTTTGGTGTCACAAATGGGGTCTCGGTCTTCTAACGGGAGATGGACCGAATGGTTGACAAGTACGGATTACAGGCTACCTTCCCGTATCTTGATAATGTCACCATCTGCGGCCACGACCATTAGGACCATGACGCCAACATCCAGAAATTCCTCCAAACCGCAAAACTCCTTAACCTCACGTACAGTAAGGATAAATGCGTGTTTAGCACTGACCGCCTAGCCATCCTCGGCTACGTAGTGCGCAACGGAGTGATAGGCCCCGACCCCGAACGCATGCGCCCCCTGATGGAACTCCCTCTCCCCAATACCCCCAAATCCCTCAAACGCTGCCTGGGGTTCTTCGCATACTACGCCCAATGGGTTCCCAATTACGCTGACAGGGCCCGTCCCCTCATGCAAACCACGACCTTCCCGCCGTCGAAGGAGGCCTGCCAGGCCTTTAGCCGCATCAAAGCGGACATCGCAAAGGCCACGATGCGCGCCATCGACGAGGCCCTCCTCTTCCAGGTCGAGAGCGACGCATCAGAAGTAGCTCTGGCGGCTACCCTGAACCAAGCAGGCAGACCTGTGGCCTTCTTCTCCAGAACTCTCCAGGCTTCCGAACTCCGCCACCCCTCTGTGGAAAAGGAAGCCCAGGCCATAGTCGAAGCCATGCGACATTGGAGGCACTATTTGGCCGGCAGGAGGTTTACCCTCCTCACAGACCATCGGTCAGTAGCCTTCATGTTTGATAATGCACAAAGGGGCAAGATCAAAAATGACAAGATTTTACGGTGGCGGATCGAGTTGTCCACGTACAACTATGATATCTTGTATCGTCCTGGGAAGCTCAATGAGCCTCCTGATGCCCTGTCCCGCGATACCTGCGCCAGCGCGCAGACAGACCGCCTCCGCTCCCTCCACGCAGACCTCTGCCATCCAGGGGTGACCCGCCTACACCACTTCATTAAGGCCCGCAACCTGCCCTACTCCATCGAGGAAGTCAGGACAGTAACCCGTGACTGCCACATCTGCTCCGAGTGCAAACCGCACTTCTACCGCCCCGAGCGCGCACACCTGATCAAAGCATCCCGCCCCTTCGAACGTCTTAGCATTGACTTCAAGGGGCCCCTTCCCTCTAACAACCACAACATTTACTTTCTGGCGGTTATCGACGAACACTCCCGCTTCCCCTTCGCCATTCCCTGTCCCGACATGACCACATCGACCGTCATTAAGGCCCTACTCTCCATCTTCTCACTGTTCGGCTACCCCGCGTACATACACAGCGATCGGGGGTCCTCATTTATGAGCGACGAGCTGCGTCAATTCCTGCTCGACAGGGGCATTGCCTCTAGCAGGACGACCAGCTATAACCCTCGGGGTAACGGACAGGTCGAGCGGGAGAATGGTACCATCTGGAAGACCATACTACTGGCCCTCCGGTCCAGAAATCTCCCTATTTCCCGATGGCAAGAGGTGATCAACGATGCCCTGCACTCTATCCGCTCACTCCTCTGTACTGCAACTAATCAGACACCTCATGAGCGTCTTCTTGTTTTCTCCAGGAAGTCGTCCTCCGGATCCCCTCTCCCAACGTGGCTGGTCACCCCCGGGCCCATCTTGCTCCGGAAGATTGTGCGGGTGCACAAGTCCGACCCGTTGGTGGAGCATGTCCAGTTACTCCACGCTAACCCGCAGTACACGTATGTGGAGTACCCCGACGGTCGGCAGGACACGGTCTCCCTCCGGGACCTGGCACCCGCCGGCGTGCGGCCCCCCCCACCACAGACCCCCCTCCCCTTTTTCACCCCAGCACCCCACTCAGCTTCCCCATCCCTCATCCATGGCGTCTCCGCGGCCAGCTCAGGTGACGGAGACTACTCGAAGTCTATCGCTCCCGGACTCCAGGACATCAGCAGGACCATCAGCCGATCCGACGACAACTCCTCCACTGCGGCGCTCGGCCAGGACCACCAAAAGACTGATCGAATCCTTCTAGAGTTCTACAGCCCCATGGATTTTCTTTTTGTAAATATCGTTATGTCTGGGCCAGTGGGAAGCCCCCAAATTCGATAAGGGTACGGAGAGAAAATTATTCTCCCGACGGCTACTCATATCACCAGTTCTCCCCCCCCCCCACCCCACCCTGAGTCTCGTTCACACCCCCCCCCCCGCCTTCCTTCTCCATAAGGGGTGAATGTGGTGATATGATCTGCATACTCGTCTGCCATTGGGCCAGAACGTCGGCTTACCATTGGCCCTGGTCGGTCATGTGCCTCTTGACCGATTGGCCGAGAGGCTGAGTTAACCACGCCTCTATTAACGAGGTATAAATGCTCAGACGCCTGACGATCGTCCCTTTCCATTGTAGACGATCGCAGAGCTGTGTTCTAGTCAATTAAAGCCAGACTTTGGTAAATCACTCGCCTCGCGTACAATCGATGGTACATCAGAGACAGAGGATGGTGGAGGGGGGTGTTTGTCATGCAGGGTTGTCTCACTTGTTGCAGCTCCGCCAACCTCGCATTGCGCGATCTCCCGGGTGGCAGATCCCCCAACAAGGTCCAGTGCCCTCTGCTCAAACGTGGTGAGGGGGTGCAGGATGGGCGAACCCCCTCCAGTCTTGTTCCGCTCACGAGTGTTGTGAGCGGTCTTGTCCTGTTGGGGGAGGGGGCATAGGTAGATCATTACAATACGGCAGGTATCAGCAGGCCGTTCAGATACTGGCACAGTTTGGGGGTCAAGTTGTAATAAGACCATTGCATCTCTCCACGGGGGCCAGAGCGCTGGGTCTGTGACTACTTTGTGAACCACCCTCAACTCACTCTGCCCCAATCCCCCTCCACCCCCCGTGCCGGGTGGGGGGGGGGGGTGATTAAGTAAAGGGGGGAGGGATGGTTGTGACCCGGGGGCACCCTCTTGGCACTTACCCTGGCAGCCCTGGTGAGGTCGTGCGTCTTCTTCCGACATTGGTCAGCAGAGCGAGGGGTCTGCCCCACAGCACTGACAGCAGCAGCCACCTCACGCCAGGCCTGGCGCACCGCACTGGCAGGGTGGCGATGCCCTTTACACGGCAGATGATGCCCCTCCTCTGCTCGATTGATTCGAGCAGCGTCTGACGTCAGCCTCCACGAATCGCGGGGCTGCTCTCCTGAGCTCCGACATCCTGGCCTACAGTTTCTGTGCTCGCCCGCGCCATTTTACGCGTCGGGCGGCCTCACGTGGGCATGTTCGTGTCGTCGTCGCGTTCCGGCGTCATCACGCACGTGATTGACGCGGCCCCGTTCCTAGCCCATTTCCCGGACGTGAATACGTCGGGAACGGGGCCGTGTCGGGCCGGCGCAAAAGTCGGCCGTTTTCACGGGTGCGGAGAATCGCGCCCGATAAATATGGCTTTTCTCCTGAATTACTCACAGCTGTATCTTAGAGATTATGCTTTAATTCAGAGTTTTTCAAAGTAAGGGTCACGCCCTGCGGGTGGGTTGTGGGTGTCATGAGGGTCTCAGAGCAATCGGTCTGCCATTCCCACGTTGAACCCGATCGCAGGAGAAGCCCGAAAAGCCGCTCTCGGCTTTTACATGGAGAATTGCAGCCGCTGCCCCCTTTTTAATGGAGATACAGATTAGGCTGTGTGGAGTATTCCAGCCTGAAGCGGCAGCAGAGAGTAGGTCACGTACCCTGTGATGCGCGATCAATGACCACTGAAGCGAAGGAGTAATCCGAATCAAAGGCTTTAATCTGCAAGAAGTGTGCCCAGCAGCTTGAGTACAGAAAGAACGATGGCTGCTGGGAAACATGGGTTCTTATTCTCCCCCTCGTGGGCGGAGCTACCTTCATCCTGACCATTGGGAAAGCAACACTTGGGCCAATGGGCAGCGAGCCTTCTCCACCAATAGCAGTTCACACTCCCAGGTACCGTAATACCTCTAGTCATACTACCACACCCTGCACATAAAAGTGATGTGGAATGCCGTCGGAGGACGTGCATTTGGCGCATAAGCAGGGAGCAGAGTTGATTTGATTTTGCAGCTGCTGGCAAACAAGGCAGGTGAACTGTGAAGATCAATTTTTGTTTTTAATAAATAAGAGCCAACCAGAGACTCAAATAGGCAGTTAACCTTTTGGACAGCATCTCACAACAAAATCTGCTGGAGGGAACTGCTCAGGAGAATCCAGGGCAGGACAGAACAGTGGTAGCTTTAGAACTCCAAGGCCTCTGGAGACGCCCTGAAAAAAGAAGTTTAACTCAGAACAAAGAAGTGTAAAGATAATTTCTTGAGGTATAGTTTGTCAATTGTGACAATGCAAATAAGGATGCAAAGCTCATGTGTGTTATATGCAGGGAAGTACTGGCAAATGAAAGAAGTTTCAGAATTTGAAAGAGGTGTGTCAAAAATTCCTTTTCAGATTGAGACCCGAGTCAGTTATTAACTTTGAGCTGACTCCAATTTAAAGGATTACACTGCTGCAGTTTACCTATAATACCACATAAAAAATCTGCGAAAAAGCCCATGAGGCTGTCAGCATTTTGGTATAGCATCTCGCAGGAGTATCAAGTGTTGGGTAAAACACACGTTTCATTTCTATTGCCCTTCACATCGATCTGCATGTGTGAGGTTGCATTTTCTGTTTTCAGAAAGATGAAGATAGTACAAAGAACCTGGCTGAAGTCTGCACCTGATATGTGCCCTGATATATATTGCTTCTGCTCCTTTGAACCAGATTCAAATGAGGTCCTGAGGATAAAGCAGGCTCCCCTTTGAAAAGTAAGCGAACATGTGTCACGAAAGTTGGCCAATGTGGGTCCTGAAGGTTGGCTGGTTGCCAAAAGTGGGGCCCAGGAAAAAACATTTGAAAAACACTGCTTTAATCCCTAGAAAATCTGGAACAAACTTGGTCCCCCAACTCCTGGCTGATGCACTGTGAACCAGGAGATAAATATTGCACAAAGTCTACCACCCCTTCCCTCAAGTTTCAGGTCAAGGGAAAAAAACACAAGTTTCCTAAGATTGACTGGGGGGGGGGGGGGGGGGGATTACATTAACGGAACAAGTTTATTACTTTTTTTTAGAAAATTTTAACTCCCTTGCTGCTGTAAGCACACTGGTGGAGAGGTGGCAGTGTGTGTGGATGTTATCATTCACTGTGGGCCTATCACGCACCCCCACCCTCCTTGGTTGCGGCTGTTACTATGGTTACTGACCTCACGCTACAAACAAGATTTCAAAGGGGTGAATTGTAGTCGATAACAGCTCGTCGACACTGTGCTGGGAATATCAGAGAGGGTGCCTCAAAGTGGAGCAGCATGAGTTTCACTGTCACTCAGAGTCTGCAGGAGAAGCAGCGGTTCAAACCCGAGAGAGCCCATGACTACATCTATGGTAAAGCCGCCTCGCCATCTCTGTGCTGCCTGCAGCAATTAGACTCCTCTGCAAACATCTTCTTCTGTCGCCGTGTGCTGTTTCTTGTCGTTTGGTTTTCTTTAAAAAACACCCTTCTTCCTCCTCCGTGATCTGCTCCCCGTTTCCATTCTCCTTTTGCTTACCGCGCACCGTCCAGTTGGTCGTCTATGTTGTTGTTTCACGGACGATGCAGCAATGCTGCTCTTCTCGCCTCAGGGCCATCCTAATTCGTCTCGGACGGTGGCGCAAAACGGGCGGTAAACGATCCGCAGTTGGTGATGTTTGGTCTGTCTATTCCGAACCAGGGTCCCCCGCCTGCGAATGAGGTCGCAATGACCCAGGAATCTGCACCCCATCTCCATCCGCACGTTAACCAGCTGCATTCTCCCATTTCCATTCTGACCAGTTTGGAGTAATCTTTTGGGTTCTGCTTTCTACATACGAGCCACAGGAGCCTGCTCCTCCATTCAATAAGACCACAGCTAATCTGATTGTAGCTTCAACCTGACATTCCTATATCCCCACACTGCACCCCCCGCTTGCCCGCCCGCTCGCGCCCCATAACCTTCCACCCCCTTGTTAATCAAGAATCTTACCTAGCTCTGCCTTAAAAATATTCACAGTAAGAAGTCTTACAACACCAGGTTAAAGTCCAACAGGTTTGTTTCAAACACGAGCTTTCGGAGCACGGCTCCTTCTTCACCTGAAGAAGGAGCCGTGCTCCGAAAGCTCGTGTTTGAAACAAACCTGTTGGACTTTAACCTGGTGTTGTAAGACTTCTTACTGTGCTCACCCCAGTCCAACGCCGGCATCTCCACATCATTAAAAATATTCAAACACTCTGCTTCTACCTTATTTTGAAGAAGAAAATTCCAAAGACTCGGGATCCTGCGAGAAAAAACTTTTCCTCATCTCTGTCTTCAATAAGCGACCCCTTTTTCAAACATTTGTAATCTAATCCTCTCTCAATAAATAATATTCTATTAGCTTTCCTAAGTATTTGCTGTACCTGCACACGAGCCTTTTGTGGCACATGCACTAGGACACACATCTCGCTCTGAATCTTAGAGCTCTATAATCTCTCCCCATTTAGACAATATGCTTTTTTTAATTCTTCCTGTCAAATGGACCATTTCCCATTTTCCCATATTTTAATATATACTACTCACTAATAGGAGCAACAACCCTGACTGATTTCTCCTCATCTTTGGGACCTCGGGTGGCTGTCTGTGTGAAGTTTGCACATTCTTCCTGTGTCTGTTTCCTCGAAATGAAATGAAAATCGCTTATTGTCACAAGTCGGCTTCAAATGAAGTTACTGTGAAAAGCCCCTAAGTTGCCACATTCCAGCGCCTGTCTGGAGAGGCTGGTATAGGAATTGAACCTGCGCTGTTGGCCTGCCTTGGTCTGTTTTAAAAGCCAGCTATTTGTGCTAAACCAGCCCCTCAGTGCTCCGGTTTCCTCCCACAGTCCAAAGATGGTCAGGTTAGGTGGATTGGCCATTCTCCATTTGCTCTAAGTATCCAAAGGTGGGGTTACAAGGTATAGGGCAGGGGAGAGGGTTGGTGCAGACTCAATGGACCAAATGACCTTCTGCAGTGTAGGGATTCTATGATTCTGTGGTATTGAGGCCAGTTGTACTTCTTCCATCCTCATTGAGGTTAGCAAATTCAGCACAGACCATGGATTGCAGCTGGGACCAGCCTAGAGTGCTTCTTTTGGGTAACCAAATAACCTAAATCAACAAATTGAGGGATAAATTAAAGGCAGCCTCTTCAGGAGATACTGCATCAAAGTAAACAGAATCTCAAAGGAAACTTAAAATATCAATACAAATATGATTAAAGGGTTGATAAAGCACCCCTTGCCCCACTGGTGGCCACCGGGCATGGAACGCCTCGATCATGCCAACAGACACCACCTCCCTTTCCACGGACACCTGGCAGTGAACATAGCTATGGAAGAGGGACATTCAGTCAGGACGGACGTCCCCCTCAACCATCTGCCTGGACACATTAATGTCCAGCTTGACCAGGCTCACAAGGAGGTCCTCCTCCCTCCCTGCTTCCGTCTGCACCTGGTGGACCACGCGGTGGACCAGCTTGGTATGTGTGGAGCTCTACCATGGCATTTCATAGAATCATAGAAGTTACAGTCCAGAAGGAGGCCATTCGGTCCATCGAGTCTGCACCGGCTCTTGGAAAGAGCACCCTACCCAAGCCCACACCTCCACCCTATCCCCATAACCCAGTCATCCCACCCAACACTAAGGGCAATTTTGGACACTAAGGGCAATTTAGCATGGCCAATCCAAATAACCTGCACATCTTTGGACTGTGGGTGGAAACCGGAGCACCCGGAAGAAACCTGCACACACACGGGAAGAACGTGCAGACTCCACGCAGACAGTGACCCAAGCTGGGAATCGAACCTGGGACCCTGGGGCTGTGAAGCAATTGTGCTAACCGCTATGCTACCGTGCTGTCCTCACTGATGCATTGGAGAAACTTGCAAGATTTGTGTTTTTTCCAATGTTATTTTCTAAAACATCAGGAAATAACTAACTTCACCACTGTGAAAGTTTAATTGTCAATTACAGTCACCATCTTAAGAGAAATTAGAAGTGGGTAATAAATGCTGGCCTAGCCAACGATGCTCATGCCCTGTGAAAGAATAAATTTTAATGTCAGACAATTTTCCTGAAGATATTTTGTGCTTCAGTTCTCTTTCCCTAATAGTAAAATCTGCAGTGTTATGGTCGTAAAGTGTTTGCAAATAAGCAACTACTAATAAACAAGGGATGTTTCAATGATGCAGTAGCTGATATAGTTGCATTATCATACAATCAATTTGACCTCTCATTTAGTTTGCTTGTTTAAATTTTTAAAATATGAATAAAAGCAAAAATGGAAATTTTGCTCTGTAGCTGTCACAAGCAGCACACAGTCTAATGTTACAGGAACTGAACCTACTTAAATCAGAATGATAATACTATTTAAAAACAAAATCTCATGCTCATAATGAAATATGATCAGTACAGGGTGGCCATTTTGAATGTTCACAGGTTGAAGGGATTCTTGTATTTTGACAATGGTTTCAAGGCAACATGTAGGGTAGTAGCTGAATAATTAAGCTCAGTGCTGTATCTGCACTTTTCCAGGGTGCATGAAAGCAGCAGCATTTTGTTTGAGCACAGATAACTCAATATACATTTAAAAACTGTTTCTCTCCGGAGAAATAACAATACATTAAAACTATATTTTTGTAAAAAGTGCTGTTGTTTATACACATATTTTATGGCATAGAAGGAGGCCATTCAGTGCTTTATGTCTTTGATGTCCTGGTAAATTTCATTATCCAACCAAAGTGACCACTTCCTTTCGGGAATGTGGTGACCTGACCTATACATGTTACTCTAACTGTGGCTTAACTAGCATGCTATAAAGATAAAGTTATAAGCGTAAGCTTTCTTCTCTTATATTCTATGCTGTGGCTAGTAAAGGAAATTTATTCAGAATGTGTTTGTAACCATTTTATCATCCTTTCCTGCTACTGGCACAGACTTGTGGACATGGGCTCTAAGGTCCCTCTGTTCCTCTACAATTCGAGATTCCACTCTGTAACTCAGTCCCGGGTATCTGCTTTTCCATATTTGAACCACACAAAACCCTCAATTAGATTCCTGTCTGTAACTCACTCCTGGGGATCTGTTATTCTATATGTAAATCATCCCGAACCCATCAATTAGATTCCAGGCTTGGGCGGCATGTGGCGCAGTACTGGGGCTGCGGTGCTGAGGACCCGGGTTCGAATCCCGGCTCTGGGTCACTCCGTGTGGAGTTTGCATATTCTCCCCATGTCTGCGTGTGCTTCACCCCCACAACGCAAAGATGTGCAGATTAGGTGGATTGGCCACGCTAAATTGCCCCTTAATTGGAAAAAGAAAATTGAGTACTCTAAAATTTTTTTTTTTTTTTAAATAGATTCCAGGCTGTAACTCACGCCCGGCCAACTGTTGTTCTCTATATAAACCAGCACAAACTCCTCGCTTAGATTCCAGCATTTAAGTCAATTCTGGATATCTGTTATTCTATATGTAAAATAATAACTGAAGGGGAAATAGAGAACAAAAATAAGTGAAAAAAAATCACCCTGTCTGTTCAAATGTAGTGGTTTGAAGTGTATTTGTTTCAATGCCAGAAGTGTAGCAGGTAAGGCAGATGAAGGTGGAGCGTTTACTGGTACTTGGAACTATGATGTTGTGGCTATCACAGAAACGTGGTTAAAGGAAGGACAGGATTGGCAGCTGAACATTGGAGGATATAGATGCTTCAGGAGAGATAGAGGGGATGTAAAAGGGGTGGGGGAGTAGTATTACAGGTTAAGGAGAATATTGTAGCCGTACTGCGGGAGGACACCTCGGAGGGCTTATACAATGTGGCAAGCTGGGTAGAGCTCAGGAACAAGAAGGGGGAAATCACAATGTTGGGGGTTTATTACAGGTCCCCCAACTGCCAGCGAGAGATAGAGGAGCAGATAGGTAGAGAGATTTTAGATAGGTGCAAAAGTAACAGGGTTGTTGTGGGAAGGGATTTTAACTTCACCTATATTGACTGGGACTTGCTTAGTGCAAGGGGCTTGGATGGGGCAGAGTTTGTACGGTGTATCCAGGAAGGCTTCTTGATGCAATATGTAGATAGTCCAACTAAGGAAGGGGCAGTACTGGACCTGGTACTGGGGAATGAGCCTGGACAGGTGGTTGAGGTTTCAGTAGGGGAACATTTTTGGAGGAGTGACCACAATTCTGTGAATTTTAGGGTACTTTTGGATCGGGATGAGGGTAACCCTCGCGTTCAGAAGCTAAACTGGGGAAAGGCAAATTACGATAACATTAGACAGGAATGAAAGAATTTGGATTGGGTATAGCTGTTGGAGGTTAAATCAACATCGGACATATGGGAGTCTTTAAAGTGACAGTTGATTAGGATTCAGGAAAGTCATGTTCCTGAGAGAACAAAGGAAAAATATTGGAAGTTTAGAGCGCCTTGAATGACGAGGGATATTGTGAACCTCGTCAAAAAGAAAAAAAGAGGGTTTTGTATAGTCTAGAAGGGTGGGGACAGTTGAAACCCTTAAGTAAAAAGAAAGTAGGAAGGTACTTAAGCAGGAAATTAAGAGGGCTAGGAGGGGTCATGAAATGTCCTTGGCAAGTAAGACCAAGGTGAATCCCAAAGCTTTTTATTCATATGTAAAAAGCAAGAGGGTGTCCAGGGAAAGGATTGGACTACTTAGGGGGGAATCTATGTGTTGAGTCAGAGGAAAAGGGCGAGGTATTAAATGAGTACTTTGCATCAGAGTTCACCAAAGAAAAGGACCTTGTGGAAGATGATTCTTGGGTAGGGTGTGTCGACAGTCTGCGGCATGTTGACATCAAAAAGGAGGAGGTATTGGATGTTTTAAAAGACATTAAAGTAGATAAGCCTCCTGGGCCGGATGGGATTTACCCAGAATACTGAGGGAAGCAAGGGAGGAAATTGCTGGACATCTTTGTATCCTCATTGGCTACAGGTGCGATCCCAGAGGACTGGAGAATAGCTAATGTGGTACCGCTGTTTAAGAAAGGTAACGGGGATAATCCAGGAAACTATAGGCCGGTGAGCCTCACGTCGGTAGTAGGTAAATTATTGGAGAGAATTCTCAGGGCCAGGATTTGGAAACAATTAGATTCATTAGCAATAGACAGCATGGTTTTGCGAAGGGAAGGTTGTGCCTCACTAACTTGATCGAGTTTTTGAGGAGGCGACGAAGATGATTGATGAGGGGAGGGCAGTAGATGTTGTTTACATGGACTTCAGTAAAGCCTTTGACAAGATGCCTCATGGTAGACTAGTACAAAAGGTGAAGTCACATGGGATCAAAGGTAAGGTGGCAAGATGGATATAGAACTGGTTCGGTCACAGAAGGCAAAGGGTAGCAGTGGAAGGGTGTTTTACTCAATGGAAGGTTGTGACTAATGGTGTTCCACAGGGGCGGTGGGGTAGCACAGTGGTTAGCACTGTTGCTTCACAGAGCCAGGGACCCGGGTTCGATTCCCGGCTTGGGTCTGCGCGTTCTCCCCGTGTCTGCGTGGGTTTCCTCCGGGTGCTCCGGTTTCCTCCCATAGTCCAAAGATGTGTGGGTTAGATGGATTGGTCATGCTAAATTTCCCAGTAGTGTCCAAATGTTAGGTGGGGTTGATAGGTTACGGGGATAGGGTGGAGGTATGGGTTTAGGTAGAGTGTTCTTTCAGCGTCCGGTGTAGACTCGATGGGCCGAATGGCCTCCTTCTGCCCTGTAAATTCTATGGTTCCATAATCTGCTCTGGGGCCTCTGTTGTTTGCAGTATACATAAATGATTTGCAGGAAAATGTAGCTGGTCTGATTAGTAAGTTCGCAGATGACACCAAGGTTGGTGGAGTGGCAGATCGTGTTGAGGATCGTCAGAGGATACAGCAGCACATAGATAGGTTGGAGACTTGGGCAAAGAAATAGCCAATGGAGTTTAATCCAGACAAATGTGCGATAATGCATTTTGGTAGGTCTAACATAGAGGGGAAATATACCGTAAATGGTGAAACTCTTAGGAATGTAGAAAATCAGAGAAATGGGTATGCAGATCCACAGATCATTGAAAGTGGCATCACAAGTGGTCAAGGTAGTCAAGAAAGCATATGGAATGCTTGCCTTCATTAAATGGTGCATTGTGTATAAAAACTGGCAAGTCATGCTGCAGTTGTACAGAACCTTGGTAAGGCCGCACTAGAAATATTGCGAACAATTCTGGTCGCCACACTACCAGAAGAATGTGGAGAGGGTGCAGAGCAGATTTACCAGGATGTTGCCTGGTCTGGAGGATGTTAGCTATGCGGAGAGGCTAACTAGTCTCGAACTGTTTTCATTGGAACGATGGAGGTTGAGGGGCGACTTGATAGAGGTCTACATGATTATGAGAGTCATGGACAAAGTGGATGGGCAGGCACTCTTTCCCACGGTGGAAGGGTCACTCACTCTGGGGCATAGGTTTACGGTCCATGGGGCAAAGTTTAGAGGAGATGTGCAAGGCAGGTTTTTTTGCACAGAGGGTGGTGAATACCTGGAACCCGTTGCCAGGGTACATTAACGGCATTCAAAAGACATCTCGGCAAATACGTGGATAGGATGGGTATCGAGGGATACGGCACTAGGAAGTGCTGAGGGTTTTGGCCAAGGGTGGTATCATGACTGGTACAGGCTTCGAGGGCCGTAGGGTCTGTTCCTGTGCTGTATTGTTCTTTGAGGTATATAAGATGATAAACGGTATTGGCAAAGTAGATAGACAGCAGATACTTCCTCTTGTCGTACAATCTAGAATGAGAGATCATGGGCGGTATTCTCCCCCCCCCATACTGGGTGGTAGAATCGGTGGGGCACCGCACGAATCGTGCCACGCTGCCCCGACCCCTGCGCATAATTCTCTCCCCCCCCCCCCCCCCCCCCCTCCCCCCCCCCCCCCCCCTCCAAAACCAGCGGCTTGAGAATCGCCCGGTCGCTCGGAGAATCGCTGCAAACGGCGAACAGCGATTCTCCGGCCGGCGAATAAAATGACATTCCCGCTGGCGTTGTCCACACCTGGTCGCTGCCGGCGGGTACTCATCGCGAAGGCTTGGGGGGCAGCCTGTGGGGTGGGGGTGGGGGGCTCCTTCACTGGGGGGGGGAGGGGCTCCGAAGGGGTCTGGACTGCAATCGGTGCCCACCGATTGGCGGGCCGCCCCCCCCCCCCTCCCCCCCGGGGCCTAGTTTCAGCCGCGGCCGGCCCCTGAACACCGACCCCATGTTGGCTCGGGGCCGGCTCGCGTAAGAAGTTCCCCGTGCATGCGCTGGATGGCACGGCCCAACTGCGCATGCGCGGGTTGATGCAGTGCCCATTTGGCGCTGTGTAAGGAGGCTGGAGCGGCATGAACCACTCCAACGCCGTGCTGGCCCCCTGTGCGGGCCAGAATAGGTCATGCCCGGGCCCTGTTCGTGCCATCGTGAAACGCGACAGCGTTCACGACAGCGCGAACACTTGGCCTCAATATCGGAGAATCGTCCCCCCCATAGCTTTAGGTTAAACTGTAGCAGATTTAAAAGAGATGAGGGGAAATTACTTCTCTTGAAAGGTCATGAATCTGTGGAATTTACTACCCAAGAGTCAGTGGATGCTGGGCCATTGAGTGCGTTTAAGGAGTTAGACAGATTTTTAATTAGTAATGAGTTGAAGGGTTATGGAGAATGGGCAGGATGGTGGAGTTGAATCCATGATGCGATCAGCCATGATTGTATTGAATGGTGGAGTGGGCTCGAGGGGATGAATTGCTCCTAGTTCCTAGTTCTTGTGTTATGTTCATTCCTGGTATTCGTCTAGTAAACCTCCAAACTGCTTCTAACTCAATTACATCTATCCTTAAATAAGGAGACCAATATTGTACACAATACTCCAGATGTGGTCTCACGAGTGCCCTATACAACTGAAACATAACCTCCCTACTTTTGTAATTAATAAAACATTTTGTCAGCTTTCCTAATTTCTTTTTTGTTTATAAATTTAGAGTGCCCAATTCATTTTTTCCAATTAAGGGGCATTTTAGAATGGCCAATTCACACACCCTGCACATCTTTGGGTTGTGGGGGCGAAACCCACGCAAACACGGGGAGAATGTGCAAACTCCACACGGCCAGTAACTCTGAGCCGGGATCGAACCTGGGACCTCGGCGCAGTGAGGCAGCAATGCTAACTCACTGTGCCACCGTGCTGCCCAGCCTTCCTAATTTCCTGCTCTATCTGTATACCAGCCTTTTGTGATTTATGAATTAATAATAATAATCTTTATTGTCAAAAGGAGGCTTGCATTAACACTACAATGAAGTTACTGTGAAAATCCCTAGTCGCCATATTCCAGGGCATGTTCGGGTACATGAAGGGCGAACTCAGAATGTCCAAATTACCTAACAGCACGTCTTTCAGGACTTGTGGCAGTAAACCGGAGCACCCGGAGGAAACCCACGCATACGTGGACACGCAGACCCCTCTGCACCACAGAGCTCTGTAATCTCTCACCATTTAGATAATCAGCTTCTTTTTTTATTTTTTCATGGAAAATGGTCAATTTCACAATTGCCCACATAATACTTCATTTGCCAGATTTCTGCCCACTCACTTAACCTACCTATGTCCTTTCGTAGTGTCTTCATGTGCTGTTCACAGTTTACTTTTCTACCTATATTTTTATCATCAGCAAATTTCACAATCATACATTTAGCCCCTTCATCCAAGCCATTTATATAAATTGTAAAGAGTTGGAAGAGTTGACGCCCAGCATTCATTGCAGTGGCATACTGCTCATCTAGAAAAAGATCCATTTATGCCAACTCTGTTTTCTGTTAGCAAGACAATCTTCAATCCATGCCAATATGTTACTGCCTACACGCATGAGCTTTTATTTTACGCAATAACCTTTGATCTGGCACCTTATCAAAGGCCTTCTGCAAATCTAAGTACAGTATATTCACCGGTTCCTCCTTTTTTACAGCATATATGACTCCTTCAAAGAACTCCAATAAATCGGTTAAACATGATTTCCCGTTCACAAAACCATGTTGACTCTGCGCCATTGCCTTGAATTTTTCTATGTGCCCTGCTATAACATCTTTAATAGTGGCTTCTAATATTTTCTTTATGACAAATGTTAAGCTATCTGGCCTATAGTTTTCTGTATTCTGTGTCCCTCCCATCTGTCTCCCTCCGCATCTTACAATCTAATGGAACTTTCCCCGAATCTAGGGAATTTTGGAAAATTAAAACTAATGCATCAATTATTTCATTAGCCACTTCTTAGATCTTAGGGTCAGCCTGTAGAGCCAACAATTTGCTCAGTACAACTTCCCTGGTGATAGTAATTTTCCTGAGTTCCTCCCTCTCTTCCATTTCCTGATTTACAACTATGTTAGTGGTATTCTCTATAGTGAAGACAGGTGCAAAATACCTATTTAATTCATCCACCATAGCCCTACATTCCATTACCAATTCCCCAGAAGCACTTTTATAGGACCAATGCTCACTTTGTTAACTTTTCTTATTGAAATATCATGAGAAACCTACTGGCCACCTTTATAGTAGTTGATTCGGAAACTAGGGTGCTGAATTTTAATAAAGGGAACTACGAGGATATGAGACGTGAGTTGGCCTTGATAGATTGGAGAGAGTTACTTAAGGATGACAGTGGATAGACAATGGCAAACATTCAAGGAACGCATGGGGGTACTACAGCAACTGTTAATTCCTGTCTGGCACAAAAGCAAAGGGGATAATAGGACCAATCCATGGCTTACAAAGGAAATTAGAAATCATATCCGATCCAAGGAAGAAGCATACAGATTGGCCAAGAAAAATAATAGGTTTGAGGATTGGGAGCAGTTTAGAATTCAGCAAAGAAGGACGAAGGGATTGATTAAGAAGGGGAAAGTACAGTACGAAAGGAAGCTTGCAGGGAACATAAAGACTGACAGCAAGAGTTTCTACATTTATGTGAAGAGAAAGAGATTGGTAAAGAGAAATGTAGGCCACCTGCAGAGAGAAACAGGGGAATGCATAATAAGGGACAAAGAAATGGCTGAGCAATTAAATACATACTTTGGTTCTGACTTCACAAATCAGATCCCAGAAATGTTGAAAGGTTTAGTGAGAGGGAAGAACTGAGGGAGATCAACATTAGTAGATAAATGGTGTTGGGAAAACTGATGGGATTGAAGGCGGATAAATCCTCAGGGCCTGAGAATCTGCATCCCAGAGTGCTTAAGGTGGTGGCTCTGGAAATAGTGGATGCATTGGTGGTCACCTTCTGGGTTTCTATAGACTCTGGAACTGTCCCTGCAGATTGGAGAGTAGCTCACGTCACTCCAATATTCAAAAAGGGAGGTATTGTTGCTCGTTCTGGGTGAGTGTGCTTTACACTCAAATGGCTCTGTTTTATTCCTTGGCTCTAGAGTCGCCAGGTATCCTTATGATACCACCACAAGATTCAAGTTCAGACCAATGACTCAATACACCAGTTAGTAAGTTCAAACAAGACATGTTTATTATTACAGTTATTTACTACTCGTGCATATAACACTAAAAGACTAGGCTATTCCTACCACTAACAGGCCAATACTTATCTGGAATAAGAGAACTGCCGGATCAGGGAACAATGGCCTCTTGCTTTGTCCTGGATCCGCAGGCTTCCAGTTGGTGTGGACTAAAGGGGTCAGGAGTGTCTACGCTCGTAGCGTGTGTTATATGACACTTACTTGATGGCGGCTGCTGACCAGGCCTCTCCTTCTCAAGGTCTTCTGCTGCAAAGGTGTTCTGCTGGGAGGGCCGGCTGGTCAAGAAGAAAGAATCAGTCCTGGGACCTGACTTTTATAGGTCCCAGAGGCTTCGCGCCCTTCTGGGCGGACCCTCTATAAACTTGCAATCGATTGGGTCTCTTCCCAATCGATTGATTTGAATTTCCCCAATAACAGGGCTGTTCCTCGATCACTGGGCGGTTCTTTCCACCTTATTTGTGTCTTTTGTTTCAGACTCCACTGGCGCCGGGATGTCTGACCTTCTATAGAATGTTTCAATCTCTTCTAATTGTTGTGTCCATAGTGGGAATCATCGGGAATCGCTCACTTAATATGCGCAGCTCGTTAGTTACAATGCTGTCTGGTTTCTTTAGCAGCTAGAATACACAGGGGATTCTGAAAACTGCTTATCTCTTTACAACTGTCCATTCTTCCATTTTGTGTGAGGAAGTGGCCAACCCAGGTGGCTACAGTAGAGAGTAAGCAGGGAATTATAGACCAGTAAGCCTAACATCGGTAGTGGGGAAAATGCTTGAATCCATTATCAAGGACTTTACAGCGGAACATTTAGAAAGCAGTGGCATGATTAGTCAGAGTCAGCATGGATTTATGAAGGGTAAATCATGCTCGACAAATCTGTTGGAATTCTTTGAAGAGGTAACCAGTACACTCGACAAGGGGGACCAGTCGATGTGGTATATTTGGACTTTCAGAAGGCGTTTGACAAAGTCCCGCATAAGAGATTATTGTGCAAAATTAAAGCGCATGGGATTAGGGGAAATTATTGAGGTGGATAGAAAACTGGCTGGCAGAGAGCAAACAAAGAGTAGGGATTAATGGGCCCTTTTAAAATTGGCAGGCAGTGACTAGTGGGGGGACCACAGGGATCGGTGCTGGGACCCCAGCCATTCACAATATATATTAATGATTTGGATGAGGGAACAAAATGTAACATCTCAAAGTTTGCAGATGATACCAAATTAGGTGGGAGGATGCAGGGATCCTACAGCAAGATCTGGACAGGTTGGGCGAGTGGGCAAACCAATGGCAGATGCAGTATAATTTGGTTAAGTGTGAGGTTATTCATTTTAGAAGCAAAAACGGGAAGGCAGATTACTACGTGAATGGTTGTAAATTGGGAGAGGGGAGTGTGCATCATTCACTGAAGGTAAGCATGCAGGTGCAGCAGGCAATTTTAAAAAAGGCTTATGGTATGTTGGCCTTCATTGTAAGAGTTTTCGAGTATAGAAGCAGGGATGGGTTGCTGCAATTGTACAGTGCCTTGTTGAGGCCACACTTGGAGTATTGTGTGCCGTTTTGGTCTCCTTCTCTGAGGAAGGATGTTCTTGCTTTCGAGGGAGTGCAGCAAAGATTTACCGGACTGATTCCAGGGATGGCGGGACTGTCATATGAGGAGAGATTGACTAGGTTGGGTTCTCGCAAGAGTTCAGAAGAATGAGGGGGGATCTCATCGAGATTTATAAAATTCTAACAGGGCTCGACAAGGTAGATGCAGGGAAGATGTTACCAATGATAGGTTTGTCCAGAACCAGGGGTCACAGCCTGAGGATTCAGGGTAAACCATTTCGGACAGAGTTAAGGAGACACTTCTTCACACAGAGTGGTGAGCCTGTGGAATTCATTACCACAGGAAGTAGTTGATGCTAAAATTTTGAATATATTCAAGAGGCGGCTGGATATAGCTCATGGGGAGAATGGATCAAAGGCTACAGGGAGAAAGCAGGATTTGGCTGTTGAGTTGGATGATCACCATGATTGTGATGAATGGCGGAGCAGGCTCGATGGGCCAAAAGGCCTCCTCCTTGCTCCAATCTTCTATGTATCTATATATCTATGTATGTTACTGGCTAGCTTTTCCTTGTACTGTAGCTTTTTTCCTCCTTGCCAATCTTTTTGTCATTCTTTGATGTTCTTTATATTCTTTCTAATTTTCTGATCTGCCACTGGTCTTTGCACAAATATATGCTTTTTCTTTAAGTTTAATACTGTCTTTAGCTCTTTAGTTTACCCCCGTGTGGAAGGTTGGAATTTTTCTTTCTCATTGGAGTGTGTCTATTCTGTATATTCCGAAATATTCCTTTTAAATGTCTGGCACTGAACTTTAGTTGATCTATCACTTTACCACTTTGGCTAGCTCCACTTTTTTCAGTTTAAAATAATAGTTTTGGATGCACACTCCTTTCTCTCAAACAGAATGCAAGATTCCTATGATCGCTCGTACCTAGGGGGCCTTTACCATCAGGTTATCAATGAATCATATTTATTTGCACAATACAGGTCTAGTATAGCCTACCTTCTGGTCGGCTCCAGAACATGCGGTCCCAGGAAACTATCTTGAAAACATTCTATTGACTTATCTATTCTAGGCAGTATGGTGGCGCAGTGGTTAGAACTGCTGCCTCAGGGCAGCACGGTGGCCTAGTGGTTAGAACAACCGCCTCACGGCGCTGAGGTCCCAGGTTCGATCCCGGCTCTGGGTCACTGTCCATGTGGAGTTTGCATATTCTCCCTGTGTCTGCGTGGGTTTCGCCCCCACAACCCAAAAATGTGCAGAGAAGGTGGATTGGCCACGCTAAATTGTCCCTTAATTGGAAAAAATAATTGGGTAAACTAAAATTATAAAAAAAAAAGAACTGCTGCCTCACAGTGCTGAGGTCCCAGGTTCGATCCCAGTCACTGTCCATGTGGAGTTTGCACATTCTCCCCTTGTTTGCGTGGATTTCACCCCCACAACCCAAATATGTGCAGAGTAGGTGGCCTAGCATCACAATGGCACTGAAATTCATATGCCACAAACTCATTTGTGTGAAAGGCAGAACACCTTTTCGGCTTGATGGCAGCATTTTGTTATTGGTGAACACCACTTGTGTTGCTCCTGTATAATAGCAACGTAAAATGGCTAGCTTCACTTGTTGCTCAAATTTATGAGATACCTTGCCCTTCCAGGAAGTATCTCAAATAACTTCAAAGATTTCTGTTGTGGTATGTACTCTGGGATAACACAGGCTGCAACTCGATGCAGCTTTGACCAAAAGATACTCCAGACTTTGAAGTAAGTTCAATGTGATTTATTGAACCATTAGCACAGTTCTCTATGAGTTTGACTCTCCTGCTAATCTTACTATAGTAACTCAGTCTAACTAACCAGTCTGCTCTAAGCCACGTGGTGGGTGTGATGCTTCTGATCTGCCCCTATCCTATTCTCTAAGTGTCGCCTGTTGAAAGAGACAGAGCATGTGTGCCCTGTCCTTGTATATGGGTTGTGTAATGCCCCCTCGTGGTAGTGTCTCCTCTGGGTGTCTTGACTGCCCATTGGTCGTGTCCTATTCTATGTGTTCATTAGCTGTATGTCTGCATGTCATGATGTCTCTGGTGCTCCCTCTAGCAGGACGCCCAACTGGGCTGTCGGAAAACCCACTATGGCCAGTGGGGTGGGCACGGAGCACTGCGACCAGTTTGCCACCCGGATTGAATCCTGATTTTTACCCTACCACAAGATTATCCGCTGGATCAGGATTCCCGGCCACACTATCCAAAATTAAATGTGATTCCGCAATTGGACATTTGCTGAGCAATGCTGTGTGTTCTCAGAAATACACTAACAACCATTTAAGATTGTCAGTTAGGCTTGCATTGTTGCACACTTGACACATACTAGAAGCTACAAACGTGAATATACAGCGCCTTGTTCTTTGCAAGAAAGAACATGTTCACATTGCATCTGTTTCAACTGAAAAAAATAGGTGACGGCAATGCTCTGGTTTATGGACAATATTATGGCGCCGGAATGTGGCGACTAGGGGCTTTTCACAATAACTTCATTTAAAGCTTACTTGTGACAATAAGTAATTTTCATTTGATTTCACAATAGCTTGACCAATCAGAGTCAACCTTCCTGGTTTTAATTCAAAGCTTGGCAGTTAACTGTTGGTCACTAGTTAACTAGTGCATTCTCCATAGCATCACTTCTATCAATCTGATTTAATTTGCCTACCAATCAGCACTCTTCTAATTAAGTATAAATGGTTTTACCTTTGCACTTGGTATTCTTGTGGTTGTCCAGTTGAGTGCCAGTTGAAAAGCTTTGACGTGTCTCTTTTTTCAGTGATACTGAAGTCCTGTACTACCCCCAAACGATAAAAAGAAAATCCTAACTTTTTTGGTGGTTTAATTGTGTGAATTGGATGAAAGGCAACATTTTAGCATATATCCATCCCTTTCTTAGGTTGCTACTTTGGTCCATCAGCTCCATTGTTACATCATAAGAGTTGCAACTGTTGAGCTGACATCCCAGGTCCCAGCCTTTATATGGTATAAGTATTAAATGGGATTCACTATGCCATTTAAAAAGGCAATCAATTGTATTATAGATTGATTGCTGATCTCTTGGAGGTTGATTGTTAATAAGAAAACAGCAGTGACACAAAGGAACACGTCAGGATGAAAATGTCTTCCTTTGGCCAGAGCAGTCCACTGTCCCCTCACTCCTGCCAGTATGCTAGGTAAGGTGGCAACATTGCAATGAGCACTAGGTTGTGCAGGTGCCCAACCCATTTGTACAAATTACGGACTTGCAATGTCCTTACTGGGGCAGACTGACAGGCAGATGTCCTGCCATGCTGCAAATCTGAGGTGCAATAGCCCAACTAAAATTTCTAGTCCCATATTCCCCTGCGACGTCTCTACCAGTTTCAGCTCTTGCTGTTTTTAAATTGGCCATGTAGTTTTCAGAAATGGTATCTTCCCAGAATATAAATGTAATTAACTTTTGTATAAATTAGAACACAATGAAAATATCACCAAATTATTTAATGTGTATGAAAATTCATATTACATTTAGATACGTTTTTAAAAACAAGTTAACTATTTTGAGCTGAGGGATTCATGTAGATATTTCCTATTAAAGGAAATCATTCTTATTGCAATTATATACATCAATACTTGCTATCAAGTTAGAAAAAAAATCTGATTATGAGCTATTGAATAACAAAATGACTTCCCTTGTCCACTACAGATCCTTTGTATTCGGTAGCCAGTGAGAAGGATCATGCTAAGATGTCCATGAAGGCATTCACATCGGTTAACAGAATAGTGAGTATTCACAAATGTATTTTATCTATATGATGCAATCTAAAAATAAATGATTCCTTCAACCCATTCTAGTGAATAATGTATTGTTTTTTTTGTGAACTTTGTAAAGGTCCTTCCTGTTCCGGTTTAATCCCTCATTTACCCTTTTATTTTTGCTGTTACATTTTTGATCCATGGATGTTTAATGGACCTGTGACTTTAAGGCAAAGCAGCCTGTCACCAGCCTGTGCCTTTAATTCAAATAGAAGGACCCAGAAGGCTGTGCTGTTTTAAGTTGGTGAGTGTAGGGTGGCTGACATCAGTGTTGACTCAGCTTGATTAATTTGGCTGGTTGGCATTTAATTGGCCCAGAAATGCTGTGCTCTGTCTGGTAACAGGTGGTGATTGGATATTATCCCTCTGGAATGTTTTTACAGAGCCTCAAGGTTCCATTTTGGATTCACTTTTAATTCTGTCAGCAGAGGTGAAAGATCCAGCTAAATCCTTTCCAGAGGCTAAGCCTCTTCAAAAAAGATCCAGCTAGCACACACACACACACACCCTCTCTCTCTCTCCAATAAGCCTGTGGGTGTTGGATTCCTAAACGCAGGGCACAAACTGAGAGCAAAGTCTGATGAAAAAGGGACTCTGTCTCTCCAGGGTCATTGTGAGTACAGGCTGGAAAACAAGGACTGTGATACACAAGCTTACTGTGGAGAAAGCCTGCAAGGACCCATCAGCTGAAGCAAGGACTTTTTTTTTCCTCTTTCGTTTACATTTCTTACCCCTTTTTCATCCCCTCTGTGTTTGTCTGTCTGTCGTGTGTGTGTGTGTGTGTGTGTAGAGGGTGGGGTGGGGGGTGGGGTGGGGTGGGGGGGGGGTGGAAAGTTAAAGCAGGATTAGGTACTTATTAATATTTAACCATTATTTCTGTTATAAATAAACAGTAATTGTAGTTCAAGTTACAAACTGGGTGACTGCAATTATAGGGCAGCTAACGACCAGAGACATCGGAAATGTTCATGAGAATTATTGGTTAATTCACTTGTGTTGTGACTCCGGGGCACATGGAGCTGGAATTGACTGTGCACTTGCCCAGGGTGGCTCAACAATTTATTATTGAAATGTATAGAAATTCATAGACTACTATGCTTGGCAAATATATTATTCACTAGGATCTTCGGTTGTTATAATTTTTCCTGGAAATTGTATTCAAGCTTTATTTTCTCGTGAATTCCCAGGTTTCTTCAGATAGCATCTGATGATGTTTTGAGATGCTTCAGTTTTTAAATCTTTTTATTCTCCTCATTTTCAAAATTTTCATCAAATAAACATCAAAAGATAACAAATAAAAACAAATGCAATACCAATCCCCCAAACAGCATCCAATTCAATATACAGACCAAAACATCACCTGTACAACACTCCAAGTAAAAAAGAAAATTAACAGTCAATCAGTAAACAGTATACTCAAGAACAAGAATAACCCAATTCTTCCCCCCCCACCTAATGTTCTATGGCAACCAATTCTCGAAAGTGCATCATTAACAGTCCCCATGAATTGTAGAAACCTTCCATCATCTCCCTCAGCTCAAACGTCACCTTGAGAGTCAGAAATTCCAGTAGATCCCCCCCCCCTCCGCCACGTCGAGGCACAGGGCGGAGAAGCTGACCTCCGCCCCAACAGGACCCTCCAGGCAATCAGCGAGACAAAGGCTAAAACATCTGCCCCCGCACCCGACTGCAGCCTGGGCTGGTCCTGTAGCCCGAAAATGGCCGAATCCACTTTCACCCTCCCCACCAAGCTAGTAAACTTGTACCTACGGATCTACCCACCTGCACCCCCAAATACCTGAAGTGGGTTGCTGCCCTGTGAAATGTTAGCCCCCCCACCCCTGCCCCTACTCCCGCCGGCCACAAAGTATTCACTCTTTTCACGTTTAATTTACATCCTGAAAAAGATGCAAAACTTTGGTGAAGTTCCATTATGTTACCCATCGGTTCTGATATAAAACAATAAATCGTCTGCGCAAACATACACCCTGGGCTGAATTCTCTGTTTTTGTCCCAATGCCGTCGTAAAAACAGTGGCCTTTCACGCCAGAAAAACTGGCGTGAAAAGGCCCTGCAGGGGCAAGCAGGGACCAGGTGTGAAATTAGCAGCTTTAGCTGCAGATACGGGCCCCGCACATCAGGCTGCACGTGCGCACGACACCAGCCTCCAGCGGGCGTGCTGTGTTCCATGGCAGACTCAGACCGCGGAGTTGGACCTCCCAAAGCCCCAGGAGCAACACGGTAGCAAAGTGGTTAGCACAGTTGCTTCACAGCTCCAGGGTCCCAGGTTCGATTCCCGGCTTGGGCCGCTGTCTGTGTGGAGTCTGCACATTCTCCCCGTGTTTGCGTGGGTTTTCTCCGGGTGTTCTGGTTTCCACCACAGTCCAAAGATGTGCAGGTTAGGTGGATTGGCCATGCTAAATTGCCCTTGGTGTTCAAAAAGTTTGGTTGGGGTTATTGGGTTACGGGGATGGTGTGGGCTTGGGTAGGGTATTCTTTCCAAGGGCCGGTGCAGACTCGAAGGGCTGAATGGTCTTCTTCTGCACTGTAAATGCTATGCATATATGTAAATAGTACACCCAAATGGCCGCGCGCCCAACCCTGACCGCTCGCCCACAAATTGCCCCGACCCGTGTGAGGCCCCCCTGCCCTCCGATCGGCCCGCCCCGACCATGGCGGCCGCGGACTGAGTCCGCAGCCGACAGGTGAGTATCCCGAACGGCTACACCATGAGTGGTCCACACCGTAGGGGCTCTGGCTGGTTGGGTGCAGAGATTGGCGGGGTGGGCTTCCAGCAATGGCCGCAGGAAGGTGATACGCGGCATCGAGTTCGCTGCTTTTTTGGGCCGGGCGAATCGGGGAACCACCGCAGGTCCTGATTCGTGCGCAGAAATGGATTCTCCGCCCCGGCGCTGAAAGCAATTACAGCATCTGGGTGCAGAGAATCCAGCCCCCTATATTCCACTGTACCTTCACGTCAACATTCAGTAGTGATATAGATCTGTACAACCCACACTCTGTCGGGTCCTTATCCTTTTTTAACAACAAGGAGATTGAGGCTTGCCCCAATGTTTGTGGTAGCACCCCCTTCCCCCTTACCGCCTCAAACATTCCTGCCATCAGCCGTACCAATTTGTCCTTAAATCTTTTGTAATTTTGTAATCTGTCCTGTCCAACCTTGGCTCTTTACCAAATTCCAATCCCATCCCACTATTAGTTTGTGAGAATCCAAGTTCTGAATGGCCCCAAACACCTTCCTCACATCATCCCAGTTAGGGCCATACACATGTGCCAATGCCACCGACCTCCCCTCTAATGCCCCTGTTACTATCACATATTTACCCTATTGATCCGCTGCCACCTTCCCCATCTGGAACCTCACTTTCTTACCTGGGTGAGGTATTTTCCACTGCCATCCATGCCCTGCTGTTGAACCCCAAATGAAATACTTGATTTGCCCAGACCTTCCTGAGCCTCACCTGATCTTTCACCCTCAGATGTGTCTCCTGTAGGATGACAACTTCGACCTTTTTAAGCTTTTTAGGTGTGCAAACACCCTTGACCTCTTTACTAGCCCTCCCAAACCCCTCTCATTCCACGGAACTATCCTGACCAAGTGTCTCTCACACCCTGCCCCTCCTATCTGCCATCATCATAACTCCAGGCCCTGCCCCCTGGGCCTGGCCTGCCCCGTCCCATTGTTCCCATCAAACTCCTCCCTCCACCTCCCAGAGTCACACACACACACACACCCCCCCCCCCCCCCCCCCCCCACTTCCTCTCGAAAACACCACCCAGTATCGGTCCCCTCCCCCCACGTTTTGCATCATCTTGGTACATCGAAACCTATTCGACCAGGCTCCAATGGCCGTAGTCCCCTCCCCTCTCTCCACACTCCCATTCACTGGCCCCAGTCCCTCTGCCTTCACAAACACCTCCACCATTTCCATCGTCTCAAAATAAAGGTCTTTGGAGTTGAAACTCACTCTCAACTTAGCTGGATCTTAACTCCGCCGAAGGACGCCCGCCTCCTCGCCAACTCCACAGTAAAGTCCTGGTAAATACATAGACCAGCTCCAGCCCACTGCACCTCCCGCTTCTGCTTTGCCCAACTCAGGACCTTTTCCTTCACGTGGTACCTGTGGAAACAAATAATCACCACTCTTGGCGGCTCATTCCCTTTTGGTTTGGGCCTCAACGACTGATGAGCCCAATCCAGTTCGAACCGAGAGAGATCTTCCCTCTTCCCCCAACAACTCTGCTAACATCTTGACAAAGTATTCAGTCGTCCTCGGGCCCTTCACCCCTTCAGACAGGCCCACGTTCCTCAGATTTTGCCGCCGAGATCTGTTTTCCTTGGCTCGCAGACCTTTGTTGGTCTCGACCACCGTCTGCAGCTCCTCACCATCGTGGTGAGCTGATCGCTGTTTTGTGACAAGTTCTCCTCCACTCCCTTCAGTTTCTCACCCTGCTTCTGCACCTCAGCCGATGTCTTCGACACTGCTGCCTTAATCGGGGAAATGGTCTCTTCCACCAGCACCTTTAATGCTGCCATCATCTCCTTCCTCGTCACCTCTATGTGCTTTGCAAACTGTTTCTTGAATTCCAAAGACATCACCTCAGTCATCTTTTCTGCCATGAGCAGTGCAGCCCCACCCAGCGACCCAGCCTCCACCACCTTTCCAGTTGCCAAGCTGACCCTTTCGCTCAACGGCAAACCTTCACTCGCCCCCTTCTTCACAGCGGCTTTCTTTTGGTTTTTGTGACATCCTCTCCTTTCTTATGTCTTCCAGCATTTATTTTTGAAAAATTGCCCTAGGGACTGGGCATTAAATTCTAAAACATCAAGCCTCGAGCAGGAGCCACTCAACATGTGACTTCCTCCTACATGCCACCACTGGAAGTTGAGATGCTTCATAAATGCATACAACAATAATTGAGACAGCTGCCTATATTCTATTTCCCCTTCCACATGGCAAATCCTTTTGGTTCTCTTGGACACTGCTCTTGATTTTCTTTAAGAAAACTGCTCATTTATCGATGGCACAGGTCAGGCTGGCAAGTAAAATGAGGTGAAATACTGTCTTTAAAAATGTCCACCAGAGTTTTCTTCGCATGACCTGCTCTGATTCTGATGTGTGCTAGATGAGCCACAACTGCAATTGAATGAAGTGGGCAGAGGCATGGTCAAGTTGTCTCTTATTACTCTGCCTTTCTGCCCATTTGCTGTACCTAAAAACTAGAGCAACTGTAAAGATTACTCACAAGCAGGAAGAGATCAAGAAGGTGACAGGTCCGAAGTTGATTTTATTTGGGCTTTATTCTCTTGAAACTACAGGATTTGAACATTTGTAGGAATTATGTAGAAATTGCTAAGAATTTAAAGGATACTCATCATAATTAAATAATGAATTTATCTCTGCGGCTACCTTTGTTCCTGACTTTTAAAGAGAGGAGGTTTAACATGGTGGAGGAAAGGATCAATGCTGGGAGAACACAGCACAATCAACACCCAACCTATAGGAATTTGTATCACAGAGGACCATTCATATAGGGAGTGTCTGAAGTTTGTATATTCAGCCTGACACCATCGAACCATGTGCCAGCCCTTCGAACCTCACCTGCAACCTCTTTCAATTAGGGAATCTCACTACTTTGACTGTCGTTTTGACAGTACCTTTGTGCATCCAGATGCTTCAGAGTGATTTCTGGTAGCATTATCACATCAGTCAATTAATGATTCAGTGTTCCTTCAGACAGGCCAAGGATGTGTTTTTCACTTTGCTGAGTTGATTCCTACTGGAATAACGAATGTTCCACATGTCCCACAAAAAGGATCAATTTTTCTCCCCTTGTGGAATCTCCAATGCACTACATCACTTCAACAATTTCCAGTTTCCTGGCCCTAACCATTTTCTCTTCACTATGGACTGTCAACTCCTCTACACCTCCATCCCCCACCAAATGGCCTTTTAGCTCTTTGCTTCTTCCTCAAACAGACACCCAACCAGTCTCCATCCTCCACCACCCTGTTCTACCTGGTTAAGCTTCTTCTCCTTCAACTCCACCCATTTCCGCCAAATAAAAGGCTTGGCTCTGGTTATCCTATGCCTGGCCTTTTGTCGACCCCCTTCCCTCATCTCTTTTTCCAGTACATTGATGATTCTATCAGTGCTGCCTCCTGTCCTTACCATGAACTGGAAAATATCAATGACTTTGTTTCCAATATCAACCCTTCTCTCACCTTCACCTAGCCCATCCTTGACTCTTCCCTTACTTTAATCTCTCCTGCCCTCCATCCTATCACAGACCTTCTGTTCTGTTCTCCTGCCCCCTCCATCCTTCTACCTGGCTTAAAACCTATTACTTTTCTATCTTCAGTTCTGATGAAAGGTCATCAATCTGAATGTTAACTCTTAGTCTCCACAGATGCTACTTCATCTGCTCTGCATTTCCAGCATATTCTGTTCTTATTTCAGATTTCCAGTGTCTACAGTATTTTGCTTTTGTAATAGTGACCAATTCAGCCAAGTTTTGGACTCTGCCAGGATCATTGTAGAACTGTCAGTTGGAATTCTCAAGTCCTGTTTTCAGTGCCTGGACAGCTCAGAGGAAGCCTTGGAATATAATCCAGCATTTTAATGATGTGTTGCATACAGCAAAATGTGGTCATTTCTAAATGATTGAAAATTTTATGCACAGAAAATGAAGACGGTAAAGATGTTGCAGAACAATCTCCTCCTCACGGCACTGAACCCCTGGAAAGAGAAGATGTAGACGATTACAACCTGTTGTCAGAAGCATATGATGTCTGGCAAAAGATCAGAAATAACTTGTTCAAATAAAAAGAGTACCCTCCATTTGAGTGACACATTAAAATCCTTCACAATTCCTTATGTTTCTGTCCGATAACTGTTCAGCCAATCTGTAATGCTTTCAAAATCTTCAATGGGAGAGTATTTCAAAACATTAATCACCATATTTAAGATCTCCTTTGATGAAATACCCAAATACGTTGAATTGTCAGAAATGTATCTGCTAACTACCATTTGTCACTTCATTGTGCCATACTGCGACTTGTTCACCCCTTGTGCCAAACTCATTTTTCACATTTTAACCTAGTTTATTACTTTGAGAAGGTTATTTCCATAATTTGCACTGTATGAAAGGACACTGATCTACTGCCAGCACATATGATCAATGTTTTAAAGAGTGGACCTGGAGATATTTTCTTCCTTGGGCTTTGCAACCACAAGAAGATTTTTTAATCAACATTCTCCCAGCATCTCTTGCTCACTGTTGCTCTGTGATTCACTTTGTGATACCCTATTTGACTCAGCAGTACCTTCATTCCAAGTGGCTTGGTACTTGGGTAAGAAAGATGCCATGATGGTATGAGTGAATCAGTTAGTTGAAGAGCCCTCTAGAGATGCCCAGCTGCTTTGTAATGCTATTTTCTGCAAGAGGTCAGCAACTGTGAGGGACATAAAGGACATTACATTTACAAAGATCCTTTCTGATTTGTGAATCCACTGGTTGGAGTCATACCTAGCGCAAAGGACATGGTTGTGGTTGTTGGCGGCCCATAATTTCAGTCCCAGGACATGACTGTAGGAGTCCCATGAGTGTCCTAGACCCAACCATCTTCAGCTGCATCATCAATGACCTTGGATTTCCCATGTGCGAGAGTCACATTCTTTGGTCACTATAGTTCTCCCAGGTCTGCATTTACATCCGCCATTACTTTTCATGTTCAGGTGCAACTACACTCTCTCCCTCTCCCTCTGTCTCTCTATAAATTTTGAATTGTGCTTGTGGCCATTATCTTTATCTATCGTCGACTGACATGATTTCCCTCCCTCCCAGGATGGATACTCAGCCAAAAGTGAAACTTGCTGAAATCTGGCCTTGCACATTCAATTAGATCCATCCAAGGAAAGGATGATTTAGTACCAGTGGAAACACATCAAAAACTTTGTACTGCCGTTTTACTGACAGTGTCTAGAATCTTCTCACTGTTTTGCCATATTGCTGGTATCCACTATTTATTGAATATCTTTTTCACTGTGTTAATGCGTGCTCTCTTTAATTGGTCAAGCGGGAAGCTATTGCTTTTTCTTCCACTTAAACACATGTAATATATCTGTTTTGTATGCTAATGTCCATTCAAATGTTTCAGATTATCACAAGCACTAACCCGTCACTGCGTTTCTTGAGATGCATGGTTGTATTTGAAAATGTGCCTGCGTATTGTGCTGTCTTCCAGTAATGCCATTATCATATCAAGATTTCAACAAGCTTGATAGTAATTTCTGCAGATTAGAAGTGCATTTCCTGTTTTTTTAAAACAATATGCATACAGGAGACCACAAGTGCAAACCATATTAGATATAAAAGTTATAAAATGCCACCTGGCAGATAGAATGTTTGTAAAGAAGTAGTAAGATGCTGAATGATGGAATAAGCCGAAAATTATTGATTGATTTTTAAAGAAGAATAAATTAAGTAACTACAATTTATTGCCACCAATTGTTAACGGTAGCCCTTTGAAGAGTGCAGAAAAGTTTACTACATTGATTTCTCTTGCTAATTTACCTTTGTATGATACATCAATATGAAATATCAATATAATATTTTCATATTCATATATTTACATTAGAGTGTGCTTTGAATAATTGCCTTTGGACTTAGCAATCAATTTTTGTATATTTCTTTCTGTCATACAGAAAAAAGTAACTGACTATAAAACCATGTTCAGTAATTTGCAACGATTCCCAGGCTACACCATTCAGCTTGATCCCAATGACCCTGTCCCGAAATTTGTTGATCAACGCTGGCGAGGATATGGAGAGAGAAAACAAGAAGCCATCAAGCATCTAGCAGAGTAATTGCAATGTTCTTTCTAGATATACTAAATAGTCAATTCCACATATATCTTACTTTAAGCAAATCTTATAACTGGAGTTAAAACATAATTGAAGAGCACATTGTTTGAAAAATTGTAACTACTGCAAAAAACATTTAATATTGTGGATGGCATTTAATGCAGGCGACAGGGCTCTCGCTTGCTAGCTGAAGAGCGGCGAGATTTCGCGTCGCGTCCTTTCAGTGCCCATCGGGCTGTGATGGGCTTTCCCGGGAGCAAGGACCCTGACGACAGAGGTCTCGCCCCAAAACCCACTGGCCAGTTAATAATAATAATCTTTAATAGTCACAAGTAGGCTTACATTAACGCTGCAATGAAGTTACTGTGAAAATCTCCTTGTCGTCACACTGTGGGCCTGTACGGTACACTGAGGGAGAATTCAGAATGTCCAATTCACCTAACAAGCATGTCTTTCGGGACTTGTGGGAGGAAACTGGAGCACCGGGAAGAAACCCACACAGACACTGGGAGAACGTGCAGATTCTGCACAGACAGTGCTAGGAATCGAACGTCGGTCCCTGGCACTGTGAAGCAACATTGCTAACCATTTTGCTCCCATGCTGCCCATTGTGGCTGGCAGCGGTCTATTTCAGGCAGCGCCAGCAGAAGCAGTGCAGCGGTCAGCAATGTAGCCATCAAACGCCCAGGAGCAGCAAGGGGCCCTGGTCCACAATGATTGAGGATGTGTGTTGCAGGAGAGGGGTGTAAGGTTTGCAGCTAGGGCACTGGCGTGGTTTTCAACAGGTCCCTCTTGCTGATGCTGGATCCGTCAATCAGGCACTCAATACCGGCAACAAGGGACATCTTCTCCCCTCCAGGACCCACTTGTTTTCTTTGTAGGCTCCTACATGGCCGCTCCTCTGCCTACCGCAGGTTGAATACCAGCAGTGTTGGATGTGGTCCATTGGCATTAATTGCCCACTTAAGGCCTCAACTAGCAGTGGGACGGGAAGGCCATCCATGAGTCTTCCTGTTCCAAACTTAATGGGGTGTAAATGGAAAGGTGGCAAAATCCCCACCCTGCCATTAAATGGCCCTCACTTAGGGCCATTTTTAACTGCACCAATATATCTGGGAGTTCTTGTGTTCTTCATTTGAAGGTACAGTGGGAGATTAAGAGAAACCCCAAGGAAATTCCAGACCAGTGTGTGTGGGGGCAAACTGTGTATTAAGTAATGTTTTATCAAATTGTTCAGTGTAAAACTCATCTCAGCCAGTCCCTTTCATGTCATTGAGCTTCAAACTTCAAACTATCAATGAAGGAGACAGGAAAGAAAATGATAGGAGATTTGTGCTGAATGGATGGGTTAGCCCGTTTTCTCTTTCTGGCCTCAGTTTGAATGTAGCTAAAGCTAATGGCATGAAAATCTTCTCTGTTGTCTTATAAGGGTACTATGTGAAATAAGGGTTAGCAGTTCAGAGAAAACTAATTGCTCACTTTGTGAGCTGTGAGTGGGAAAAACTCAGAGTACAGTGGGGAAGGTAAATGCTATAAAAAAAACTTACCTCCGGGATTCTGGCCTTCACTTGGGGAGCTGCGATGGGTGGGTGTGGGGAACGGGTGAGTGGGGGAGCGCGGGGAAGGGAGGGTGTGGGGAAGGGATGAGCGGGAGAGCACGGGGAAGGGAGTGTGGGGGGAAGGGTTGAGCGGGGGAGCGCAGGGAAGGGAGTGTGTGGGAAAGGGATGAGTGGGAGAGCACGGGGAAGGGAGTGTGGGGGGGAAGTGGTGAGCTCCTCGTGTCTCACTGAAACTGACATCAAAATCTGATTGAAAAAACTGAAAAGTGACATTTCAGGATGGCTGTGATTTGATTGGCTAATAGGGAAGCTGTGCTAAATTTGAAAATCCATTTTAAATTACAAGTTATAAAATTGATTTCAGACTGAAGTAATATGGAGAAATATATTTTTTAAAAGTTTAAATTAAAAAAACAAATAAAAAAATAATTAATTAAATAAAGCATAGAGGGCCAGGTGATGTGTTGTCCCTGCATGATGTGAGAGTTGGTGGACCCCATTGTGGTCCCCAGTGACCACAGCTGTCGTAAGTGTTGGTCGCTTGAGGAACTCCGGCTCGGAGTTCGTGAGCTGGTTTCTGAGCTTTGGACGCTGCAACACATCAGGGAGATGGAGAGTTATCTGGACACTGTGTTCCAGGAGGCAATCACATCCCTTCGATTAAATATCTTTAATTTGGTCAGTGGTGAGGGACAGGAGGGTGTGGCTCGTCCTTGTCCAACAGGTTCGAGATTCTTGCTCCCTGTGTGGACAGGAACAGGGATTGTAGGGATGATGAGCAAACTGACCATGGTACCATGGTACAGGGAGCCATTCAAGTGGTGGGAGAGAAAAGAAATATGGTCGTAATTGGGGATAGTATAATTGGGGATAGTATAATTAGGGGCATTGACACTGTTCTCTGTATCAGGATTGAGAATCCCGAAGGTTGTGCCTGGTTCTCGCGTTCGGTCTATCTCATCTGGGCTGCAGAGGAACTTGGAGTGGGAGTAAAGATCCAGTTATCGTGGTCCACATATGTACCAACGACATGGATAGAACTCGGACAGAGGTTCTGCTAAGGGAATATGAACAGCTAGGAGCTAAATTAAATTAAATTAGCTAAATTAAATAGCTAAATTAAATAGCAGAACCAAAAAGGTAATAATCTCTCGATTACTACCTGAGCCATAAGCTAATTGGCACAGGGTCAATAACATTAAGGAGGTAAATACGTGGCTCAAAGATTGGTGTGGGAGGAATGGATTTGAATTCATGGGACATTGGCACCAGTACTGGAGAAGAGAGATGTTCCATTGGGACGGTCTTCATCTGAATCATGCCGGGACCAGAGTTCTGGCGAATCGCGTAACTAGTGCTGTAGATAGGGCTTGAAACCAAATAGTGGGCGGGATTGGGGGAGGGGGTTCAGTTATATGGAGAATTAGAAAATCAAAGTTAAATGAGAAGTGCAGGTTAATGACGAGGGCTTTCAAAAAGTTAAAGGAACCGAGGGCTCAGGAGAGATTAGTAAAGTTTCCAGACCACGTAATAGAACAGAGTATAGAAGGTGGCAGGAATCTAACCTCCGGTGTGAGAAGGGAGGTGATCAATGCAGGACTGAGGATGTTGTATCTAAATGCACGCAGTATACGGAACAAGGTAAATGAACTTGTTGCGCACATTGAAATTGGCCGGTAAGATGTTGGGGGCATCACAGTCACGGCTGCAAGGAGATCAGGGCTGGGATCTGAATATCCAAGGGTATGTGTCCTATTGAAAGGACAGGCAGATGGGCAAAGGGGGCGGTGAAGTTGGACTGTTAGTAAGGAATGAAATTAAATTGACAGCAAGATGCGGCACAGTAGTTAGCACTGCTGCCTCACCGTGCCGGGGACCTGGGTTCAATTCCAGCCTCGGGTGACTGTCGCATGGAGTTTGCACTTTCTCCCCATGTCTGCGTGGGTTTCATCCGGGTGCTCCGGTTTCATCCCACAGTCCAAAAATGTGCAGATTAGGTGGATCGGCCATTCTAAATTGCCCTTTAGTATCCAAAAGGTTAGATAGGGTTACTGGAATAAGGTGGGGCCCTTTCAGAGGGTCGGTGAAACCCGATGGGCCAAATGGCCTCCTCCTTCACTGTAGTCTAAGCGATGTAGGATGAGAAGCTTTGAATCTGTGTGGGTAGAGTTGAGGAATCGCAAAGATAAAAAGATCCTGATGAGAGTTGTGTGCAGGCCCCCGAGCAGTAGTCAGGATGTGGGGCAGAAAATAAATCGGGAGGTAGAAAAGGCATATAAAAAGGGCAATATTACAATAATCATGGGGGACTTCAATATGCAGGTGGACTAGGAACATCAGGTTGGTAGTGGATCCCAAGGAACAGAATTTGTGGAATGTCTAAGAGATGGTTTATTGGAGCAGCTTGTGACAGAACCTACTAGGGAACAGGCAATTCTGGATTTGGGATTTAAGGTGAAGAAACCCTGAGGGTGCAGTGACTACAATATGACAGAATTTACCCTGAAGTTTGAGAGGAAGAAACTGGAATCTGACGTGATGGTATTACAATTAAATTAAGGTAACAACAAAGTCGTGTGGGAGGAGTTGGCCAGAGTTGATTAGAAGAGGTGCCTAGCAGGGAAGATAGTAGAACTGCAATGGCAGGAGTTTTGGGGGTTATTTGTGAGGCACAACAGAAATTCATCCCAAGGAGGAGGAAACGTGCTAAGGGGAGGACGAGGCATCCATGGCTGACGAGGGAAGTCAAGGACAGCATAAAAGCAAAAGAAAAAGCATACAAAGCGGCGAGGATTAGTGAGAAGCCGAAGGATTGGGAAGCCTTTAAAAGTGAGCAGAGGACAACTAACAAATAAATCAGGGGGAAGAAGATGAAATATGAGTGCAAGCTAGCTAATATTATAAAAGAAGATAGGAAAAGTTTTTTTTCCAATATAGATTGTGGAGGCATTGGTGTGATCTTTCAGGACTCACTGGAGGTGGGGCAAGTCCCAGAGGACTGGACAATGGCTAATGTAACACCCTCTTTAAGAAGGGAGGGAGGCAGTAGAAGGGAAATTATATCTTGGTAAGATTTTAGAGTCCATTATTAAAGATGAGATCGTGGAGTACTTGGAAGTGCATGATAAAATAGGACTGAGTCAGCATGGCTTTGTCAAGGGGACGTCATGTCTGACAAATCTGTTGAAGTTAAGAGCCCATGGTGTTAAGGGTAAGATCCTAGCATGGATAGAGGACTGGCTGACTGGCATAAGGCAGAGAGTGGGGATAAAGGGGTCTTTTCAGGATGGCAGCCGGTGACTGGTGGTGTGCCTTGGGCGTTGGTGCTGGGACCACAACTTTTCACAATATGCATTAATGATCTGGAAGAAGGAACTGAAGGAACTGTTGCTACGTTTGCAGACGATACAAAGATATGCAGAGGGACAGGTAGTATTGAGGAAGCAGGGGGGCTGCAGAAGGACTTGGACAGGCTAGGAGAGTGGGCAAAGAAGTGGCAGATTGAATACAATGTGGAAAAGTGTGAGGTTATGCACTTTGGAAGGAGGAATGGAGGCATAGACTATTTTCTAAATGGGAAGATGCTTAGGAAATCAGAAGCACAAAGGGACTTGGGAGTCATTGTTCACGATTTCCTTAAGGTTAACATGCAGGTTCAGTCGGCAGTTAGGAAGGCAAATGCAATGTTAGCATTCATATTAAGATGGGCAGCACGGTAGCATAGTGGTTAGCACAATTGCTTCACAGCTCCAGGGTCCCAGGTTTGATTCCCAGCTTGGGTCACTGTCTGCGGAGTCTGCACGTTCTCCCCGAGTGTGTGTGCGTTTCCTCCGGGTGCTCCGGTTTCCTCCCACAGTCCAAAGATGTGCAGGTTAGGTCGATTGGCCATGCTAAGTTGCCCTTTGTGTCCAAAATTGCCCTTTGTGTTGGGTGAGGTTACTGGGTTATGGGAATAGGATGGAGGTGTGGGGTTGGGTGGGGTGCTCTTTCCAAGAGCCAGTGCAGACTTGATGAGCCGAATAGCCTCCTTCTGCACTATAAAAAGAAAAAAAAATGCAAGAGCAGGGATGTAATTCTGAGGCTATATAAACCTCTGGTCAGACCCCATTTGGAGTACTGTGAGCAGTTTTGGGCTCCGTATCTAAGGAAGGATGTGCTGGCCTTGGAAAGGGTCCAGAGGAGGTTCACAAGAATGATCCCTGGAATGAAGAACTTGTCATCATGAGGAGTGGTTGAGGACTCTGGGTCTGTACTCATTGGAGTTTAAAAGGATGAGAGGGGATCTTATTGAAACTAACAGGATACTGAGAGGCCTGGATAGAGTGGACATGTCGACTTGTAGGAAAAACTAGAACCAGAAGACACAACCTCAGACTGAAGGGGCGATCCTTTAAAACAGATAAGGAGGAATTTCTTTAGCCAAAGAGTGGTGAATCTGTGGAACTCTTTGCTGCAGAAGGCTGTAGAGCCCAAATCAGAGTGTCTTTAAGACCGAGATAGATAAGTTCTTGATTAATAAGGGGATCAGGGGTTATGGGGAGAAGGCAGGAGAATGGGGATGAGAAAATATCAGCCATGATTGAATGGCGGAGCAGACTCGATGGGCCGAGTGGTGTAATTCTGCTCCTATGTCTTGCGGTCTTAATTCAGCAAGACTATTGTTTTTAAAACGTCAATGTAAAGTATTTTGACAAGATTTATTAATAAAGTATATTGATACCAGTCTATGATTAGATAATGCTTTTGAGTGAATTTTTTTTTTGTCTTTTACATCAAGAAACAGCTAAATTGATTCAAACCCATTAAGCAATAACATCCTTTTCTTCCCAGACATGACCCTTCTCTTAGAATGCAGTTACAAATGCAGCAAGATCCGCAAGTGACTGGTAAGAACCGGTACAAGTACTTCACAAGGTAAGATAACTAAAAACATTTGTTTTTGTTTGCAAGTATATTTGTAAAAGGCAGCATGAATAATAAATGAAGAATCTTACTGTATTCTCATGTTGTTCATGTTGCTTAATTTGAATTACTGAATAATTTGAATTTGAAATGTGCCATTAACATCTCTAGTATTATGCTATTCCAACTGTTCAAGAGCTGCAGACAGAAAAGCAGAGGAGGTTTTAAATTATCTTTATTTGTATTGTTAAATATTAGAAATAAGGTATTGTGGTAGCTTGACCCCTTTGAGGGGCGATCCATCGCAGTCCACGACCGTGGACTATCGTGTGTGTGAGCACGCGAATCCCAACCAATGGGGAACACCACAGGGCCCTGGGACCAGGGGCTCAGGCAGTATGGATACGGGAGTTGAACACTATCTGTTTCAGAGAACTCGGTGGCTGCATATAGTTAACCGTTGCTTTGTTCTCAATTGACCCCTTTTGGTTACATACAAGAAGTCGCCGCAGTATTTCAAATGAGGGCATTTAAAAATTTATTGGATAAGCATATGGATGATAAGGGCATAGTGTAGGTTAGATGGCCTTTAGTTTTTTTTCCATGTCGGTGCAACATCGAGGGCCGAAGGGCCTGTACTGCGCTGTATCGTTCTATTTCCTCAAGTCGCCACAGGTATAGATTCAGTTGGGTTTAATTTAGTATCTTTATGTAAGAAAGGGTACAACTCTTGTACGATTCATATTAAACAAAGGTGTTTGCATGTATGGGGGAGGAGGTGATTGGTTTCTGTTCAAACTGTGTTTCTATTGTGCTGAGAGGGTTTACAACATATAAAGGAAATAAGAGATTGGTGAAAGAATGAGCTGTTGCTTGGCAACCGGGGGCCACTTTTAGGGAAAATAGTTTTTTTGAGTTTAGTTTTAACTAGAAGCCAGAGTAGAAGTTAGAATCACAGTATGGTTTGCTGAAGGAAGACCGAGCAGGAATGGGATCTATAGAATGGGATTTAGCCAGATGGCAGAGGATAGAATGGTGCACATGGTTACAGAGAGCAGTACTCTGTAATAGAGTAGAAATGGAGAGGAAGCAGAGCACTATCAAAATGGGGAACAGAGCATGTGAATCAGGAAAAAGCACTAAGGTGGACAAAGAAGATAAGTATTCAGCAGGAAATGAAACACTTGGACATGGAATGTAGCACTGTAGTGAGGATGGGATGATTATCTGGAATCTCAGGTTAGCTGTAAAACAAAGAGTAAGCACTGAACTGGGATGAGAAGTAGATTCCCAAGTACCAATGCAAAGCATACACATTTAATCAGTCTCTAGTAACCACATAACTGATAATCTATTAATGCTACATGATTACCATGAAGCACTGAAATGTCTGCCACGAGCAAACAAATGTGATGATAAAAAAGGAAAGCTGGCACAGATGTATAAGGTATAATAATGTAGTTGTTAGGATACTGACCTTGCAATCCAGAGATTGTGGGCTGAATTGTATCAACTTTTTTGATAGGTTGGCATGCAGGAATGCTATGGCAAAATTGCAGCAGCAGGAAAGATGGCAGACAGGCCACCCACCGAGAGCCCAAGTGACGCACTTAAGTGGCCAACTAAGGGCCACTTCGCTCTGTATAGGCATTTTTCCCACACTGTGGAGCCTGCTGCTGTATAGGGAGACCATCCATTAAAATATGGTAGCCTCTTGTATCAAGTGTTGCATCAGAGCATACTGAACTGCTCTGTTGCAATATATCCATTCTACTGTTTCGTGTTCAGTGACTCTCCCATTAAGCAATTCCAGCACCTGCTTCATCCAAAAATCGCCTCATCTTCAGATGGTGCTGTTTGGCTTCAAGTTTAACTTCAATTGATGCTGGTCTTGCATGAACTTGAGACCCCTGCTGAGGCATACAGCAACTCAGCAGTGTGCTTATCTGTATTATTTAATCTATATCCAGGTTATCCATAAAGGCCTCATCGACCCAACCTTGTCCCCCACTTGAGGCTTGATAACCCTCAGGTTAAATCATCACCGGTCAACTTTCTCTCTTCGCAAATGCGGAGAATCGTAAAGGCTGCCGTGGGACAGGCCGTGACCGATTCTCCCCCCCCCCGGGTGGGGCTAGGAGCGCGGCCCTGTGCGTCACGCCGGCTGACGCGGCCGATGACGTCGGCTGCGCATGCGCAGGTTGGACACCGCCAACCCGCGCATGCACAGTTGCCGTCTTTTCCCTCCGCCGCCCCGCAAGACGTGGTACTGCCGTGCCAATCGGGCACCCAGATGCCCCAAACGGGCATCTGGCGCCTGTTTCACGACGGCAGCGAGCAGGTGTGTTTGCTGCCGTGTTGAAACTGCGTGAAGGCCCGGCCCGCTCGGCCCATCGGCCTCGGAGAATCGCCGCTCGCTGTAAAAAAAACGGCGAGCGGCGATTTGTGGCGTGGGTCGGGCGTGGGGGGGGGGGGGGGGAGAATAGCAGGAAGGCGTGAAAAATGTCGGGAGACCCTCCCGCTATTCTCCCACCCGGCGTGGGGGGCAGAGAATCGCGCCCCCTATTTGCATGCAAATATATCTTGGATGCAATCGTATTTGCTATTTTCTAAAAAGAACTCCGGACTCAAAATCCAGATACAGGTATTGGTACTAAAAAAACTTTAGTTTGTTGTTGAGTATATTCAGCCAATTTCCAATTGGAAGAACAAAGCCAAATAATGGAATATTTTGTTTTCAAAGGACATGGTATGGAAACTGACCAGATCATTCCAATTCTGCATTAATGTACGTCTTGTTGGCCGTTTGTGTATTACATTTGGAAGTCAATAAGATGATTGTTTTGCTCTGATGGGCAAAGAAATTGGGTGGGAGGTGACTAAATGATGAAGAGAGAAAAGATTTGACATCTGTTTGACGTATTTTGCTTTTTTAAAAATATTAATTTTTGGTTCATGCCATCAGTCTTGCATTGCAATTTTTAATGGTTATATTTTCTGCCCACTTTACAGACCTACTATTCCCTTTGTACAACAGTTACCTGTGAATGCAGTTCTGGACATATCAAAGTAAGTTCCTGTTAATGTTTTATGGAGCTTAATGATACCTCTGGCTTGTCATATAACCCTTTTTCGAAAGAAGGGTGGTAGGAAGGGAAGTAACTGAATCAATTGAGTTTACGTGTGAAAATAGTTTCTGTTCTTCGACTAGACAAGTAATTTAATGAAAGTAAGCAATTTGATTGAGAAACATTATCTTGTGAAAAGTCATCTGCTGCTTACTATGTTTTATTGCTAGAAATGTTGTTCCTGAGATTTAATCTTACAGGGTACAAATTCAAGTTTGAAAGTTTAAATATTTTTTCTTTGTTTTAATAAAGTTTATTTATAAAAGGGGCTTATTTATTTAGGGGCAGCACGGTAGCATTGTGGATAGCACAATCGCTTCACAGCTCCAGGGTCCCAGTTTCGATTCCGGCTTGGGTCACTGTCTGTGCGGAGTCTGCACATCCTCTCCGTGTGTGCGTGGGTTTCCTCCGGGGCTCCGGTTTCCTCCCACAGTCCAAAGATGTGCAGGTTAAGTGGATTGGCCATGATAAATTGCCCTTAGTGTCCAAAATTGCCCTTAGTGTTGGGTGGGGTTACTGGGTTATGGGGATAGGGTGGAGTTGTTGACCTTGGGTAGGGTGCTCTTTCCAAGAGCTGGTGCAGACCCGATGGGCTGAATGGCCTCCTTCTGCACTGTAAATTCTATGATTCTATGAAAATAACCAAGCCCTATTTCTTATCACTCCTAGAAAGAATCTTTCTGTACCGTCTTCAAACTTAAAAAAAATATTGTCCTCTCCATCCAGTCTCTGAAACACTGTTGAGAGCTAACCAGACATCCGTAACAATAGCATATTTGATATAGTAAAGCATCATGAAGTGCTTATAGTATTGGGTTTCAAATAAAATTTGGCACCAAGTCACAAAAAGAGACCAATATGACAAAAAACCTGGTTAAAGAGTCAAAGTTAAAAGGAGCATCTTAAAGGAGGAGTGAGAAGTAGAGACCAGAGGCTTAGGGAGGGAATTCCAAAGTTTAAGCTCCAGGCAACAGAAGGCACAGGTACAAATAGTAGCAATTAAAATTGTGGATGTGCATGTGTAGAGGGGGAAATTGTACTGTAGTATACTTGACCCTCGTGCTCATGAGAGACCAGCCGAAGACTCTTGTAAAAACTAGTCTTTATTTACAAGCTATAGTGAGGGCTATTGGCATTCCAACTTGGGGCACCAGAAAAGCCCAGATTTAATGATAGTACAGTTATATTTCAAGATACATAGAACATTACAGCGCAGTACAGGCCCTTCGGCCCTCGATGTTGCGCCGTCCTGTGAAACCACTCTAAAGCCCATTTACACTATTCGATTACAAGAAATTGGCATATACCAATCCATGTTACCAGTTGTCTATGTCCAATCATGACTATCAATTGCAGTTACATCATGCATAGTATAGGAAAATAATTAACCAATCACATTCAAATTCCTCATTGGTGGCCCGATATCTGGGGTGTAGCCATCAATCACCTCCTTCCTTATTGCTATCAGCATACATACTGGAGCCATCACAATCGTACCCTGTTACATATTGTAGAATAAACGTTGGATTCTAATATCTGCAGTTTCTCTGTCTGAAGCTGGCCTCTCAAAGCCTGAGTCCTTGTGATATTCGTTACAATTAGCAATTCCCACAATCAGAAATGATGATTTTAACTTCCCCAGTAAATAATGGAGCTATAGGTTTTAAACTGGTTCTAATATCTAAAGATCCCCAAATTTCCCTCTTCAGTCCATCCTGTTTGGCCCTTGGTTTTACCCAAACAGAACAATTATTACTCCCTACTCAATGGGCAACTTGGGTGCCACAACATACAGTGTGATCAATCATGCTATTAGCCTAGGTGGGCATGATTTCTAATTTGTCCTTTGAGAGTGATGGTCATCTATTGATATAATTTCCCTTGTCAATTTTTGAGTATGATGCTAAGACCAAGTCATGGGCTGAACTTGTGTCACTGAATTCATTATAAAATCATATAGAGTTGACATACTTAGATATGTTAACTGAACTAAAATAATTTAACATTGATTTCTCTACCTTGAGGCTGAGATTGAGCATTTGATGCCCGACATAATAACTCTACTGCGCTGTGTCTTATTTTGTTTCTCCTGTAAGTGTGAGTACTAGATTGGCTTCATCCGTGTCATTGTAACTCACAAAGCATTTACAACAATCAAAATTTGACCAGTTGCTATGTTATTAATTTAATTAATTGCTTTCTATGTGGATTAAATGGCATTTCAACTTGTGAGTCGCGTATAATAAGGTTCCAGGGTGATATCTTACTCCTTCGCCCCTTGCCACAAAGAGCAAAGAACAGTACAGCACAGGAACAGGCCCTTCAGCCCACAAAACCTGTGCCAATCATGATGCCTGTCTAAACTAAAACCTTCTGTACTTCCAGGTTCCGTATCCCTCTATTCCCACCCCATTCATGTGTTTGCCTCTTAAATGAAGCTATCATACCTGCTTCTACCACCCCCCCCCAGAAGAAAGTTCCAGCCACTCACCACCCTCTGTGTAAAAAATCTTGCCTCGCACATCTCCTCTAAACTTTGCCCCTCGCACCTTAAACCTTTGTCCCCTAGAAATGGACTTTTCCACCCTGGGAAAAAGCTTCTGTCTATCTCATTATTATTCTTGATCACTTTCTTTCTCTAATCCTTGAGTGTGGTGATCTGTGCAAGGAGAAAATCCACTTTTTATTCCTCTTTGTTCCCTCTTCATGCATCTTGGGCGGAATTCTCCGCTTCCGGGAAAAATCGGGAGGGCCGTCGTGAACTCGGCCGAGTTTCACGACGGCCTCGGAGGCCGCTCCTCGCCCACTATTCTCCCTCCTGGCGGGGCTAGGAGCGGCGCTCCGTAGCTCTCGGCCGCGGGGACGTTGCGCCAAGAATGATGCGGCCGGCCGCCTAATGACGTCAGCCGCGCATGCGCAGGTTGGCCGGCTCCAACCCGCACATGCGCGGCTGACATACTACAGCCTTCGCAGCATGAAATACTACATGTTCCTGCCTCCATCACCTCACTTAATTTCAAAATAAGAAATTTCTAGTCTCAAAATAAGAAATTTCCATCAAACTTCCTGTAAATATTTTAATTAACTCCAGATAGGTTTATAAAAGGCCTAGCAAATCTTGCGCTCTTTGTAAACCAGGTTTGATGCCACATTGAAGTTATATTTTATATGTTGTCAAACTCAATCTATGTGAGATTATCTCCCTGAGGCAAACCTCATATTATTTCTCTGAGGTTCTGGATTATATCTCTAAAATATGACTTTTTAAAAATCGATTGCGTTCATTCCAGATCTAGGAGCCTTTAAGTATAATTCCCAAGTTCTCCCGCCGGCTTAAGCTCGTCATCCACTTTCTTAAGCAGGGACTGGATGGACCCTAAAATATTTGAGTTGGGCTTCTGGGTCAACGTAAATTTTAGCTGTAGTGTCCTTTTATCTTCCCCAGGCCTTCCTAGAAGACTTCCAGGTACTTTCTGAGTACAAACCGCCTGTACCCATCCAGAAGATTTGTTGCCAGTCCAAACAGAGTCTTTATAACCGATCATGGCCTAGGAGGCTGGGTCCAGGTCTTTGTACCACTACCAGGTGTAGCCAGATTGATTTCCCCCCCTCCCCCCCCCACCGTATCGATTTCCATGTTCACGGGGTGACAACTTACTGACTTACTTGGGGCATTACTTTTATTGGGGCTTCTTTGGGTGTCGAGATGCAATTTAACTGCATGCAATCATCTTCCTCGGGCTGGGCAGTGTGTAAAGCCCTGGCTCGGGAGCTTACCCGACCAAGGTGGCATGTTCACTGTCAATTCTAGTAGCCTTGACTGCCACCGTTCCTGCGACTGCTGTGAGTACTCTTATTTGTCCTCTAAGGAGGTGCCTTGTCAGGCTAAGGTGGCTCTTGGCCAGTGGGTCTGACCATGACTTTGTTCCGGTGGTGACTGGGTCTCATAAGCCCTACCCTTGGAGAGGCATCGCTCGTTGGAATGGGGGCCTGCCAACACTGTGTATGTTGTAATCCATGGAACCCTGGAGCTCCTGGACCTCCTTTTTCTGCATTCTCACAGGAAAGTGAAGTTCTGTGGCCGTTTTTAGATTCAAGGTTAGTTCTGCTAAGTTTCCTTTGGGTCATCATGTTATTAATGCCACACACCAGATGATCTCGCAATATCTCAGGGAGGGATAGCCCAAAGTCACAAGCTCAGCTAGCTTGCAAAGGCACATCAGAAATTCTGTGACCAGTTCCCCAGGGTTTGCCCGACCATGTTGAACCGATATCGCTGCACCATTGCTGACGGTTTATGGTCGTAATGATTTGTGACAAGTTCCATGAATTTGCTAAAGATTTTGAAGTCTGGGGCTGTCCGGTAGATGAGGCATTTGATTCTGCTGAAAGTTGGGACCCCACAAATGATTATCTCCAACAATACCATTTTCCTGGAAGAAATACTGTATTAATTCAGTGTGCTGTGTCCAATCTTCAACTCCTGTGTCAAAGGCCTCTAGCCTTCTCACCGACCTCGGTCTCGTGCTGGGGAATTCGGGTGTGGTCAGAACATTCAGAATCATAGCTGTAGTTTTCCTCATCGCCAGTATAAAAGCTCAGGAGGCCCGAGAAGGTGAATTTAAAATGCAATTTATTTCAAACCTAAAGAAAAGGCTGCAACACGAAATACAGCACGAAGGTCCAGTGCTACCGATCACGGGGGTTCTAATCCAGGTCGGCTTTTATGAGGCGATCTCTACGAGCCTCAGCAAAAGGGCCTCTGCCCATTAGCAGGAGAGCGCAAATTCCAGGGGTTGCACAGCGAGATTAATCAGGCCCTCCCTGTGGGTCTCATGCGGGTTATTACAACTTCAAAAATAATTCATTAGCTCTGAACATTTTGGGATATCCTGAAGTTCTATAAGGTTTGATATGAATGCAAGTTTTTCTTTTCTTGAATTGACTGGGGAAATATTTGTCGGACCTGGAGATCCAAAGTCTACTAGAATCTCAAGAGCCAGTTGTTACCTGTGATATTATGGTTCCATCCTGGTTTAGCTACATGCACCATTAAAATGAGATCATGGAGGTAATTTACTTTCAATCAACACTGCTCTAAAAAATATTTTCCTATAATTATTTTCAGGGGCAGCTCCCCAGTTAATTTTGTGGAATTGAATGAGCAATTTCTACCTATACGGACAATAGGGGTCCAAACCGATTTCAGGGACAGTGAAACACAAACTGAGCCATACTCTCCAGAATATGTGGTGCGGCCTGGATCAGCTCCTGAACTCCTTACTCTTGCTGCATTAAAATTTGGTGAGTCATGAGCCAATATGCAAGAATAAATAGTAAATTGATAACAGTTAAAGCAGAATAATGCAGTACTGATGTTTTTTTTTTTTTTTTTTTTAATTAAGGGGCAATTTAGTGTGGCCAATCCACCTACTCTGCACATTTTTGGGTTGTGGGGGCGAAACCCACGCAGACACGGGGAGAATGTGCAAACTCCACACGGACAGTGACCCAGAGTTGGGATCGAACCTGGGACCTCAGCGCCATGAGGCGGTTGTGCTAACCACTAGGCCACCGTGCTGCCCTTGCAGTACTGATGTTTGATCACTTGAGGAGCACTCAAGGCTGCTTTTTCAGTTCTCATGAGCAATGTTAATGTAAATAATTCCCCATAGTTGTTTTCCCCCCTCCTAACAAATATGCAACAAACCAAATAGAGTGTGGTCCACACTGCACAAAATGAAAAACATCAGGGACATTTGTTTTGACTGCGTGACAGCTCGCAGCTGTTTTAAAATCTTCTTTTCACATCTATCTGTGGCCTGGTAAATACTCTTAAACCCTTTCATAGATCTGATTTTCAATAATGCCTATTAATTTGCTTTTGCATTACGTTGTTGTGATGCAGTCATGCTGAATACCAAATATGGAGCACAAAATGGCAAACTGATGCTTCCTGAAATGGGGATAGCAATCCGTTTTAATTCAAAAGCAACTGGCGTGAGTGTTGCCAAATAAATTAACCTTTTAAAACTAAAAACAACTTCTATTTTAATGATTGAAACAACAGATGGCTTATCCATGCAGTGAATAATTGAAGCATGCAGATTAGGCAGTCCTACACTTGATTCTCTCTTTGTGTTGACTGATCTCAACCAAAATGAAGGAAGGTATGTTGCACTTGGCCTAAGTACATCTCGGATATGAAAATAACGTTTGGAGTTTCTGTTTCTGAACGCTTTCCTATGACTCCTGGCTGGAAGTGCACATAGTTTGTCTTTGGATGAGGGCAGAATCAAACTTGCCTGCAGGGGCAGCACGGTAGCACAGTTGCTTCACAGCTCCAGCGTCCCAGGTTCGATTTCTGGATTGGGTGACTGTCTGTCTGGAGTTTGCGCTTTCTCCCCATGTGTGCATGGGTTTCCTCCAGGTGCTTCGGTTTCCTTCCACAGTCCAAAAATGTGCAGGTTAGGTGGATTGGCCATGGTAAATTGCCCTTAAGTGTCCAAAAAAGGTTGGGTGGGGTTACTGGGTTACAGGGATAGGGTGGAGGCATGGGCTTAAGTGGGATGCTCTTTCCAAGGGCCGGTACAGACAGGATGGGCCAAATGGCCTCCTCCTGCACTGTAAATTCTATGATTCTATGTCTACATACTGTCCTGCCAACAGTCACATCGCATCTAGGCTCACAAATAATAATGCCTCTTGAACCAGAGAACAGAAGGCAACTGATACCACTGTAGTTGTAACTCACCAAGGAGCCAATACATTCCAGAGAGGTGGAGAGAATACTGATGAATAAAGAAAATAAATTAAAAGATGAGGCCAGAAGTAGCATTGCATGCATATGTTTGGATCAAATTATGCATATAAGTACTGCTTTTTGTTCCGTTGATGCACTGGAGCAATCTTGCATCACATTTGCTGATTCTAAACTAGACAGGTAATTCAAGTTTATTCTTGGCTGATTGAAATCACTCATTAAAATAACTTCTCCAACACCCTTCCTATAATTTTAAATACCTTAACCTCTTGCGTTGACTTGGCTGGCAGTGGTGAATCATGAGTATCAGCTTGGAGATTTTTTCTTTGTTTAACCAGAAGCTGCAAGCATTCTTGCCTTGTTAATGCTGACCTGTTAATGCTGAGCATATATAACAATGTTTATTTTTCTATTTCTCTTTATCTTTATTTTCTTTCTTCTTTCTCTTCACAGCCTGCCAATAAAGTTTTATTAAAACTGTGGGGCTTGGAGAGAGAAAGAAAGAAAAAATTGTCAGACTGTGAAACTGTCAATTACTGGTGCAATCTGTACAGGTGGGACAAGTATTTTGTTCACTTCTGGAACTAGATTGTCCCACTGTGAAACACTAAAGACGTAAGCTACCTGATGAATTTCTGTTTAACTATGTGGAGGCTAATTTAATTCAAAAGAAAGTCAGAGCATACTGAAGGAAGTGAATCCAAAATGTTAACATTCACTTAGAGTAATCCTCTGTGGATTTACTGAACGTGTAAATGCTAATGTAGTGGGCATATTTTCACAACGGTATTTCTGACTTGCAAAACAAGAGGCTGCGATGTGCAAAAGAGATCTTTTGTCCTGTGTAAATGCTATAGGTACAGCCTGTGTAGGTTTTTTAAAATAAATGTAAATTAGGCTTCTAAACAGACAAAAGGATGTCTTGTCCTTAGAATCCTTGAACTATTGTAGAAAATCTTTGTTTTCCTCTTAAAACAAGACATTTTAAAAAACTATTTAATGAATGAAACTCTCTCATGTGATCACAGGCCGAGGCTTACCAGCTGGCTTAGCAGAAGTGGAGATGATTGAACGTGCACGAGCAAAACGTGCTTGGGAAGCTACCCTGCCTCCATTAGGTGATCACTCACAACACGAGAAGAGGAAGAGGATGATGGAGGCTATGGAAAGAAATGAGTGGGCATTTCGGGAACATGAAATTGAAAAGTAGGTACAAAGTTGCACCCTAACCCTGAAAGCTGTAACAGAGTTTCAATTTTCTGGGCATATAACCATAGTTAGAAAGTGATCATGACTAGGACAATAGATTATTTTATCTGGACTTTGTTGTAGGCTGTCACTTCACTGCAGTAGATTGTGTGATTCACTGTCAGATGTACTATTTTGCAAATTAACTTATAAACTGAGGCCACATCTGCTTTTTGGACATTTCATAGCTCTATTCAAAGAAGGACATGGGCATCTCCTGGTGCTTGGGCTAACATCTATCTCTCAACAATACCTAATAAAACAGATGATCTAATCGTTTATTTCATAGCTATTTGTATGGGGTTTTGCTGTATGTAAATTGACAGCCAATTCTTTATGTTACAAACTGACAACATTTCATAAGTACCTCAAAGCACGGTAGCATAGTGGTTAGCACAATTGCTTCACAGCTCCAGGGTCCCGGGTTCGATTCCCGGCTTGGGTCACTGTCTGTGCGGAGTCTGCACATTCTCCCCATGTGTGCCCCGGTTTCCTCCCACAGTCCAAAGATGTGCAGTTTAGGTGGATTGGCCAAGCTAAATTGCCCTTAGTGTCCAAAATTGCCCTTAGTGTTGGGTGGGGTTACTGGGTTATGGGGATGGGGTGTGGGCTTAGGTAGGGTGCTCTTTCAAAGAGCCGGTGCAGACTCGATGGACCAAATGGCCTCCTTCTGCACTATAAATTCTATGATAATTCTATGGTAAAGCACTTTGGCATCTTTATCTCTGTAATCTCTTCCAGTCCCACAACCATCTAAGATATAGGCACTCATCTAACTCTGGCTTCTTGGGCATTTCTACTATTAATTGCTCCATAATTGGTAGCCATACCTTCAGCTGCATAGGACCTAAATTCTGGAATTTCATTCATTAGCAGCGCCACCTCTCTACCTTCCTGTCAACCTTCAAGAAACTCCTTAACCAGGCTTTTGACCATCTGCCTGAATACTCCTTATTTGTCTTGGTGTTAGATTTTACTTTATTACTCTCCTGGTGAAGCATCTTAGGAAATTTTATTACATTAAATGTGCTCCATAAATGTAAGATGTTGTCCATAGATCATGAAAAATGCTTAAGACCATATTCTGGCTATCCATTTTTGTAGTTTTCTCTAATTTTAGCACATTCTTCATCTGCTTTTTCCACTTATCGGATTTCATTTATCCTCTGTGTGCTGATAGGAATTGCATTCAGTGAAGTATGTGACTGTACATCCTCAACAAAACTTAAGTCTTCCTGGGCAAGCGTTTCAACAGGAATGTGTGACAATCCATCTGCTGTTGTTTGTTGTTTGCCTTGGTCAATGTTTGTCTGGTTCCTTTGCCTGCTGTTCTGGGAAGTCCTCCTAGTTTGCTCAAAGAGTCTAATCCATCAATTTTATAGATCAATTTATGGATTTGGAGATCTAAGCAAGCTTTTCGACTGAACAGTGAACATCCTTGATTATAGATCAATCCAAAGTGTTTGTGATTTCTCTTCCTTTGTACTGGTGTTTTCCAACTGTCCCCTGACCTTCAATTGAATACTTCCTGGACCCTGGAGTCATATGACCAATGGCTGTAGGAATTCTAATTCTAACCACTGCCTGCGTCCAAAAGAATTTAAACTTCAATGTCTAATTTGAAGTTTGTTTTCATCATAGATATCATAGAATTTACAGTGTAGAAGGAGGCCATTCGGCCCATCGAGTCTGCACCGGCTCTTGGAAAGAGCACCCTACCCAAGGTCAACACCTCCACCGTATCCCCATAACCCAGTAACCTCACCCAACACTAAGGGCAATTTTGGACACTAAGGGCAATTTATCATAGCCAATCCACCTAACCTGCACATCTTTGGACTGTGGGAGGAAACCGGAGCACCCGGAGGAAACCCACGCACACACGGGGAGGATATGCAGACTCCACACAGACAGTGACCCAAGCCGGAATCGAACCTGGGACCCTGGAGCTGTGAAGCAATTGTGCTATCCACAAGGCTACCGTGCTTTTATGTCCGTTGTGGATAATATCTGCGCTCCAGACCTCCGATGATGGCCATGGTATGAGTGGTCACGCACACAGCAGCTCCTGCTTGAAGGCACAGAAAATATCTCTTTTTAGCCAATAACTGGGTGGAATTTTAATAAAAGACGTAGGTGAATGTTGGAGGAGTAGTTTCCCCCAGGAGTGATATGTCTGCTTGTTATCAGACCCAGCAGAAAATAGTTAGACCAGGCAAAAGAGTTGGAGCAGGCCTGTACTGCAGCCACTGTAAGCATGCAGGAGGGGGAAGAGCTGATACAAGCTGGAAGGCCCCAAATGGAGCAGCTGATAGCTTTTATTAAAGAGGAATTCCAGCAGCAGAGGAAGGAAATGCATGAGGATCACTCGAAGGCCATTGAAGGAGCTGTGGCACCCCTGAAGAGTTTGTTGGAACGGGTGGAGAAATGTTTGGAGGGGCAGGGCTCACTGATTCGGGAGATCGAAGGAGTGATCTCGGACCATAGCGATTGTGTGGTGTCTCTCAAGGCGGAGGTGGGGCTCCTATGGGACCTCTGTAAAATTTTGAGGGCAAAGGTGGAGGAGCAGAAGAATACCTCTAAGGCAGAACCTGCAACTAGTGGGCCTGCCTGAAGGAGTGAAAGGTGTGAATGCCACGAGATACCTCTCGAAGATGCTGGTGGCAGACGGGGTGCTAGATAAGGCATCTGAAGTGGACTGAGCGCATAGGTTCCTGAGGCAGAAGCCTAGAGCTGGGGAGCCGCCATGGGCAGTGATTGTGAGAGACTCCAGAAATTCGAGGAGAAAGAGAAGATTTTGCGATGGGCCAGGGAGAAACGTACCTGCGACTGGGAGGGAAATAAAGTTTGAGCTTATCAGGACATTGGAGCCGAGTATGCAAAGCGGCAGACAGGCTTCAACAAGGCCAAGGCGGTGTTGTACCGGCGGCAGATCCGGTTTGGGGTGCTCTACCCGCCGAAATTATGGGTGACGTTCGGATGCCAGGAGTATTATTTCGACACCCCAGAAGCGGCTGAAGACTTCATTAAGAAGCATAAACTAGGGAAGAACTGAGCGGCCAATGCTTGAGAATCGGGGTGCTGGCATTTTGTTAAGATTGGGAGCATGGTTGAAGTGGGGATTGGGGGGATTGGGGGGAGTGGGGATTGGGGGGACGTGGAAGGGGTGAGATATGACATGGTCAGGGCAGAGAAAGGGTCCATCTGGAATGGGCTAGATATAGGTGGAATTAAGGGGGCGGGAGCTAAGTAGGGAAGATGGCGGACGTCAGTGGGGATTGGAGGCTAAGCCTCCGGTAAGACTGGTAATGTGGACTGAATTAAAAGGTCGCGGGTGTTTGCGCACCTCGAGCTTGAAAGCGGGGGTAGTCTTTCTGCAGGAGACACACCTCGTGTGAAGGACCAGGTTAGGTTAAGAAAGGGGTGGCTCGGGCAGGTTTTTCACTCGGGTTTGATTCAAAATCAAAGAGAATGATGATTTTAATGAGCAAACAAATGGGATTTGTAAGTGTGCAGGTGAGGGATCCGGGTGGGAGATTTGTGATTGTGAGTGGGGTATTGGAAGGGGCACCGGTGGTGTTGGTAAATGTGTATGCCCCAAATTGGGATGATGTGGGTTTTATCAGGGGGTTGCTGTCAGCGATCCCGGATTTGGCCATGCACCAGTTGATCATGGGAGGAGATTTTAACTGTTTCCTAGAGCCGAGGGTTGATAGGTCAAGTCCCAGGCCGATTAAGCTGGGGGGGGGGGGGGGGAATAGTTGCAAGAGCAGTTTGACAGGCTGACAACAGGGAGGGCGGTTAGGCAACTGCGTAGGGCAAGGTGGGTGTAATATGAGTATGGGGAGAAGGTGAGCCACATGCTGGAACACCAGCTGCGGGGAGCCAGACTGCATCCATGGAAATATGGACGATACGGGCTGGGGATGTGGTGGTAGAAGCAGGGAAGATAAATGAGGCATTTAGGGAGTACTAATCCTGAAAAATGGGAAGGACCCGATGGAATGTGGGTCGTATAGGCCCATATCACTATTGAACATAGATGTGAAAGTATTAGCTAAGTTGTTGGTGGGGAGATGGAGGATTGTGTCCCGGGGTGGTTGCAGAAGATCAAACAGGCTTCATGAAGGGCAGGCAGCTTGCGAGTAATATAAGACGGCTGTTGAATGTGGTGATGAATCCTCCGGGGGCTCTGGTACCGGAGGTGGTGGTGTCCATGAACATGTAGAAGGCATTTGATCGGGTGGAGTGGCGGTACTTGTTTGAGGGTTTGGGATGATATTTGTGGCATGGGTGCGGTTGCTGAATGTAGCACCAAGGGCAAGGGTGAGGACTAATGATATGAGCTCACAAAACTATGACTAGACAGGGGTATGAGGCAGGGGTGCCCACTGTCGCCGTTGCTATTGGTGATGGCTCTTGGGGAGTCGGTGGAGTGGCTGGGGATTATGAGGGGACAGAGGGAGCATCGGGTATCGCTCTATGCCGATGATCTCTTGATGTATGTTTTGGATTTGTTGGAGAGTATGGGAAGGATTATGGGCCTGGGGAGGTTAGGAGGGTTCTCTGGGTACAAACTGAATGTAGGGATAAGTGAGGTTTTTCCGGTGAATGAGCTGGGACAGCGGGCTAATTTAGGGGGGATGCCATTTACGTTGCATTGCCAAACCTGGACAAGGTGCGGCGGTGGTGGGAAAGAGAAAGGGTAGAGTGGGTTAGGATGGAGGAGGAACCTTGTAAGGGGTCTAGTTTGAGGGCTATGGTGATGGCAGCATTGCCAGTGGCTCAGAGTAGGTATGCAGGGAGCCCAGTGGTGCAGTCCACGGTTAAGATATGGAATCAGTTGAGGCATTTTAGGGTGGAAGGGATGTCGGTGTTAATGCCGCTGTGCGAGAATCATGGGTTTGGCGGGGGAGGGTGGTGATGGATAGTGTATACAGGAGGTGGAGGGAAGAGGGGCTGGTCAAGGTGAGGGATTTGTATTTGGAGGAACAGTTCGCCAGTTTGGAGGAGCTAAGGGAGAGGGTAGAGTTGCCGAGGGAGTGAGTTCAGGTATCTGCAGGTTAGGGACTTTGCGCAACAGGTCTGGAGGAGGTTGCCGGGGTACACGCTGCTGGAGTGACTGCTGCTTCTGGATGTGGAAGGGGAGGGAAGAATTGGGGATATATGCATATATGAGCAGGTGGTGAAGATCAAGGAGAAATGGGAAGCGTAGTTGGGAATGGAGATCAATTGGGGAGTATGGAGTGAGGCACTGTGAAGGTTAAACGGGACCTCCTCTTGTGCAAGGATGAGTCTGATACAGTTTAAGGCGATGAACAGGGTGTATATGACTCGGGCAAGAATGAGTGGGTTTTTTCAGGGCTTAGCAGATGAGTGTGAGAGGTGTGGGCGGGCGCCAGCAAATCACGCGCACATGTTTTGGGGTTGCGAAAAATTGGGAAGATTCTGGGCGGGAGTGTTCAAGGTTTTGGCCAGGATAGTGGGGGAGGAGGTGGACCCTTTGGTGGCGATATTTGAGGTTTCAGAGAAGCTGGAGCTCATGGAGAAGAGGAGGGCCGATGTCACGGCCTTTGCCTCTCTGATTGTACGGTGGCGAATATTACTGGAGTGGCGGTCGACATTGCCACCGGTTGGAGCAGCTTGGTGGGGTGACTTGCACGACTTCCTGCGGTTTGGAGAAGATAAAGTATGAGTTAAAGGGCTCTTCAGAGGGGTTTGAGAAACGGTGGGAGAAGTTAATGATTGTGTTTGAGAAGCTGTTCGTCGCAGGGAAGGGGGGGGGGGGGGGTGGTGAATAAGGGAAAATTATCTGTACAGGCTGTATAGTTGATTGCTGGGAAGTGTGTTTCCCGGTTGTTTATTTGCTGTAACCTGTTTTGATACGTGTTTGTAAAAAAAATACATTAAAAAAAATACAAATAAAGATCATCCTCGATACAAATCCAAGCTTAAAGAGCTGCCTGAATTGTCTCCATATTCTTAAAGTGGACATGACCACCGGGTTTGAGGAATACCTTGTTGGAGAAAACATAAACGAGGCTGTCACCAGTGCATGAAGACTAGATCCCGTATACGACCCAGCTCCACCTGTCCCCCTATTGAACCTGGGTCACTGCACCACCTCAGCACCTTCTGAGGTGGTGCAGATACCTGAACTCACTCCCTCGGCAACTCTACCCTCTCCCTTAGCTCCTCCAAACTGGCGAACTGTTCCTCCAAATACAAATCCCTCACCTTGACCAGCCCCTCTTCCCTCCACCTCCTGTATACACTATCCATCACCACCCTCCCCCGCCAAACCCATGATTCTCGCACAGCGGCATTAACACCGACATCCCTTCCACCCTAAAATGCCTCAACTGCTGCCCAATAATAAAAATGCACATTTGGCAATGCTAGGCCCCCTGACTGTCTCTCCCTTTGAAGAACTGCCCTGCAGATCCTCGAGGTTTTGCCTGCCTATTAAAGGATGAGATCAACCTGTAAACCCACATAAAGAAAGATTTAGAGAGAAAAACAGGAAGACGTTGAAAGAAAACAAAAACCTTGGGAGAATATTCATTTAAATAGACTGGACTCTACCCGCCATGGATAGGGGAAGGTTATCCCACTTTTGCAAATTGGATTTAACCTTACTCACCAGACTTGCGTAATTCAACTTTTGGAGCCGGGCCCAATTGTGGACCACCCGGACACCCAGAGACTTGAAGCTAGAGCTGGCCAGAACCCCAAAGTTAGCTCCCTGGGTGATTAACCGGAAAGTACTTGCTCTTTTCCAGATTCAACTTGTTTCCCTAAAAAGCACCAAAGCTACTCAATAGTTCCATTATTTCACCCATATTGGGTACCGTGTCCATAACATAAAGCAGAAAATCATCAGCATATAGGGACACTATGTTCCATTGCTCTCCTCTTTATCCTTTCCCACTTATCCAAAGCCCTCGCAGCAATAGCTAAGGGTTCAATCGCTAACGCAAATAAATGAGGGGGGGGGGGGGACATCGGGTACTGTCTTGTCCTCCTATTCAATTTTTTAAAAAGCCTGAGCTCAAGCGTTGATACGAACACTAGCCGTAGGGGCCCTGTACAATAACCATACCCACAAAATCCATTTTGGCCCTCGACCTAACTTCTCCAGAATTTCAAATAGGTACCTCCACTCCACCCTATCAAATGCCTTCTTGGTATCTAAAGACACAATCACCTCTGGCTCGGGCCCAATGGACAGGGAGAGAACAACATCCCACAGCCTCCGAATATTGGCTAACAACTGCCAGCCCTTAAAGCCTATCTGATCCTCCGCAATCAGCTCAGGGACACACGACTCCAACCGTACCACCAACACCTAAGCCAGTATCTTGGCATCCACATTTAACAGTGAAAAGGCTGGTATGACCCACACAGGACTCGAACCTTACCACCAACACCTAAGCCAGTATCTTGGTATCCACATTTAACAGTGAAAAGGCCGGTATGACCCACACTCTGTGGGGTCCTTACTCTTCAACAGAATGGAAATAGAAGCCTGGATGAGTGTAACAGGCAGGGATTCCCAGGACAAAGAATCATTGAACATATCTACCAACAGTGGAACCAACTGATCTGCAAATGTCTTGTAGAATTCCACAGGAAATCGATCAGGCCCAGGAGCTTTACCTGTTTACATCCACCCAATACTTATCAAAGTCTCCTCTGTGCCTCCAAACCTCCCGCCTCTTGTCCCCCACCAGTGGAAATTCCAACCAGTCTAAAAATGTTGACATGTACAACACCCTCAACATAAAAAGCCTCAAACGCAGCGTTAACTTTATCTGGGGTGGAAACCAAGCTGCCACTCGAATCCCTAACCTGAATAATCTCCTGGGAGAAAAAACCTACCACTAAAAAAGTGGATCCTGGAATAAACCTTGTGGATAGAGAAAAGAACGAGTATTCTTTGTCCCCCAGGTGCATAAACTGCCACGGATATGCCCCCTCCACCTCCCTGCCCTCCATCCATCTATTCTATAAACGTTAACGGCATCTTGAAATGAAATGAAATGAAATGAAATGAAAATCGCTTATTGTCACGAGTAGGCTTCAAATGAAGTTACTGTGAAAAGCCCCTAGTCGCCACATTCCGGCGCCTGTCTGGGGAGGCTGGTACGGGAATCGAACCGCACTGCTTGGTCTTCTTTAAAAGCCAGCGATTTAGCCCAGTGAGCTAAACCAGCCCCTTCTTCGCCACGCCTGAAGAAACTTCGACCTAGGATGTTACAACTTCGGGTCAATTACACAATTTAAATCACCCCCAAAAATCAGCTGGTCTGTATCCAAATCCGGAATGGAAGACAACAGCTTCCTAATAAATGTTACATTGTCCAAATTTGGGATCGAGGTCCTGGTGACCATCATGTACCTGCCATATGGGTCAGCCAAGACTATGTCCGCCGAAAAAAGAATCAGTTTATTGATTAAAATTGCTGCCTTCCATACTTTGCCATTGAAGCCCGGGTGAAGGACCTGGACCCACCCCTTCTGCAATCTGGTTTGGTCCCTCATCTGCAAATGAGTCTCCTACTAAAACACCACATCAGCCCTCTGATCCTTTAGGTGAGAGAGAACTCTCCAAGTAACCAACCCAATCGGGGGCCTTCTACCCCCCCCCCCCCCCCCCCCCCCTCAACCTGGAGTCAGCCATTTCTACCTTGAGGGATTATCAATCACCTGTCCAAAGGACGTATGACCTGATGCCCACCTAAAATGGCTGCCAAACCCCCTCATAAAATGAAACAAAGAAAACAGTGAACTAGCCCTTCCCCCACCCCTCCCCTGGACCAGACCCCATCCAAATGTACATGTTGGTTACATACCAAAGTACATTATATCCCGGCCCCGGGCTACTGTCTGTGTGGAGTCACATTCTCCCCGTGTCTGTGTAGGTTTCACCCCCACAATCCAAAGATGTGCAGATTAGATGGCTTGGTCACGCTAAATTGCCCCTTAATTGGAAAACAATAATTGGTTACTCTAAATTTATTTTTAAAAACATATCAAAGAACGATACTCCCTCCTAAACAAACAAAATCCCTAACAAAACTAAAATGCTTGGCTCATCGAACCAGGAAAAACAGGTCCCCCACCTCGCTCCCTTTTGCGAGCTAAGAATTTACTACTAGCGAGGTGGCCCCCATCCAGGGCAGAAAAAAGAGAAAGAAACACCCCTCCCCGTCCCGGCATCAACATTTAATACCAAATTCAACACCCCCACAAAGGTCAAAATCTCACCAGGAGCCATATATTTCCAAAAATACTACCTTAAACAATACCCCTTGGAACAGTTAACCCCCACCATCATCCCCCACCATGCAACTTATGCAAAACATTCCCATCCCATCCTAAGAACAAAGAATGAACAAATATATACGAAGTACAAAATACCCCAAAGGCCCTACCCCCTCAACAACCATAAAAGTCCCCACAGAGCCCATTTAGCTTGATGCCAGTCCATGCTTTGTAACAAAGACCTCAGCCTCCTCCGAAATATTGTGGTAGTAGTCCTTTGACTCGAAAGTAACTCCAAACTGCACTCTACTCTTGTACAATGCTGCTTTAGCCTTATTGAACACTGCTTGCCTCCTCGCAAGCTCTGCTCCGACTTCTTGATAGATTCTAATGTGGCTCCCTTCCCACCTCAAATCACTACTCTCCTTGGCCCACTTTAGGACCCGCTCCTTCTTTTGGAAGCTATGGAATCTGATGATAACTGCTTGTGGTGGCTCATTCGCTGGAGCCTTCTGCCCCCACCCCCTGTTCTCCAGGTTGACCATCTTTCCCCTTAGACTCTTCATTTCCTCTGCCACTTATGATATCCCGGCCTCCAGTGAGGCAATTTGATCACAGTGCCTTGACACAGCTGTCTCCACCCTCTTCAACACCACACCATGCTCCTTCACAGCATCTGAAGTTCTCTCCAACTTTTCCCGGACAGGGCCCAGGCCCAGCATCTCCTCAATTAATTTTTAAATAATAATTAACGGAATGGGGGGATAGTTAGTTAAGCCAACATTTATTTTCCATCCCTCAATGCCCTTCAGAAGATGCCAATATTAATCTATCAGTTTGTGGATGATACGACTGTGGTGGGCCGTATCTCAAACAATGAAAAATCAGACTACAGGAGGGAGATACATCACTTGGTTGCATGGTGTACCGAAAACAACCTCTCTCTAAATGTCGGAAAGACCAAGGAACTGATCATTGACTTCAGGAACCGTAGCACAACTCACACTGCCATCTGCATCAATGGCTCCAAAGTGGAGATGGTCGATAGCTTTAAGCTCCTGGGGTCACCATCACCAACAGTCTGTCCTGGTCCACTCAATTTGATGCACCAGTCAAGAAAGCCCAACAACTTCTCTACTTCCTATGGAAGCTAAAGAAATTTGGCATGTCTGCATCGACTCTCACAAACATCTTACAGATGTGCAATAGAGAGCATCCTATCCGGCAGCATCACAGCCTGGTATGGCAACTGCTCGGTCCAAGATCGCAAGAAACTGCAGAGTGTGGTGAACTCAGCCCAACGCATCACACAAGCTTGTCACCCCCACATTGATTCTGTATACACCTCCCGCTGCCTCAGGAAGGCAGACAGCATTATCAGAGACCCCTCCCACCCAGCCATTGCCTTCTTCCACACCCTTCCATCAGGCAGAAGGTACAGAAGTCTGAAGACCCGCACATCCAGACATAGGAACAGCTTCTTCCCCACAGCTACAAGGCTCCTCAACGATTCCATCTCGGACTGATCTGTTCCCTGTAAGAACACTACTCACGACACCCTATGCTGCTCTGGCTCATGTATTTGCTTTGCTTGGCCCCTTGTTCCACACTGTCACCAATCACTGTTTGTCGATGTACCATTTTCAGTGTCCTCTATTGATTATTCTTATTGTCTACTCTGTACCTACTGTATATGTTCCCTCGGCCACAGAAAAATACTTTTCACTGTACTTCGGCACATGTGACAATAAATCAAATCAAATCAAATCAAATGCCCTTCAGAAGATGGCATACTCATTTAGGTTGGTCGCCAATATGGGCCAATCCACTGACTCCAAGCAGTCAAGTAGGAGCTCATCTGTTTCCTTGGACCAGCACTGCACAACCTTCTTAACTTGATTCTCCCGCTTAAGTTTCTGTTTGTATGCCGGGAGAAGGAGCACCGTCTTATGATCTGATTTTCCAAAGTGTGGTCAGGGGCTGGAACGGTAGGCGCCATTGATTTTTGTGTTGAAGTGGTCGAGAGTGTTGTCACTGAAGGATCTTGAGATTTGGAAATTTTTATTCAATTCAATTCAGGGTTACCGGTTGTTCTTGAGCATTGCTGAAACTCAGTAGAAAATCAAGTTTAAAAACTTGTCAGGTGCAAATAAGAATTGTTTTATTTGGAGTTCATTGGTTACAACTTGAAAATCATTTAAAAGGTAGTTTGTAGACAATTTGATTTTCTTCAAAGAATCACAGGAATTATCTTCTGAGACAGTAGCCTGAACACAACTTTAAAAGTCAAAGTCTGAAGTCAAAGTATGAAAATGAAATATGAATACAGAACTCTTTTCTAATTCTCTTCCTTTACTTTATGGCTCTTTCTGTCTCTCGCTCTGGCTCTCTGTCTTTCTCTCTCTCTCTCTCCACCTCTCTGCTGTTCCTTTCTATCTTTCTCTCCTTCTTTCTTCTTCCTTTCTGCCTCTCTCCTTTCCTTTCCTTTCCTTTCTAAAATGGTGGCCAAATCATCCATGGATATGCTATTTCATATCTGTCTTAAGCGATCCGATCACACCCCAATATAATCCTAATTGGTTTGGGTTAGACTCAAACACATTTGATTTGATAACAAGCCGTCCATCTTCACGATGTAACATTACTTCCAATTGTTGCTTGTCTGCAACAATGGAGACCTTATGTTATCTCATCATACTCTGCGAGGCATAATTCCGAAAATATAATTCAAACTGTCTTTTAATGTTGGAATCAAATATATATATATTATATTTGATTCGATGTTTTAACTGTCCATTTATTAAAAACAAGGCAACACAGTCTAAAATGTTTCAGCTATTATAATCGTGGGATGTGATTTACTCTAATCTGAAATGGCGTGAGAATCATGCAATTTGTTCATCCTTATTCCTCGTTGCCATGGATTCAACCCTTGTCCTTGGAAAAAATGTAATGTTCTTATCAGACTTTTGTGTTTTGCAAACTCATGACTGAGTTTGGAAATTGTATGTTTCTTTCATTTTAAAACTGGGAATTAATATTTATGCTTTAAGCAGCTTTTTAACCTTTATTAAGTGTATTTGAAATACCTGGCTTCTACAGTCGCCTGCTTCTACAGTCGCCCATGGTGGAATTTTGGCAGTACACTCTTGAGGTTGGCCTTGTTGAAGTCCCCAGCCATGATGAACAAGGCTTCTGGATGTTCTGTTTCATTGTTGTTTATAACTGTGTACAGTTCGTCCAGCAACTTCTTCATTTCTGCCCATGGGGGGATCTAGACCGCTGTGATAATGGCTGAAGTGAACCTGTGTGGAAGGTAGTACGTGCGGCACTTCACGTTCAGGTATTCCAGGTCCTGGGAACAATAAGGTCGGCAGGATCGCCACATCCAATCACCAGGAGGAGTTGATGAGGAGGCAAGCCCCTCCACCCTTTTCTTTGCCTGACAGTGCGATCCGTCCGGTGAATTGAGAAGCCTTCAGGTTGTATGGCCTTCAGGTTGGTGGTCAACATAGGTTACAAAGTAACTTTCCAAAGAGACTTGGAAATATACTTGAAAAGGAATAGTGTAGCATTTTGGTTCCTCTGTTACTGTACCTTCTATCAAATGTACTGCAAAACTTCAATTAGGTTGTAGCAGTTGTAACTGTCAGCCTTACATTGTGAATGTAATAAATGCATCCTTTTATATATTTTTTTCTGAAGGCTTCAGGAAATCAGGTTAGAAATTTTGCTGAAATTATTGAGCCAACGTGAAGCAAAACAACAGGAAATGAATGTAAAACGGGTTGATGCAATTTGGTCAAAAGTACAGCAAAGGAAAGTAATGGCTATAAAGAAGATAAGATTGGAGCACATCAAAGGTACTGTTAGCTTCATTTAGAATACGTGATTATTTCTGCCTTGACCTGTCTTTTGTTCACATTTTTTGTTGTTACTTTTCATTGTTTCCCTTACCTCTGCCAAAGCATTATGCAACTTGCCTTGGTGGGGGAATGAGTGTCGGGAGAGATGGGCAAAGGGTCCAGTGGTCAGCCCGCATTGCAGCAGGAAGTGACAGAGGCATCATAATGGTTGTGCGAATAGGTGTTTAATAATATTAATGATATTCTTTATTTGTGTCACAAGTAGCCTTATATTAATGCTGCAATGTAGTTAGTGTGAAAATCCCCTAGTCGCCTCACTCTGGCGCCTGTTAGGGTACAGAGGGGGAATTCAGAATGTTCAATTCACCTAACAAGAACGTCTTTTCGGGCTTGTGGGAGGAAACCGGGGCACCCGGAGGAAACCCAGGCAGACATTGGTGGAACTTGCAGACTTCACAGAAAGTGACCCAAGCTGGGAATGAATCCCGGATCCCTGGCAATGTGAAACAACAGTGCTAACCGCTGTGCTATTGTGTTTAATGTGCCCCACTCCAGATGATGTCACCGCGCCCCCCCCCCCCTCCCCCCAGTGCCCTCAGTGATCCTCAACATGCTTTGCCCTCCTACCTCTACTACGGTATCTAGCTGTTTCCCCAGGATGCACATCTGAGGTGGAGGCAGCGAGTTGCCTACCTCGTCCTGTGGCCTTCGATGCCCCTGGTGGACATCCTCTGGGACCAGCGGGCTCGGCTCACTTGTCGGCGGCAGATGCATAGCCGTGTCGCCTGGTCCCGTGTGCTGACTTCAAGATGCGTCCTCACCAGAGGGGTGAAACTCTGGAGAGCTGGGGGCCACCAGCCCCACTCCATGGGACGGGTTCGGGTTGGCACTCGGTGCCCCGTCCTCCCGGTCGGCGCCCTTAGGGCCCTGGGGTTCACCTGGGGCCAGAGGGGCAGCTGGTCAGGCCTAGGCTGCCCCTGGCAACATCTGGCTCTGCCAGCCCCGGCTGTTCCCCATGATCTGCACCATCATGTCAACGCATCAGCGATTCTCCTCAGTGACTGGGCCATGCTCTGCAGCGCCTCAGCCATGCCCATCTGCGACTGTGACAAGCTCAGCAGCGCCTCGGCCATGCCCATCTGAGAGCGGTTCATGTCCCACAGAACCTCATCAAGGTCGGCCTGGTGTTGGGTGACGTTCCCCAGCGAGTCAGACATTCTGCCAAGACCCTCGACCATGGCCGTCATTGACACCTTCACTCATGGTTCCAATGTCGTGCACCAGACTTTCCACTAAGGCCACCACCCTAGCAGTGTTAGCCTCGGTTGCTAATCATTGCCGGCGCCATTTCCTGCTTCCATGGCCTCTGGGACCCCTCCAAGCAGCTATGGATCTGCTGAAGTGATGCTGAAATCTCCCTCTGAATGTCCCGGCAGGTTCCTATCATCTCCATCAGCTCCGAGTATCTATGCACATCAGGTTCAGCATCAGGCTGGGACCTAGCTGGGTCCTGGGATCAAGCAGCTCTCTAACCACTGTCTATGGGGGTTCCTGCCTCGACCTAATGTACATCATCAGCAGTGTGGTGCTCACCAGATTGTGTCCCAGAAGTCTGTCCACTAACATGTCCCACCGAGGTGTGTCTATCTGTGCTGGTGGAGGGTGGGGTTGACAGCTGTGCCGCGACTATAACAGTTGCATATTTGGACCTCCCCTCCGAGCTGCTCTCCTTGGTGTCGGAGAGTGTGCCGCCTGGGATGGGCCGGCACTGTCGGCTGGAGGACCTGCGGGAGAATGGACATGTGGTCAGTTGGAGGGATGGGTCAGTCAGTAAGGCAACCACAACTCCCGTTTGACATTTCCTCCAGGTGGAACCCGGTGTATCCTCACGTCTGCGGCGCCCGCCAGCCTCCGTGTGGGTGACCGATCTGTCCGCGGCCACACCAGTCACCTCCAGGGCACACTACTCGAAGGGGGTGAGGATTCTTATGTCCGACACACCTCCACCAGTCCAACGGTTATGGGAGAGATTTTCCTGAGGAGACATAAAGAGGGCTACGTTAGCCACATACGTGGTTCAGTGGTGGGAGAGGGGGTATGACGGGGTGGTTGAAGGGTGAAGGGGAGGGGGTGGAGGAAGGGCTGGCTGTCACATGGAGAGGTGGATGTGCTCCCTTAGCGGGGTGGGGGGCGGGGCTGGGCGTTGGTGTATACTCACTCGCGCTGCCCAGTGTAGGTCTTTTTCCGGTACTGAAGGCCAGTTCTCCTGATCACACTGCCCAAGCTGACAGTTGCCATCACCTCATCCCAGGCAACACTGGTTGCCTTGTGGCTGACTCTCCTGGACCATCGGGGGAACAGGACATCCCTCCTGGCCTCCACGTAGTCTAGAGATCTCCCTAGGTCAGCATCCCTGAACCTTGGGACTGTTCTTCTTGGTGCTATTGTTGCGAGCTGGCTTCGGTTGGCTGAGCAAATGCATCTCAAGTGCTGCTCAACCTTGTTGGGGGGGGGGGGGGGAGCTGGTGAGCGCGGTCCTGGAAAATTAGCTGGCGCGCCTTCATTTGAGATGTGAAGCCCATGAGGCCTTGTCAAGTGGACTAATTAACGTTGAATTGCGTTGCTGACCTTGATGGGCTGAGCGCCGGGAAGCTGGGGGCAATTCCCACTCGCTACCACACTTAGAATTTTTTCCCAAAGAATTGAGCCCTCTATTTTGTTTAGATATGAGGGCAGAATGTTGTGTGCTGCTGTAGGACATGTTTCCCACTGTGGGTGTGGAAGGAGGGGTGGGGAGGGGGCATGCAGACCCCAGAGCCTATCCTCATAATGTGGAGAGTAGGCCGGCACCCCACCCACCACGTTTAAATGCACAAGTAAGGGTCAATTAGGCTTGCTATCAAACCTATTGATCCAAATAATATGCTGCCCATGCCATAATACATTTAGTGTGGACAGCAGCACAGGAACAAGAAGCCCGATTTTTAACCTGAAATTTTTAAAGGGTGGAAAGGAAGGGGGCTCTCTCTTCAGGGAGATCTGCTCCCCAGTAAAATTCAGCCCATAGTTACAGCTGAACAAACGAACAGTGGGTTAGCTGGAATTAAGCAAGAGTGCTAACATATTTCTCATGCTGTTGCTCAATGTGATTTTTACAATACATTGGCAAAAATTTCGTTCCAGCTGTGTGGATTCCCGCGTGTCCTGTGTCGCTTCTGTGGAGGAGGGTCAACACTGTTGAAGTGCACTCGGGCACATAACTGGCCAACATCGTGATTCAATGTGATTAAGATCCCCAGAGAGTGGAAATATGGTGGAGTTGCAGATAGCGAGGAGGACTGTCAGAGAATAACACAAAATATAGATAGGTTGGAGAGTTGGGCAGAGAAATGGCAGATGGAGTTCAATCCAGGCAAATGCGAGGTGATGCATTTTGGAAGATCAAATTCAAGAGCGGACTATATGGTCAATGGAAGGGTCTTGGGGAAAATTGATGTACAGAGAGATCTGGGAGTTCAGGTCCATTGGGCGAAATTCTCCGCCCCCCGCGACGGGTGGGAGAATAGCGGGAGGGCCTTCCCGACATTTTTGCCGCCCTCCCGCTATTCTCCCACCCCCCCCGCCGAAGTCCCGACCCGAATCGCTGCCTCCGTTTTTTTACAGCCGGCAGCGATTCTCAGCTGTTAGATGGGCCGAAGTCCCAGCCCTTTCCGCCGTTTTTACGAACGGCAAACACACCTGGTCTTGCCGTTCGTAAAAACGGCGTCACAAACTCGCTATTAATAACCATGGCACCGATTGGCACGGCCGTACCACGGCCGTGCCAAGGGTGCCATGGGCCCGCGATCGGTGCCCACCGATCGCGGGCAGCGGGCCTGATGCCAGCGCACTACTTGTCCTTCCGCCGCCCCGCAGTATCCATTCGCGGGGCGGCTGAGGGGCAACCCGGCCCGCGCATGCGCGGGTTTCGCGCAAAACGCGATGACGTCACCCGCGCATGCACGGGTTGGAGTCTTCCAAACTGCGCATGCGCGGCTGACGTCATATGACGCGTCAGCCGGCGCTAACTCCGGCAAGCAGGCTTAACGATTTTCGTTAAGCCCGTCTTGCCGGAGCCTACGGCGTCGGGCTGCTAGCCCCGACCGGGGACCAGAATCGGTCCCCGGTCGGGAAGGGGCGCGTTGCCGTTAAACCCGCCTGGGTTTTACGGCAGCTTTACGATTTCTCCCGTTTTGGGAGAATCTTGCCCATTGTACCCTGAAGGTGGCAACGCAGGTTGATAGAGTGGTCAAGAAGGCATACAGCATGCTTGCCTTCATCGGACGGGGTATTGAGTACAAGAGTTGGCAGGTCATGTTACGGTTGTATAGGACTTTGGTTCGGCCACATTTGGAATACTGCTTGCAGTTCTGATCGCCACATTACCAGAAGGATGTGGATGCTTTGGAGAGGGTGCAGAGGAGGTTCACCAGGATGTTGCCTGGTATGGGAGGGTGCTAGCTTTGAAGAAAGGTTGAGTAGATTAGGATTGTTTTCGTTGGAATGGCGGAGGTTGAGGGGGGACCTGATTGAGGTCTACAAAATTATGAGAGGTATGGACAGGGTGGATAGCAACAAGCTTTTCCCAAGAGTGGGGATGTCAGTTACAAGGGGTCACGATTTCAAGGTGAGAGGGGGAAAGTTTAAGGGAGATGTGAGTGGAAAGTTTTTTACGCAGAGGGTGGTGGGTGCCTGGAACGCTTTACCAGCGGAGGTGGTAGAGGTGGGCACAATAGCATAATTTAAGAGGCATCTAGACAGGTATATGAACGGTGGGAACAGAGGGAAGTAGACCTTGGGAAATAGGAGACAGGTTTAGATAAAGGATCTGGATCGGCGCAGGCTGGGAGGGCCGAAGGGCCTTTTCCTGTGCTGTAATTTTCTTTGTTCTTTGTTTGTTATATCACCCTGGGACCTGCCAGTCTAGCAGAAACCAGTCGTGCTCAATTGCTGACAGCAGTATCAGGCACAGGCTGCTTGCAATTCTGCTCCAAGGCCTACCCAGAGAATCAAAGCTGGATGCCTGGAGTCAGGTGGGTGGGGTGAGATGGGCAGTGTGGTAAGCACGTTGCCAGGGAGGGAGGATTCAGAAGCAAAGGGAGGGGTTTAGTCGACAATCAATCTCCCCACTTCCCTTTCTGATGCCGTGTCCCTCGGTTAGTCACTGAGTGCCTTTCAATGAGGGACTCCCCTCCTCACTGGGCCTCAAGCAAATCCAACAGGAGTCTCCAGATTGTCTTCAGAAACCACGGGAGACCCATGTGATCCAGTTAGATCCCTGAACCACCTCTAACTTTCAGTGGTCTCTGGGTTAATTGGCTTTAAATGGCTCGTTTATAGATCTAATTGCCATTCCTACTGCCAGTGGGCAAGATATCCAACACTGACCCTTCCTGCCCCCACTAAATTGGGGTCCGTTTTCCCAGCTCGAGAATGAGACGCAAATTACTTGCCTAATTCTTCTACACCTTGTTATCATGACTGCTCTGGTGGACTCCACTAAATTAGGCCATAAGACCAAAAGCAAGAGGAGGAGAATTTGGCCACTCAGCCCATCGTATCTACTCCGCCATTCAATCATGGCTGATATTTTTCTCATCCCAATTTTCCTGCCTTCTTCCCATAACTCCTGATCGCATTTTTAATCCGTAACCTGGGCTTGATTCTTCAAAAATGGGGCTATGTCCCCATGCCGGCGTAAAAATGCTGACGTTCTACTCCAGACTTTCCTTAAAACAAATACAGCCATTCACTTACCTGCAGGGGGTTAGCAGTGCTCCGGAGTGCTTCTCTCAGCTTCAGCTGCAGATACGGGCCCCCGCACTTCCGGCGGCCGAGCCGAATGGGATGGCAGACTCAGCCGGCGGACCTGGACCAACAAAAAAGGTCCTAACGATCTGCCCCGCGCCGCTCCATCTAACCCGCCCGATCACCGCCCCGGCTGCCCATAAGGCCGCCCCCCCAGTACTTGATCCCCCCGCCCCTCACCAGGGCGGCCACGGACTGAGTCCCGACCGGCCAGACGTGGTTAGAACCACATTGTTGAGAATTCAGCCAGTCGGGACTTGAGCATTGGTTCTGGCAATGGCCCTCCAGCCACGCCGCGTAAATCGCACCCGAGCGGGAGTGGAAACTCCTCCTCATCTCTGTTTTAGAGGATCGTCCCAATTGGTTTATAGTAGTGGATACATTTGACGACCTAACTACTTTATAATGTAATTGACCACCTTTGGTTTAATACAAGTTGACCTTCAATCTGGGCTCAACATTCAGACTTTTTAAAAATTGTTCTAAGTTCTGATTTAGCACTTTCACAACAGTAATCAATCACTCTGATTGATGGTCTTCAGAAATCCAGCCTTTCAAAATTTTAATTACCACACCAGTACAAGCACACAGGAAGAGCCCAGCATTGCTAGGGTACAAATAAGAAGAAATATGTTAAGCTGAATTCTCCACCTCACACCACCAGTAACTGAGGTTCCGATGCAGAGAACAATCCAGCATCGGAGGGGGGGAGATACGGGATCAGTCCCGGACGGCGACATGTTTCCGACGCTCCGGTTCCCACTGCCATTGGGTTCAAGGTTCGTGCCATGCACCATGACACATTTGCATCCAATTACCGGGCCAGGCACCATATTTTTCGGGTCCTCGTGATTCTCCGGTCCTCTAGGCCGGGAATCATGTGGGTAAGAATTGGTGCTGGTCCTGACATGCATGTATTTGACACTGTGAATCTTGCGGTGGGCCAAGGGTAACGTTTTAAGAGAGTTGCCCCCAAAATCCATCAGAGGGCCACACTCCCACAATGTAAGATCTGCCCACTCCCATCAGAGACCCCCCTAAATAAAGAGATACCCCCTCTCCCAGGGGGCTTCCTGACAATGGTCTCTCTTCTGGGGTGGGGGGGGGGGGGGGGGCTTCCTGGGGGAGGCTTCCTGACAGGTGTCTCTCTTATGGGGTATCTATGGAGGGGTCTCTTTATTTGGGGGATCTCTTTATTTAGGTTTCTATGGGGGGGTGTCCTTATTTAGGATTTTTCTAAGGGGGTTATTTTATTTAGGGGACCTCTTTATTTAGGGGGTCCCTGTTGGGGGGTCTCTTTATTTAGGGGGTCTCAGTGGAGGGTCTCGTTATTTCAGGAGTCTGTGGGTAGTCTCTTTAGTTCTGGGGTCTTTTAGGGGGGTCTTTAAATTTATGGGATCTTTATGGAGGGTATCTTTATTTGGGGGGTTGGGGGGTCTCTTTATTTAGGGAGAGGGTCAGGGGGATCAGGTCATCTCTGTACTGGGGGGTGGGGGGGTGACACAGAAAATCCTGTGGGGCGGGCTGAATTGCCTTGTAGGAGGGAGGGATGGGGCCCAGCTGCGTGACCTTACTATTGGGCCAGTCGCTCTAAATGGGGGCTCGATAGAGGGATTGCCTAGCAATCCTCGTCATGCGTAAATTTGCATGGCTAAGGGCTGGGAATCGCTTTCCGATTTGCGCTCCCGCTGGGGTGCATTTCGGCTCCGGCGGGAAAACACAGGGCTGGATTCTCCGATTTTGCGGCTATGTCCGGAGGAGGCGTCTGGTCCTGCGACCAAAAAGTCTGCGCCACTCCCGCACAGATGCTCAGATACAGACGGAGAATGACCGGGTCCCTAGCCGTGCATGCACACGGCGGCGACCTGTGGTGGCTGCGCCATACAACATTGCGGCGTGGACTGGGCCTGGCAGATAGTGCCCCCCTGTAACCCCCCTCGCCACCCCAGGACCACCCCTCACCGAAGCCTCCCCCCTCCCGACTGTCACGGCGCTGGACACAGTCCGCAGCCGCCACGTGAGGTCCCCGAAAACTGAGAGGACATGCGACCGCGCCGCCGGGAAGTCGGGCCATTGGGAGCGGGCCTCGGGCGACGTCCTGAAACCGTCCCAACGGCATGCGGCGTACTCTATGATTACGCCGCTTTTGAGGGGGCAGGGCATCTGGAAAAAATACGCCGCCCCCGATTTTGGAATAAAAACGGATTCTCCGGCCAATCACCGAACGCGATTTCGGCATCGGCAATCGGAGAATCCCGCACATAATCTCACAAACGGAGAATCCTGCCTGTTATATGCCATATACATCTGTCTTTCACACTTTCATAACATGTTTAAACACGTGTGGCTAACTTTATTATGGGCCACCATTCACATCACGTAAAATGTTTGAATGAGCCTTTTGCACTCCCTTCTGGCCAAATTACACTAGTACTCCAGCACAATAGTGGGAGAAATTTAGACATCAAACAGAGTATCATAAGGTTGATCCAATGCGTTCTAGTCCAGCCTCCCGTCTTCAAACCTCGCTAAACGTGAAATCATTTAAAAATCTGATGCCTATGTCCTAATTCACACCCAGTTCTGTTTACCCATGTTTCTATACTCGCTGATCCACATTGGTTCTGGTCTGGAAAAATTCTCAGCCTTGTTTTGAAGCCCCTCAATTGCCTCATTCATCGATACCTCGGTAACCTCCTCCAGCTTTACAGCACTGAGACCTCTCAACTCCTCGAATGCTAGGCTGTTGCACATCTAGCACTGGTATTGGCACAAGTCACCAAGCAGCCCGCTTTTCACTTCCATTGAAATCAGTGATGATCAGGCTGTTGCCACAATGGGTGGTCACTTCACAATGATGTGGAGCTGCCGGTGTTGGACTGGGGTGGGCACAGTAAGAAGTCTTACAACACCAGGTTAAAGTCCAACAAGTTTATTTTGAATGTAATTTATTTATGTCCCTCTGGGCCAGCCTGGTGTTCATCCCCTTGGTCTTCTCTTTACTAGAGAAAGGGGCCTTGTGTTCAATCTTCCTCATGCACTCTTACCTCACATGATTTTGATATCATTCTAATAAATCTTTTTTTTAAAAATAATTTTATTCAAATTTTCAACAAATTTTAACCAACAAAACGGAAGAAAAGAGAAAAAAAGAGAAAAGAGAAAAAACTCCCCTGTAAATACAGAAGCAATAAATTAACAAAAATAATTAAAATAACATGGAATCAAATGCACATACCCAGTAAAGAACACCCCTGCCCCATCCCCCCCCCCCCCCCGGGTTGCTGCTGAAATTGACCATCCCCTAATGCTCCGCCAGGAAGTCTAGTAACGGCTGCCACCGCCGGAAGAACCCTTGCACCGACCCTCTTAGGGCAAACTTGACCCTCTCCAGTTTGACAAACCCAGCCATATAGTTGATCCAGGATTCCACGCTCGGGGGCCTCGCATCCTTTCACTGCAAAAGAATCCTGCGCCGGGCTACCAGGGACGCAAAGGCCAGAATACCGGCCTCTTTCGCCTCCTGCACTCCCGGCTCCGCTGCCACCCCAAAAATTGCGAGCCCCCAACCCGGCTCAATCCTGGAGCCAACCACCCTTGACAAAGTCTCCGCAATGCCCCTCCAAAAGCCCTCCAGCGTAGGGCACACCCAAAACATTTGGGTGTGGTTTGTCGGGCTCCCCGAACACCTGACACACCTGTCCTCTTCCCCCAAAAAACCGGCTCAGCCTTGTCCCAGTCATGTGCGCCCTATGCAGCACCTTTAGTTGAATCAAACTAAGCCTCGCGCAGGAGGAGGAGGAATTCACCCTCCCCAGGGCATCCACCCACGTTCCCTCATCAATCTCCTCTCCCAGCTCCTCCTCCCACTTATCCTTCAGCCCCTCCACCGAGACCTCCTCCCCCTCCTGCATCACTTGGTAGACTGCCGAGGTCCTCTCCTCACCGACCCACGTCCCTGAAAGCACCCTGTCCTGAACCCCCCTTGGCGGCAACAGTGGAGAATCCGCCACCTGCCGCCTAACAAACGCCCTAATCTGCCTGTAACTAAAGGTGTTCCCTGGGGGGGAGGCCCAACCTTCCCTTCAACTCCTCCAAGGTCGCAAACTTCCCGTCGAGAAAGAGGTCCCCCATCCGCCTGATACCTGCCCTGTGCCAGCTCAAAAACCCTCCGTCCATCCTCCCTGGTATAAACCGGTGATTCTCCCATATCGGGGACCAAATTGAAGCCTTCACCTCCCCCCTATGCCGCCTCCACTGCCCCCAAATCTTGAGGGTAGCCACCACCACCGGACTCGTAGAATACCTTGTTGGGGGGAGCGGCAACAGCGCCGTCACCAGCGCCTCCAGGCTCGTGCCCACACAGGACGCCACCTCCATCCTTTTCCAAGCCGCCCCCTCCCCCTCCATCACCCACCTATGTATCATCGCCACATTGGTGGCCCAGTGGTACCCACATAGGTTGGGCAATGCCAGCCCCCCATCCCTACTCCGCTCCAGGAACACCCTCCTCACTCTCGGGGTCTTCTGCGCTCACACAAACCCCATAATACTCCTATTGACCCTCCTGAAGAAAGCCTTTGGAATCATGATAGAGAGGCACTGGAAGAGGAACAAGAACTTCGGGAGCACCGTCATTTTGACAGACTGGACCCTGCCCGCTAGGGAGGGTGGTGTATACATCTCACCTCCTAAACTCCTCCTCCATCTGCTCCACCAGCTTTGTAAAGTTGAGCCTGTGCAGGGTCCCCCAGCTCCTGGCTATCTGGACCCCCAGGTACCTGAAACTCCTCACCGCCCTTTTCAGCAGGAGCTCCCCAATCCCTCTCTCCTGGTCCCCCGGATGCACCATGAACAGCTCACTCTTCCCCCACGTTGAGCTTATAACCGGAGAAGCCCCCGAACTCCTCAAGCGTCCTCATCACCTCCGGCATTCCCCCCACAGAGTCTGCCACGTACAACAATAAATCATCCGTGTATAACGACAGGCGATGCTCCCCCCCCCCCCCGCGCCGCACTATCCCCCTCCAGTTCCTCGACTCCCTCAGTGCCATGGCCAGGGGCTCGATCGCCAGCACGAACAGCAGGGGAGACAGGGGACACCCCTGCCTCGTCCCCCGGTACAGTCGAAAATTCTCCGACCTCCTCCCATTCGTAACCACACTCGCCACCAGGGCCTCATACAGCAGCCTCACCCACCTAATAAATCCCTCTCCAAACCCAAACCTTTTCAGAACCTCCCAATGATATCCCCACTCCACCCTATCAAAGGCCTTCTCCGCGTCCATCGACGCCACTATTTCCGCCTCCCCATCCACCGCCGGCATCATTATGACGTTGAGAAGCCTCCGTACATTGACGTTCAACTGCCTCCCCTTCACAAAACCTGTTTGATCCTCGTGTATGACCTGCGGCACCATGTCCTCCACCCTCCTGGCCAAGACCTTTACCAGCAGTTTCGCGTCCACGTTGAGGAGCGAAAATCGGTCCATACGACCCGCACTGAAGGGGGGGGTCCTTCTCCCGCTTCAGAATCAATGAGATCAACGCCCTAGACATCGTCGGGGGCAAAGCCCCCCTTTCCCTCGCCTCATTAAAGGTCCTTACTAGCAGTGAGCCCAGCAGGTCTGAAAACTTCTTATAGCTCCACCCAATGCGGGGCGTGGTCTGAAATAGCTATCGCCGAATAATCCGCACCTTCCACCCTCGGAATCAACGCCCTGCTCAGAACAAAAAATTCAATCCGGGAGTAAGCTTTGTGGACATGGGAGAAGAACAAAAATTCCCTAGCCCCCGGCCTCATGAATCTCCAGGGGTCCATGAACCCCCTCAGCACTTTGGCCGCCGACTGCCTCTTACCCGTCCTGGACCTCGAGCGATCCAGTACTGTTAAAACCCCCTCCCATTATTAAACCCCCCCGTCTCGAGGTCCGTAATCCAGCCCAGCATATGCCGCATAAAGCCCGCATCATCCCAATTTGGGGCGTACACATTGACCAGCACCACTCGCTCCCCCTGGAGCCTACCGCTTACCATCACATATCTGCCACAGCTATCTGCCATCACACTCGACACCACAAACGACACTTTCTTCCCCACCAAAATCGCCACCCCCCGGTTCTGCGCATCTAACCTCGAATGGAACACTTGCCCAACCCACCCCTTTCTCAACCTTACCTGATCCACCACCCTAAGGTGCGTCTCCTGGAGCATGGCCACATCCGCCCTCAGCCCCTTCAGATGCGCGACCACCCGGGCCCGCTTGACCGGCCCGTTCAGACCCCTTACATTCCAGGTGACCAGCGGAATCGGGGGGCTATTCCCCCCCCCCCCTCCGGCCGATCAGCCATATCTCCTAGGCCAGCCACGTGCCCGTAGTCCCCGCATGGCCCGTTCCCCACAGTGGCAGATCTTAGTCCCGACCCCCCCAAAGGCCTCAGTTCCCCTTCGGCCCTTCCAGCAGCAACCCGGTACTCTTTCCCTCCCCCCCCCCCCCCCCCCCCAGCTGCGTTGCCCCTCTAATTGTACTCCCGTAGGTCAGCTGACTCCTGACCCTGCCTGCTCCGCCATCCCAACGACCCCCCCCCCCCCCCCCCCCCCCCCGGTGTAACACTGCTCCTCTCCTCCCTACCCACCGACAGGCACCTCCCTACCCACCGACAGGCACAGTCCCCTCCCATTCCGGCACCGGCGCGGGAAAAAGCCCACGCATCCAACTTAAGTCCCGCCCCTCAGCCCAAAGCGTGGGAATAAAGCCCGCGCCACCCGCTCGGCCGGCCCCACCCCCACTGGCGCAGCTCCCTTCCCAGGCCCAAACTCCCCCGGCCTGGGCCACCCTTCCCTCCCCCGAGGCTCTGTCAACCTTCCCCAACCTTCAACCCCTCCCAACCCAACACCTTCCCCCCTTTCCCGGAGCCTGTACAACGAGCCTACAAAACATCCCCCAAACTTCCCCCCAAAAAACCCAAAAAAACAAAACAAAGGAACAAGGAAGAAAAAACCTCAAAACACTATACAACAGTCCCCGACCCCCCCTCAAGTCTCAGTCTGAGTCCAGCTTTTCGGCCTGGAAAAAGGCCCAGATTCCTTCAGGGAGTCAAAGTAATACAGGCGGTCTTTATAGGTGACCCAAAGGCGCGCCGGCTGTAACAGGCCAAACTTCACCCCTGTGCAACACTGCTTTCGACCGGTTGTAACCGGCCCTTTTCTTCGCCACCTCCGCGCTCCAGTCCTGGTAAATTCGGACCTCTGCATTTTCTCACCTGCTGCTCCGCTCCTTCTTGGCCCACCTGAGCACACATTGTCGATCGACGAACCGATGAAACCGCACCAGCACCGCCCTTGGCAGCTCGTTGGGCTTGGGCTTCCTCACTAGTACTTAGTGGGCCCCTTCCAGCTCCAAGGGCCCCTGGAAGGACCCCGCTCCCATTAGCGAATTCAGCATAGTGGCCACATAGGCCCCCAGGTCCGATCTTTCCAGCCCCTCTGGGAGGCCCAGGATCCGCAAATTCTTCCGCCGTGAGCGATTCTCCATTTCCTCAAGCCTCGCTGTCATTTCTTGTGGAGTGCCTCGTGCGCCTCCACCTTCACCGCCAGGCCTAGGATTTCATCCTCGTTCTCCGAGGCCTTTTGCCGCTCCTCACGGATCTCCGCCCCCTGGACCGTCTGGGTCGCCAGGAGCTTGTCGAAAGAGGCCTTTAGTGGTTCCAGCATCTCAGCCTTCAGCTCCCTAAAGCAGCGGTGGAGCAGCTCCTGCGCCCACGCTGCCGGTTCCCTGCCCGCCGCCATCTTGTTCTTCCTCCCTCGCACCTTTCTCTGCTCCAGCGCCGATTTTTTTTTATCGCTCCGCTCCTGGTCCAGTCCATCCACCGGCAGGGAAGCGTTACTGAAGCCTTCCCACACCGGGAAAAGTCCGTCAGGCGCCATTACGGGCCCTAACAAGAGCCCAAAAGTCCGAAAATAGCAGGAGCCACCGAACGTGTGGCGTAGCTCCGCATCGCCGCAACCGGAAGTCCATTTCTAATAAATCTTTATTGCACCTTCTCCAGTGACTCTATATCCAATTTATGAAATGGAGGCCAGAACTGTTCACCACACATCAAGTGTGCTCTAAGTAGGACTTCCGGTGGTGGCCATGGAGTGTGTAGTTGCACATTTGGTGGCTCCCACTCAAGGTGGGTTTTTTCAGTCCATCCCCACCCGAATTGTGTGGTGGTGGATGGCAGGAGATGCATGAGCACTGAGGGAGTGTAAAACTCCTCTGGTGGGACTGCTTTATGGCTCATTGGACAGGAAGTGCAACGAAAGAGGTACAGATCTTGAGCAAGAAAGTTTTTGTGGTGCGACACAGGAGAAGATTGTGGAGAGCAGGGGGCAGTACTGTCTGTTCAATGGTCTACGGAGCAGCTGGTGGAATTCCTCAACAGCTAGTTCCAGCAGCAGAGGAAAGAGGCCTTAGTGGAGTTGGCTAAGGTGGTGGAGCTGCTAAGGGTGCCAATCGAGCGTGTGGAGCAGACACTGGAGACAGAGAGCTTGACAATCCAAAAGGTGGAGGACTCAGTGGGGGAGCGTGAGAATCCGTTGCCCTCGCTAGAAGCGGAGATGGGGGTGGTGACAAGCAGCCTGAAAAGACTGAAGGAGAAGAATGGAGTTGTGTGAAACAGGGTGGATGGAATGGCGATAGTTGCGACAAGAGGAGCGGGGTGTGTGTGTCTTTTATTTTTCATTGTATGTTTGTTGTTTGGAGGGAAGGGTGGTGAGGGGCGGATTGGGGGATGAGGGGTTGTTCAGAGTCCCCGGACGGGGGGGCCACCATGCCAGCTGGTTCGGCTGGTTAACGGGAGTGAAAGGGGATTGTCAGGGGTAGGGAGTGGGGGATTGGGGGGGTGGGGGGGGGGAATGGTTTGGTTATGGGGAGGAGGGATGGGGGAAGGGATGCTGACATGGGTGTGGTTAATGTGGCGCAGTTGGTTAAGGAGTGATAGCGGCGTACATCTTGGTGTGGGCCTGGAAAATGCAGATTGGGGGGGAGTCGATTAAAGAAGGGGTATGACTGATCGGCAGGGGCGGGGGGGTTGGCGGGGAGGGCCCCTCCAACCAGGTTGGTTACTTGGAATGTGTGAGGGTTGAATGGGCCAGTTCAGCGGTCGTGTGTTTTCACGCACTTGAGGAATTTGAAGGCGGAGATCAGAGGGGCTGAGGAAGGGATGGGTAGGGCAGGTGTTCCACTCTGCGTTGGACGACGGGGGTGGCGGTGCTGGTCAATAGGTAAATGGCATTCAATGTGGGTAGTATTGTAGCCAACCGTGGGGTAGGTATGTGATGGTTAGTGGGAAGCTGGAGGGGATGCTGGTGGCCCTGGTCAATGTTTATGACGTGGACTTCGTGAGGTGGGTGTTAGGAAAAATCCCAGATCTGGACATGCACCAACTGATAATGGGGGGTGATTTTAGCACGGTTTTGGATCCAAGGGTTGGACCCGTCGTGCCCAAGGTCATTGAAGGTGTTGGCGGTGACTTAGGGGCAGCATGGTAGCACAGTGGTTAGCACAGTTGCTTGACAGCTCCAGGGTCCCAGGTTCACTTCCCGGCTTAGGTCACCGTCTGTGCGGAGTCTGCACGTTCTCCCCGTGTGTGCGTGGGTTTCCTCCGGGTACTCCGGTTTCCTCCTACAGTCCAAAGATGTGCAGGTTAGGTGGATTGGCCATGATAAATTGCCCTTCGTGTCCAAAAAGGTTAGGTTGGGTTACGGGGATAGGGTGGAGGCGTGGGCCTAAGTAGGGTGCTCTTTCCAAGGGCCAGTGCCGACTCGATGGGCCGAATGGCCTCCTTCTGCACTGTAAATTCTATGATTCAATGCTGATCTCCGGTTTTCATCACTCCACCATTGGTAGATATGCCTTCAGATACCCAAACCTTAGTTTTGAATTTTCTCCCTAAACCATTTTGCCTGTCTCTCTTGTTTCAATATGCTCTTTAAAAACTTGTTTAATGGCCAAGTCTTTGGTCACCTGTCCTAATATTTCTTTACATGATTTGGAGTCAAATTTATAGATTAAAAACAAAATGTGCTGGTCAGGCAGCATCTGTGGAGAGAAAGAGAGGCCTACATTTTCACCAAAATGCAGAGTCTACTTGTCTTGGCGAAAATAGCAAAACTGCCTAAATATGCAAGTTCCGCCCGTAAACACGGCACTTCTAATTTTTGTGTGGGCAGAAATGAGAGCCTTTCGTACATATATGCTTTATCTAGTCAGTTGGCCATTTAAATCATTAGCTGTCTCCACTATGTGGGATTTTGGCTCCTTGGAATACGAAACTGAAAGTGTGCAGATTAGACCTGGCAAGAGCAGGTCTGAACTTTGTGGATTCATTTCGATAGCCAGGGTATCCCATTGCATCTGGTCCCTCGCTGGGCGAGATCTAGATCTGAATATTTAAATAAGTCTCATGGCTTATTTAAGTACCTGGACATTGGATTCACCTGGGGCTCAACGGCCACGTCTGCAAGACTTTGCCAGGGTGCCATTTAGTACTGGTCCACACAAACATGGACCAGGCATAATGGCACCTGGAGGGTCTCTCAGGCCATTAGAGATCCCTGGGTGGTCAGAGACAGAGCAGCGTGACACCCTGGCACCATGCACCTTGCCACTGCCACCCTGGCATCTTGGCAATGCCACTTGGGCATCCTGGCAATGCCAGATAAGGGTGCCAGGTTGGCAGTGCCAGGGTGCCCAGGTGTCAGGTTGACACTACAAGGGGTAGGGCCAGGGGGTCCTTGCCACTTGGACAGGGGGGGGGCGTTGTGAGGGGGGATTCCCAGGGGCCTCCCCAACATTAGGGAGCAATGAGCAGGGGTGGTCAAAAAAATGGGGGAGGCTGAAAATGGGAGGGGAGGAGATCGGGGCTTGTGAAACTCGTCAACAGGAAATCCCTCTAAGTGCGGTCTCGGCAGGGAGAAACTCTCCAAGGCCAAAACAAATGGCAAAGTGCTATTGGATAGTGGGATGTTTCTCGGCACTACAGCTGCCGATAAATGCCTTGCTAAACTCGCACGACAGCAAACTTTAACTTCAGTCTGCCGAATCACGCCCTGAATTCCAATGCTTGTTGTTATCCAAGATAGTGCACTTAAATTAAATGTTTGTTTACATTTTGTTATGTAGTTGAAGGGATGTGATGGGTTTTCAAAATAATGAAGCCTGCAATAGACACCTAGAACTTTATTTTATCTCATCTCTGCATGGGCCCTGAGATGTGCCCGTGGTTACTAGGTGAGTTGGAATGTTAGGTGTAAGGACAAAGGGTGGTGGGTGGGGTGGCATGGGTTTGCATGAATTGGTTATATTCCCCAGAGCGTTAAGAGAACAATTTTCCTTCTTGAATTTCCGTGAGGAGCGGTGTGCAGATTCTTCACTTCACAAAGGATGTCCTTACTGAAACCTGTCACTAGCAGTTGCCACAACTACAACCTCTGAGAGGGCCAAAGGTGGAATTGTCCATGGTTATGAACTTTTACTTGTCTGACTTCTTTCGGGATGAAGTTGGAGATATTTGCAACATCTCCAAGTTTACCATCCCCTGTTGCATGAAGCAAGTCACTGAGTTCTAATCCAGAATAGCTGAATACATCTCATCCTGTCTTTCCAGACACAAGCAGACAGAATGAGCACTTGACTTTGCAAGGATTACAGGTTTCCCCATTGTGCAGGGTGCTGTTCAAAGAACCAACACTTCTGTTGCTGGGACCGAGTCCAGCAATACTTGCAGAACAAGTGTCAAGATTTGTGGTGGTCCTGTTGCATTCTGCAAAACCTTGCCATTATGAGGGCATAGTCCTTGCCACCAGCGACCAGCTGAGGAGCAAGAAGAGGAAGGAAAGCGGCAACTAACAGCACTTGCTGGCCAGGATCATCTTATCTCACTATATTACTGGTACTTGCAACTCTAATTCCCCTTTCATCATCAAAGAGCTGAACTCTTTGGGGGGGGGGGGGGGGGGGGGGAGGAGAGAGAGAAACGACTCTACACTGGTTAGAGTCTTACCTGGCAGAAAAGAAGATGGTTGTGGTTGTTGGAGACCAATCATCTCAGTCCCAGGACATTGTTTCACGACTTCCTCAGGATAGTGCCCTAGGACAAGCAATCTTTAGCTAATTCATCAATGACTTTCTCTCCATTACAAAGTCAGAAGTAGGGATGTCTGCTGATGATTGCAGTGTTCAGTACCATTCGTGACTTCTCAGATACTGAAGCATTCCGTGGACATATTCAGGAACACCTGGCTAATATTCAGACTTGGGCAAGTAATTATCTAACTACCTTTGCGCCACATAAGTGGAAATGACCACTACTCCAAGAGTGAAACCAGCCATCTTTCCTTGCCATTCAACCATTGCTGAATCCCCTACGTCAACACCTTGGGGGTTACCATTGACCTGAAACTTAACTGGACAAATTATATAAATACTGTGGCTACAAGTGCAGGTCAGAGGCTGGGAATCCTGCAATGAGTAACTCACTTCCTGACTCTCCAAAGCCAAGCACTATTTACAAGGTACAAATCAGGAGAATGATGGAATAAACTCTACTTGCTTGAATAACTGGCTCCAACACGCGAGAAACTTAAGACCACAAGATATAGGAGCAGAATTAGGCTATTCGTCCCATCGTGTCTGCTCCACCATTCGATCATGGCTGATGTGTTTCTCATCCCCAATCTCCTGCCTTCTCCCCATAACCCTTGATCCCCGTATTAATCAAGAACCTATCTATCTCCTTCTTGGCCTCCACAGCCTTATGTGGCGATGAGTTCCAGAGATTCACCATCCTCTGGCTAAAAAGTCTTCCTCATCTCCGTTTTAAAGGATCGTTCCTTCAGTCTGAAGCTGTGCACTTGGGTTCTAGTTTCTCCTACCAGTGGAAACCTCCTCTCCATGTTCACTTTATCTAGGCCTCTCAGTATTCAGTAAGTTTTAATGAGATCCCCTCTCATCCTTCTAAACTCGTTAGCATAGACCCAGAGTCTCAATCGCTCCTTATATGATAAGTCCTTCATTCCGGGGATCATTTGTGTGAACCTCATCTGGATCCTCTACAAGGCCTTCCTTAGATACGGGCCCCAAAACTGCTCACAATATTCCAAATGGTGTCTGACCAGAACCTTATACAGCCTCAACAGTACATCCCTACTCTTGTATTCTAGCCCTCTTGACATGAATGCTAACATTGCATTTGCCTTCCTAACTGCCAACTGAACTTTAAGAGACCCCTGAACGAGGACTCCTGAACTCACCTGCCACTTCTTTGACAAAGTAGACTGCTTGATCAGCGCCCCATCCATCACCGTCGGTTACTGCCGTCATCACTGATGCGCATTTGCAGCAGAGTGTACCACATACAAGATGCACTGCAGCAACTCACGAACATTCTTTTGACAGGATCTATACCAACCAGAAGGACAAGCGTAGCAGATGCATGGGAACACCGCTACCTGGAAGTCCCTCTTCAAACCACACACCATCCTGAGTTAGAACTATAATCACGGTTCCTTCAGTGTCACTGGGTCATAATCTTGGAACATAAGTGTCATTGTTGAATCTCCCAAAGCTCTGCGCAAGGCCCTGTGCAAAGTTGTTGCTGGATTTCTCCATGCTCCTTGGTATTACAAGCATGCTTTCTGATGGTCCTGCAAGAGCACCAAGCATTTCATTGTGCATATCCATCAGTCTTCTTCTATAAGTTGGCCCATTGATGTCCTCATCTGAGATCTCTACAAAAGAACTTGTGTGGGATGTCGCCCTTGTGAGCTGGCACCTGTGATATTCTTGTCTCTAGCTGACTGCAGGTCACAAATGCCCGGTGTCTCATCATATGCAGATTCCACCTGGAAACTGTTCTCTGAAGTACACGCTGTGACAGCATTTGAACTGATGGCTGCATGTGTGATGGCGAGTAATGATGTTCCTTCTTCATCACTGACCTCCTGCACCTCCTGATGATCCATCACTTCCTGGGCTGGTTGCAGTTCTTAAGAACTGAATACAGAAAGGCAGAAGAGCAGGGATGAGGTCAGGGAGAGGGTAGAAATCCAAAGCTTGTAAAGACAAAGGGATTGTGGGATGAGAGAGAAGCAGGATGTGAGAAGGAGGATTAGATATAAGTGTTCTGTCACCTTTGATGCTTTCAGCGTCACCATTAGCCACAACCTCAGCCATGACTACTTCAGTGACGGCAGCCACCGTCTCCTCCATGAATATACGGACATGCAGCTGGGCCTGTCCCCCACTGATTAGCTCTTGCTGCCTCTGGTTATGAGCCAACTGGTCCTGCAAAAGAAAGGGAAGTGTGATGCAATCTGTTTGGGTGATGCGGCTCATGATCGAGCAGATAGCAGTCGGGGATGTGGGTGTGAGACCTGCAGCAGTGTTAAATGTGTAATGGTGAGGTGAATTTATGAATGTTATGTTGCAAGCGGCAGCATGAAATAAGGAACTTGAGAGAAGCAAGAAGTTAGTGACATTTTACTAAATTACCCTTTTATGTGTGAAGTCAGAATGCCATAAAGTAAGTTCAGCTATCCATACCAAATGTTTCATGCAAGCATAATTTCTGTATTAGATATTGCTGATTTGGGGTGTATGTATCTTTGTAGTAATTCTAGGAAAAGAACCAAAATTCCTAACTGATCATTTTGGTATAGAAGCGGGAATTGTTGGGACTAAGATTCTATGATTCCATGGACAGAATTATAACTGTCAAGGGGTAATGGTGGTGGTGGTGAAGAGGTGGCAGGGGTTCGATGGGTGGAGGGATGGGGTGGATGCGGTGGGGCAGGGGTTTAGATGGGGGCTGGGAAGGTTTAAATCCCCTTAAAGTAACATTGCGTTAGGAACCAGACCAGATCCCTTACGACTCCAGGCTGAACCTGGGCAGGTGGGAAGCATCTTTGGAACTGTCAGGGAACTGATTAAGATATTTAAATCCCCAATTAACAGGATTTAACCCAGCATTCTGGTTTTAGCAGCTGGTGCATGGGTTTCCTGAGTTGTGTAGATTAGAACATGCGAGAGTTGGACTTCCGGTGGCAGCCGTGGTGTGAATGGTTGCACATTTGGCAGCTCCTGCACAAGGTGGGTTTTTTGGTCCTTTACCTCAGTTGCCGGGCGGATGTTTGGAAGGAAAAGGGTTCTGGGGTGTCGGAGGAAGACTTTACTTCACCGGTGAATGGATTTGTGGACCAGAAGTGGGTTTAGAAGAAAGGAGCTGCAAGAACCAGAATCTCTTTTTGCGACACAGGGAAAGATGGCGGCGAGCAAGGGGTCGCCCTACCAGCTCAATGGTCGAGGGAGAAGCTGGTTGACTTTCTGAATGAACTCTGCCGAGGAGGGAGGCTCAGGAGGACCTGGCGAAGGTGATGGACCTGCTGAGGGTGGGGATTGACAGTGTGGAGCTGAGGCCGGAGACCCAGAACCAGGCGATGCAGAAGGTGGAGGAGGCGGTGGGCGAGCGCGAGGAGCAGCTTACAGCGATGGTGGCCGAGATCGGGATGATGCGAGAGACTCAGAAGCAGCTTGAGAAGTGGAGGATTTGGAGAGATGCTCCCGAAGGCAACATTTGAGATTTGTGGGGATGCCAGAGAGCATTGAGGGAGCGGACGTAGGCTCTTGCGTAGCCAAAATGCTGGAGATGTTGATGGGGGAAGGGGCCTTTGACCAGTCCCTGGAGGTTTATCGGGCGCACAGGGCGCTGATGAGAAAGCCACAGGCGAATGAGCCGCCGAGGGCGATGGTGCTGAGATTACGTAGATTCCTGGATAAGGAGAAGTTCTTGAGGTGGGCCAGGCAGACGAGTCAATGTACCTGGGAGGGTAATGAGCTCCGGGTATACCAGGACCTGGGTGTGGAACTGGCCAAGAGGAGAGCGGAATTCAATCAAGTCAAGGCTCCCCTAGAAGAAGGGGGTGAAGTTCGGGATCTGTACCCAGCCTGCCTCTGGGTGACCCACAATCGTCGTGATTATTATTTTGGAGCACCGGAAGAGGCGATAGAGTTTGTCAGAGACAATGGACTGGCAGGAGAGGGAGGACATTGAGCTTTGGGGGAGGTGCGAGGGGATGTTGGTTCTCTCTGGGTGGCACAATGGCACTGTGGTTAGCACTGCTGCCTCACAGCTCCAGGGTCACCGGTTCAATTCCGGCCTCGGGTGTTAGTGTGGAGTTTGCACGTTCTCCACATGTCTGCGTGGGTTTCCTCCGAGTGCTCCGGTTTCCGTCCACAGTCCAAAGATGTGCAGGTTAGGTGGATTGGCCTTGCTAAATTGCCCTTGTTATCCAAAAAAGTTAGGTGGGGTTACTGGGTTGCAGGAATAGGATGGGGGTTTGGGCTTAATTAGGGTGCTCTTTCCAAGGGCTGGTGCAGACTTGATGGGCCGAATGGCCTCTCTCTGCACTGTAGAAATTTTATTCTATTCCCTTTTTGTTTCGTTGTTTCATTGTTATTGCATTGCTTCGTTTGGGGTGACGGTCAGGGAGAACCTCGTTTCATTCTGGAATCATTTCTCTTGTGGGGTTCCTTGTTGGGAGGTTGGAGGATCGTGTTTGGTTAGTGCATCTTTTTTTTCCTTTTTATTGCTGTTTGCACCATGGAATTGTGCGAGCAGGGGGACGGAGGGGAAGGGAATCAGTGGGAGGTAGGGTGACTGGTGCCATGGGCGGGTGTTGCCAGGCTAGCTTGGCGAGCTAGTTTATGGAAACGCAGTATGGGCGGCAGTAGGTGGTTAGAGTGCTGGGGGAGTTTGTGATTGTCGTGTTGTTCAGGGTGGGGGGGGCACTGTTGAAGTGTGATAAAAAGGGTGTTGGTGACGATGGACATCACAGAGTGGGCAGGGGGCTGTCCCAAGAGGGGCTATGGCTGATCGGCCAGGGTGCAGTGGGGGTGGGGGGGGGGGGACCGTGGAGGTTTGGGAGGTGGAGGGCGAAGGAATTTTTGTACTTCTCCCATGTGCATAGGGCTTAATTGCGAATCGATTACTTTGTGATGGATAAGACTCTGCTGGCAGGGAGTCAGCTCGGAGTATTTGCCGATTGTGGTCTCTGACCACGCGCCGCATTGGGTGGATTAGCAAGTGGACCGGGGGCTGGCCCAGCGCCCACAGTGGAGATTAGGGGCGAAATTCACCGACCCCATGCAGGGGCGGAGAATCGGCCGGCGGCGGCGTTATTCCCGCTCCCGCCGGGTTTTGAATTTTCCAAGCGGCCAAAAACCAGCGTTGTGCAAATCCCGCCGGCAGCCTCTGAGCACAGCTGGCGCCGGCGGGAAGTCATTTGATTTTTACTGTCAAATCTCCGGCCCGGATGGGCCGAAGTCTCGCCGACGTGGCCACGGGTCACGTCGGCGAAAATCACAGTAGGTTTATAACGGCGTCAACCATTAAAGATGGTTGACGCCATTCAGTTACCTACATCAAGTGCGGGGGGGGGGGGGGAGGAGAGTACCGGCGTTTGTGGGGGGGGGGGAGAGAGTACCGACGTTTGTGGGGTGGTGGTGGTGGGGGGGGGGAGAGAGAGTACCGGCGTTTGTGGGGTGGTGGTGGTGAGGGGGGGGGAGAGAGTACCGGCGTTTGTGGGGTGGTGGTGGGGGGGGGGGGGAGAGAGTACCGGCGTTTGTGGGGTGGTGGTGGTGGGGGGGGGGGGAGAGTACCGGCGTTTGTGGAGGGGGGGGGGAGAGAGTACCGGCGTTTGTGGGGTGGTGGTGGTGGGGGGAGAGAGTACCGGCGTTTGTGGGGTGGTGGTGGTGGTGGTGGGGGGGGGGGGGGGGGGGGGGGAGGCGGGGGGAAGAGTACCGGCGTTCTCTCTCTCTCACATTCTCTTCATCCTGCCCTTTGTTCCAGAGCTATTTGATCCCCCTGTGCACTGGCACAGATTTACAGTGCGGTTTAGGTTCTGCGTTTACCCCAGGTGTGGGGGCGGGGAAAAGAGGGAGGGTTCGGCATTCCTCAGGAGCACTGCATTGAACCACCCCCACCCCCCTCCCAAATCATCCTCCATATAACCTCATCCATCCCTCTTTTCCCCGCCCCCACACCTGGGGTAAACACAGAACCTAAACCGCACTGTAAATCTGTGCCAATGCACAGGGGGATCAAATAGCTCTGGAACAAAGGGCAGGATGAAGAGAATGTGAGAGAGAGAGAGAGGAGAAAGGGGGAGAAAGGAGGAGAAAGAGGCCCAGGGGGTGGGGAGGCAGAATTAATCCAAATTCCTGCTTATTTCCTCAGACTCTTCAAAAGGTTGTTTCTCCCCAGGATTAGAAAAGGTACCTTTATAATTCACAGCGCAGAACCCTTTCTGCGCTGTGAATTATAAAGGCAGAACCCAGAAACTCTGCCAAACGTTTTCCCCTCTCTCTCCGCGTGTTTTTCCTGTTGTTGTGAAACTGACCTGAAATCGCAGAGGCTGAAGCTGAAATAGACAAATCCAGACACATCTCCCACCCCGCGATCCCAGCATTCCCCTCTGCATTCTAACCAGGCAATATTCCTGGGTTTAGGCAGATTGCAATATACTCACCAAAGCCCTACTCTCAGCCATAGGACGGACGGGACTCCCTCTCTCTGTCTCTCTCTCTCTGTCTGTCCCTACAATCTCCCTCTCTCTCTCGCTCTCAAACAAAGACAAGGCAGCTGGGAGGAAGGGGAGCCTTGAGGAAGATCTGCTGATGCCCCCATCCAATGGATGCCCGGGCCAACGCACCGTCGCTTCCCCCCTCTGCACGCCGCTGCCCCCTACCCCCCCTCTCTCCCCCCACCACCACCACCCCACAAACGCCGGTACTCTCTTCCCCCCCCACCACCACCACCCCACAAATGCCGGTACTCTCTCCCCCCCCCCCCCCCCCACCACCCCACAAACGGCGGTACTCTCTCCCCCCCCCCCCCACCACCACCCCACAAACGGCGGTACTCTCTTCCCCCCCCCCCCACCACCACCCCACAAACGGCGGTACTCTCTTTCCCCCCCCCCACCACCACCCCACAAACGCCGGTACTCTCTCCCCCCCACCACCACCACCCCACAAACGCCGGTACTCTCTTCCCCCCCCCCCCCCACCACCACCCCACAAACGCCGGTACTCTCTCCCCCACCACCCCACAAACGCCGGTACTCTCTCCCCCACCACCCCACAAACGCCGGTACACTCTCTCCCCCCCCCCCCCCCCCACCACCACCACCCCACAAACGCCGGTACTCTCTTCCCCCCCCCACCAACACCACCCCACAAACGCCGGCACTCTCTCTCCCCCCCCCCTCCCCCCCACACACACACAAACGCCGGTACTCCCCCCCCCACCCCCCACACAAACGGCGGGACGCGCCACTTCCGCAGCGGGTGAAACTGACGCGTATAGCGTCGGTCCGCTGCTGGCCCTTTTGGAAACGGAGATTTAGGGCCTAAAAGCAGGCCGCGATGTCTGAGTCACCGGCGCCGCTTTTGCCCGCCGGAAATGGGCGCCACGTAGGTCCGCGGTGAAATTCGCTCCAGATGTGGGGTTGCTAGCGGATGAGGAAGTGTGTAAGTGGATGAGGGCCGCCATTCATAAGAACATAAAAACTAGGAGCAGGAGTAGGCCACCTGGCCCCTCGAGCCTGCTCCGCCAGTCAATGAGATCATGGCTGATCTTTTCTGGACTCAGCTCCACTTTCCGGCCCAAACACCATGGCTGGGATTCTCCCCTACCCGGCGGGGCGGGGGGGGTCCCGGCGTACCGGAGTGGCGAGAACCACTCGGGTGTCGGGCCTCCCCACAGTTGCGGAATTCTCCGCACCTTTAGTGGCTAGGCCCACATCGGAGTGGTTGGCGCCCCGCCGACCGACGAGAACGGCCTTTGGCGCCCCGCCGACTGACGCGAACGGCCTTTGGCGCCACGGCTGGCCGATCGGCCTTCGCCGGTCGGCATGAGTCCGCGCATGCGTCAGTGGCCGCTGACGTCACCCTGGCGCGTGCGCGGTGGACGGGGTCTCTTCCGCCTCCGCCACGGTGGAGGCCGTGGCGGCGGCGGAAGAAAAAGAGTGCCCCCACGGCACAGGCCCGCACGCCGATCGGTGGGCCCCGATCGCGGGCCAGGCCACCGTGGGAGTGCCCCCGGGGTCAAATCGCCCGGCGCCCCCCCTCCCCCACCCAGGACCCTAGGGCCCGCTCACGCCGCCTCCTCCCGCTGGCACCAGCAGTGGTTTAAACCACGTCGGCGGGAGAGGCCTGACAGCGGTAGTACTTCGACCCATCGTGGGCCGGAGATTTGCCGCAGGGGGACCGGCGCAGTGCGATTCCCGCCCCTGCCAACTCCCGGGTGGCGGAGAATTCCGCCCCATAACCCTTATTCCCTTTATTCTTCAAAAAACTATCTGTCTTAAAAACATTGATTTGAAAGAGCCTCGACTGCTTCACTGGGCAAGGAATTCCATAGATTCACAACCCTTTGGGTGAAGAAGGTCCTCCTAAACTCAGTCATAGATCATAGAATTTACAGTGCAGAAGGAGGCCATTCGGCCCATCAAGTCTGCACCGGCTCCTGGAAAGAGCACCCTACCCAAGGTTAACACCTCCACCCTATCCCCATAACCCAGTAACCCCACCCAACACTAAGGGACACTAAGGGCAATTTATCATGGCCAATCCACCTAACCTGCACATCTTTGGACTGTGGGAGGAAACCGGAGCACCCGGAGGAAACCCACGCACACACGGGGAGGATGTGCAGACTCCACACAGACAGTGACTCAAGCCGGAATCGAACCTGGGACCCTGGAGCTGTGAAGCGATTGTGCTATCCACAATGCTACCGTGCTGCCCTAAATCTAGTTCCCCTTATTTTGAGGCTTTGCTCCCTAGTTTTGCTTTCACCCACCAGTGGAAACAACCTGCCCGCATCTGTGCTATATATTCCCTTCATAATTTTATATGTTTCTATAAGATCCCCCCGTATCCTTCTAAATTCCAACGAGTACAGTCCCAGTCTACTCAACCTCTCCTTGTAATCCAACCCCTTGAACTCTGGGATTAACCTAGTGAATCTCCTCTGCACACCCTCCAGCGCCAGTACATCCTGTTTCAGGTAAGGAGACCAAAACTGAACACGATACTCCAGGTGTGGCCTCACTAACACCTTATACAATTGCAGCATAACCTCCTGAGTCTTAAACTCCATCCCTCTAGCAATGAAGGACAAAACTCCATTTGCCTTCTTAAGCACCTGAAACCAACTTTCTGCGACTCATGCACTAGCACACCCAGGTCTCTGTGCACAGTAGCATGTTTTAATATTTATCATTTAAATAATAATCCCTTTTGCTGTTATTATTACATTTGTCAACATTGTATTCCATCTGCCAGACCCTAACCCATTCACTTAACCTATCCAAATCCCTCTGCAGAATTCCGGTATCCTTTGCACTTTTTGCTTTACCATTCATCTTAGTGTCGTCTGCAAACTTGGACACATTGCACTTGGTCCCCAACTCCAAATCATCTATGTAAATTGTGAACAATTGTGGGCCCAACACTGATCCCTGAGGGATCCCTGAGGGACACCACTAGCTACTGATTGCCAACCAGAGAAACACCCATTAATCCCCACTCTTTGCTTTCTATTAATTAACCAATCCTCTATCCATGCTACTACTTTACCCTTAATGCCATGCATCCTTATCTTATGCAGCAACCTTTTGTGTGGCACCTTGGAGAGAGTGCAGTTGAACACGTGGCTGCAGGAATGGTGTAGGAGGGAGAGCTTCAGGTATTTGGATAATTGGAGCGCATTCTGGGGAAGGTGGGACCTGTACAAGCAGGACGGGTTGCATCTGAACCAGAGGGGCACCAATATCCTGGGAGGGAGGTTTTCTACTAGTCTTCGAGAGGGTTTAAACTAATTTGGAAGGGGAATGGGAACCGGATTTCTAGTCCAGCAACTAAGGAAGCCGATATTCAGGACGCCAAAGCGTGTAGTGACGCAATGGGGAAGGTAACACTGACAAAGGAGAGTACTTGCAGGCAAGGAGATTGGTTGAAGTGTGTATACTTCAACGCAAGAAGCATCAGGAATAAGGTGGGTGAACTTAAGGCATGGATCGGTACTTGGGGACTACGATGTGGTGGCCATCACGGAAACTTGGATAGAAGAGGGGCAGAAATGGTTGTTGGAGGTCCCTGGTTATACATGTTTCAACAAGATTAGGGAGGATGGTAAAAGAGGTGGGGGTATGGCATTGTTAATTAGAGATAGTATAACAGTTGCAGAAAGGCAGTTCGAGGAGGATCTGCCTACTGAGGTAGTATGGGTTGAAGTCAGAAATAGGAAAGGAGCAGTCACCTTGTTGGGAGTTTTCTATAGGCCCCCCAGTAGCAGCAGCGATGTGGAGGAACAGATTGGAAAACAGATTTTGGAAAGGTGCAGATGTCACAGGGTAGTAGTCATGGGTGACTTCAACTTCCCAAACATTGAGTGGAAACTCTTTAGATCAAATAGTTTGGATGGGGTGGTGTTTGTGCAGTGTGTCCAGGAAGCTTTTCTTACACAGTATGTAGATTGTCCGACCAGAGGGGAGGCATATTGGATTTGGTACTTGGTAATGAACCAGGGCAGGTGATAGATTTGTTAATGGTGGAGCATTTTGGAGGTAGTGACCACAATTCTGTGACTTTCACTTTAGTAATGGAGAGAGATAGGTGCGTACAACAGGGCAAGGTTTACAATTGGGGGAAGGGTAAATACAATGCTATCAGACAAGAATTGAAGTGCATAAGTTGGGAACATAGGCTGTCAGGCAAGGACACAAGTGGAATGTGGAACTTGTTCAAAGAACAGGTACTGCGTGTCTTTGATATGCATGTCCCTGTCAGGCAGGGAAGAGATGGTCGAGTGAGGGAACCATGGTTGACAAGAGAGGTTGAATGTCTTGTTAAGAGGAAGAAGGATACTTATGTAAGGCTGAGGAAACAAGGTTCAGACAGGGCGCTGGAGGGATACAAGATAGTCAGGAGGGAACTGAAGAAGGGGATTAGGAGAGCTAAGAGAGGGCATGAAAAATCTTTGGTGGGTAGGATCAAGGAAAACCCCAATGTGAGAAATATGAGAATGACTAGAGAGAGGGTAGGTCCGATCAAGGACAGTAGCGGGAGATTGTGTATTGAGTCTGAAGAGAAAGGAGAGGTCTTGAACAAGTACTTTTCTTCAGTATTTACAAACGAGAGGGGCCATATTGTTGGAGAGGACAGTGTGAAACAGACTGGTAAGCTCGAGGAGATACTTGTTAGGAAGGAAGATGTGTTGGCCGTTTTGAAAAACTTGAGAATAGACAAGTCCCCCGGGCCTGACGGGATATATCCAAGGATTCTATGGGAAGCAAGAAATGAAATTGCAGAGCCATTGGCAATGATCTTTTCATCCTCACTGACAACAGGGGTGGTACCAGGGGATTGGGGAGTGGCGAATGTCGTGCCCCTGTTCAAAAAAGGGAATAGGATAACCCTGGGAATTACAGGCCAGTTAGTCTTACTTCGGTGGTAGGCAAAGTAATGGAAAGGGTACTGAGGGATAGGATTTCTGAGCATCTGGAAAGACACTGCTTGATTAGGGATAGTCAGCATGGATTTGTGAGGTGTAGGTCTTGCCTTACAAGTCTTATTGACTTCTTTGAGAAGGTGACCAAGCATGTGGATGAAGGTAAAGCAGTGGATGTTATGTACATGGATTTTAGTAAGGCATTTGATAAGGTTCCCCATGGTAGGCTTATGCAGAAAGTAAGAAGGCATGGGATAATGGGAAATTTGGCCAGTTGGATAACGAACTGGCTAACCGATAGAAGACAGAGAGTGGTGGTGGATGGCAAATATTCAGCCTGGAGTCCAGTTACCATGGCGTACCGCAGGGATCAGTTCTGGGTCCTCTGCTGTTTGTGATTTTCATTAATGACTTGGATGAGGGAGTTGAAGGGTGGGTCAGTAAATTTGCATTGATACGAAGATTGGTGGAGTTGTGGATAATGAGGAGGGCTGTTGTCGGCTGCAAAGAGACATAGATAGGATGCAGAGCTGGGCTGAGAAATGGCAGATGGAGTTTAACTCTGACAAGTGTGAGGTTGTCCATTTTGGAAGGACAAATATGAATGCGGAATACAGGGTTAACGGTAGGGTTCTTGGCAATGTAGAGGAGCAGAGAGATCTTGGGGTCTATGTTCATAGATCTTTGAAAGTTGCCACTCAAGTGGATAGAGCTGTGAAGAAGGCCGATGGTGTGCTAGCGTTCATTAGCAGAGGGATTGAATTTAAAAGCCGTGAGGTGATGACGCAGCTGTACAAAACCTTGGTAAGGCCACATTTGGAGTACTGTGTGCAGTTCTGGTCAACCTCATTTTAGGAAGGATGTGGAAGCTTTGGAAAAGGTGCAAAGGCGATTTACCAGGATGTTGCTTGGAATGGAGAGTAGGTCTTACAAGGAAAGGTTGAGGGTGCTAGGCCTTTTCTCATTAGAACGGAGAAGGATGAGGGGTGACTTGATAGAGGTTTATAAGATGATCAGGGGAATAGATAGAGTAGACAGTCAGAGACTTTTTCCCCGGATGGAACAAACCATTACAAGGGGACATAAATTTAAGACCATAAGACATAGGAGTGGAAGTAAGGCCATTCGGCCCATCGAGTCCACTCCGCCATTCAATCATGGCTGATGGGCATTTCAACTCCACCTACCAGCATTCTCCCCGTAGCCCTTAATTCCTCGCGACATCAAGAATTTATCTATCTCTGCCTTGAAGCCATTTAGCGTCCCGGCCTCCACTGCACTCCGCGGCAATGAATTCCACAGGCCCACCACTCTCCGGCTGAAGAAATGCCTCCGCATTTCTGTTCTGAATTTACCCCCTCTAATTCTAAGGCTGTGCCCACGGGTCCTCGTCTCCTCGCCTAACGGAAACAGTTTCTTTGCGTCCACCCTTTCTAAGCCATGTATTATCTTGTAAGTTTCTATTAGATCTCCCCTTAACCTTCTAAACTCCAAAGAATACAATCCCAGGATCCTCAGCCGTTCATCATATGTTAGACCCGCCATTCCAGGGATCATCCGTGTGAATCTCCGCTGGACACGCTCCAGTGCCAGTATGTCCTTCCTGAGATGTGGGGCCCAAAACTGGGCACAGTACTCCAAATGGGGCCTAACCAGAGCCTTATAAAGGCTCAGTAGCACATCGCTGCTTTTATATTCCAACCCTCTTGAGATAAATGACAACATTGCATTCACTTTCTTAATCACAGATTCAACCTGCATGTTTACCTTTAGGGAATCCTCGACTAGCACTCCCAGATCCCTTTGTACTTTGGCTTTATGGATTTTCTCACCGTTTAGAAAGTAGTCTATGCTTGGATTCTTTTTTCCAAAGTGCAAGACCTCACATTTTCTCACGTTGAATTGCATCAGCCATTTCCTGCACCACTCTCCCAAACTGTCTAGGTCCTTCTGCAGCCTCCCCACTTCCTCAGCACTACCTGCCTGACCACCTAACTTCGTATCATCGGCAAACTTCGCTAGAATGCCCCCAGTCCCTTCATCCAGATCATTAATATATATGGTGAACAGCTGCGGCCCCAATACTGAACCCTGTGGGACACCGCTGGTCACCGACTGCCATTCCGAAAAAGAACCTTTTATCCCAACTCTCTGGCTTCTGTCAGACAGCCAATCCTCAACCCATGCCAGTAGCTCACCTCGAACACCATGGGCCCTCACCTTACTCAGCAGCCTCCTGTGTGGCACCTTATCAAAGGCCTTTTGGAAATCCAGATAGACCACATCCACTGGGTTTCCCTGGTCTAACCTACTTGTCACCTCCTCAAAGAATTCTGACAGGTTCGTCAGGCACGACCTCCCCTTACTAAATCCATGTTGACTTGTTCTAATCCAACTCTGCTCTTCCAAGAATTTAGAAATCTCATCCTTAACGATCGATTCTAGAATTTTACCAACGACCGAGGTTAGGCTAATTGGCCTATAATTTTCCATCTTTTGTCTTGATCCTTTCTTGAACAAGGGGGTTACAACAGCGATCTTCCAATCGTCCGGGACTTTCCCTGACTCCAGTGATTTATGAAAGATCTCAACCAACGCTTCCGCTATTTCTTTAGCCACCTCCCTCAGAACTCTAGGATGTAGCCCATCGGGGCCTGGAGATTTGTCAATTTTAAGACCTTTTAGCTTTTTTAGCACCATCTCTTTTGTAATGGCAACCATACTCAACTCAGCCTCCTGACCCTCTATAATTGTTGGGATATTACTCATGTCTTCCACTGTGAAGACAGACGCAAAGTACTTATTAAGTTCTCCAGCCATTTCCTCGTCTCCCATCACTAGCCTTCCGGAATCAGTTTGAATTGGCCCAATGTCTACTTTGGCCTGTCGTTTGTTTCTTATGTATTGAAAGAAACTTTTACTATCATTTCTTATATTACTGGCTAGCCTGCCTTCATATTTGATCCTCTCCTTCCTTATTTGTCTCTTTGTTAACCTCTGTTTGTTTTTGTAGCCTTCCCAATCTTCTGATTTCCCAGTGCTTTTGGCCACTTTATAGGATCTCTCTTTTTCTTTGATACATTTCCTGACCTCCTTTGTCAGCCATGGCTGTCTAATCCCTCCCCGGATAATCTTTCTTTTCTTAGGGATGAACCTCTGTACAGTGTCCTCAATTATGCATACAAACTCCTGCCATTTTTGCTCTGCTGTCTTCCCCACTAGGGTCTGCTTCCAGTCGATTTTCGCCAGTTCCTCTCTCATGCCCTCGTAATTACCTTTATTTAACTGTAACATCATTACATCCGATTTTGCCTTCTCTCTTTCAAACTGCAGACTGAACTCAACCATATTATGATCGCTGCTTCCTAAGTGTTCCCTTACTTTAAGATCTTTTATAAAGTCTGGTTCATTACATAGCACTAGGTCCAGAATAGCCTGCTCCCTTGTGGGCTTCATGACAAGCTGTCAGATAAATTAGTGGAAGATATATGGGGGATGTCAGACGTAGGTTCTTTACCCAGAGAGTAGTGGGGGCATGGAATGCATTGCCTGTGGAAGTAGTTGAGTCGGAAACGTTAGGGACCTGCAAGCGGCTATTGGATAGGTACATGGATTATGGTAGAATAATGGAGTGTAGATTAATTTGTTCTTAAGGGCAGCATGGTAGCATTGTGGGTAGCACAATTGCTTCACAGCTCCAGGGTCCCAGGTTCGATTTCGGCTCAGGTCACTGTCTGTGTGGAGTCTTCACATCCTCCCCGTGTGTGCGTGGGTTTCCTCCAGGTGCTCCGGTTTCCTCCCACAGTCCAAAGATGTGCAGGTTGGGTGGATTGGCCATGATAAATTGCCCTTAGTGTCCAAAATTCTATGATCTATGATTAACCTAGGACAAAAGTTCAGCACAACATCGTGGGCCGAAGGGCCTGTTCTGTGCTGTATTTCTCTATGTTCTATGTTTGTCAAAAGCTTTTTTGGAAATCCAGATATACCACATCCATTGGCTCCCCGTTATCTACCGCACTGATAATGTCCTCAAAAAATTCCAGTAAATTAGTTGGGCATGACCTGCCCTTTATGAACCCATGCTGTGTCTGCCCAATGGGACAATTTCCATCCAGATGCCTTGCTAATGAAAAATGAAATGAAAATCGCTTATTGTCGCGAGTAGGCTTCAATGAAGTTACTGTGAAAAGCCCCTAGTCGCCAGATTCCGGCGCCTGTTCGGGGAGGCTGGTATGGGAATTGAACCGTGCTGCTGGCCTGCCTTGATCTGCTTTAAAAGCCAGCGATTCAGCCCAGTGTGCAATTCTTCCTTGATGATAGATTCCAGCATCTTCCCTACTACCGAAGTTAAGCTAACTGGACTATAATTACCCGCTTTCTGCCTAAATCCTTTTCTAAATAGTGGTGTCATGTTTACTAATTTCCATTCCGCCGGGACCACCCCAGAGTCTAGTGAATTTTGGTAAATTATCACTAGTGCATTTGCAATTTCCCTTGCCATCTCTTTTAGCACTCTGGATGCATTCCATCAGGGCCAGAAGACTTGTCTACCTTTAGCCCCATTAGCTTGCCCATCACTACCTCCTCAGTGATAACAATCATCTCAAGGTCCTCACCTGTCATAGCCTCATTTCCATCAGTCACTGGCATGTTATTTGTGTCTTCCATTGTGAAGACTGACCCAAAAAACCTGTTCAGTTCCTCAGCCATTTCCTCATCTCCCGTTATTAAATCTCCCCTCTCATCCTCTAAAGGACCAATATTTACCTTAGCCACTCTTTTTTGTTTTATATATTTGTAGAAACTTTACTATCTGTTTTTATATTCTGAGCAAGTTTACTCTCATAATCCATCTTACTCTTCTTTATTGCTTTTTTAGTAGCTTTCTGTTGCCCCCTAAAGATTTCCCAGTCCTTTAGTCTCCCACTAATCTTTGACACTTTGTATGCTTTTTCCTTCAATTTGATACTCTCCCTTATTTCCTTAGATATCCACGGTCGATTTTCCCTCTTTCTACCGTCCTTCCTTTTTGTTGGTATAAACCTTTGCTGAGCACCGTGAAAAATCGCATGGAAGGTTCTCCATTGTTCCTCAACTGTTTCACCATTAAGTCTTTGCTCCCAGTCTACCTTAGCTAGCTCTTTTCTCATCCCATTGTAATCTCCTTTGTTTAAGCACAAAACATTGGTGTTTGATTTTACCTTCTCACCCTCCATCTGTATTTTAAATTCCACCATATTGTGATCACTCCTTCTGAAAGGATCCCTAACTGTGAGATCATTAATCAATCCTGTATCATTACACAGGACCAGATCTAGGACCTCTTGTTCCCTCGTAGGTTCCATTACATACTGTTCCCGGAAACTATCGCGGATACATTCTATAAACTCCTCAAGCTGCCTTGACTGACCTGGTTAAACCAATCGACATGTAAATTAAAATCCCCCATGATAACTGCTGTACCATTTCTACATGCATCTGTTATTTCTTTGTTTATTGCCTGCCCCACCATAATGTTACCATTTGGTGGCCTATAGACGACTCCTATCAGTGACTTTTTCGCCTTACTATTCCTGATTTCCACCCAAATGGATTCAACCTTATCCTCCATAGCAGCGATGTGATCCCTTACTATTGCCCGGATGGCATCCTAAATAACAGAGCTACACCTTACCATCCACTATGTCCTTCTGTATAGTTTGATACCCTTGGATATTTAACTCCCAGTTGTGACCATCCTTTAACCATGTTTCAGTAATGGCCATTAAATCATAGTCATTCATGATGATTTGCGCCATCAGCTCATTTACCTTATTCTGAATACTACGAGCATTCAGGTAAAATACACTTATGTTGGCTTTTATACCTCTGTTTTGAATCTTAACACCTTGATCAGTAACCTCTCCTAAGTAATTTCTCCTAATTTTCCTTGTCGTTGAGCCCATATCTTCATGTAACAACCTGCCGCGTCGCTTTCCATTTATGTTTTTACTTCCCGTTTTATTCCTTTTGGTATTACTGGGCCTATTCACTGAATTCCCCTCAGTCATTGTACCCTGTACTGTGACCCTTTTTTATTTTTGATTATGGCTGCTCTGCCTTACACTTTCCCCCTTACTGCCTTTTGTTTCTGTCCCTGTTTTACTACCTTCCAACTTCCTGCATCAGTTCCCATCCCCCTGCCACATTAGTTTAAATACTCCCCAACCGCTCCAGTAAATAGCCCCACTAGGACATCAGTTCCACTCCTGCCCAGGTGTAACCAGTCCAGTTTGTACAGGTCCCACCTCCCCAGAACCGGTCCCAAAGTCCCAGGAATCTCAAACCCTGCCCCTGACACCATCCCTTCAGCCACGTAGTAATCCTGACATCACTACCTTCGAAGTCTGATTTCTTAACTTCCTTCCTAGCTCCCTGTATTCTGCTTTTAGGACCTCATCCTTATTTTTACCTATGTCGTTTGTACCGATGTGTACCACGACCACTGGCTGTTCACCCTCCCACTCCAGAATGTCCTGTACCCACTCCGAGACATCCTTGACCCTAACACCAGGGAGGCAACATACCATCCTGGCGTCTTGTTTGCGACCACAGAATCGCCTGTCTATTCCCCTTACAATTGAATCCCCTATAACTATTGCACTGTCAACACTTATCACCCCTCCCCTCTGCAGCAGAACCAACCATGGTGCCTTTTACAAGAGGTTGTCTAAATCGTAGACCTCGGCTGGGGGGAGTGGGGGGGGGGGGGGGGGAGGTGGAGGAGGGGAGTGGGGGGGGGGGTGAAGGAGGAGAGTGGGGGGGGGGAGGAGGAGAGTGGGGGGGGGAGTTGGGGGGGGTGGGGGGAAGAGAGTGGGGGGGAGAGAGAGAGTGTGGGGGGGGAGAGAGAGAGAGTGTGGGGGGGAGAGAGAGAGAGTGGGGGGTGGGGGGGAGAGAGAGAGTGGGGCGGGGAGAGAGTGGGGGGGGAAGAGAGTGGGGGCGGGGGAGAGAGTGTGGGGGGGAGAGAGAGAGAGTGTGGGGGGGAGAGAGAGAGAGTGGGGGGTGGGGGGGAGAGAGAGAGTGGGGCGGGGAGAGAGTGGGGTGGGAAGAGAGTGGGGGCGGGGAGAGAGTGTGGGGGGGAGAGAGAGAGAGTGGGGGGGAGAGAGAGAGAGTGGGGGGGAGAGAGAGAGAGTGGGGGGGAGAGAGAGAGTGGGGGGGAGAGAGAGTGGGGGGGGAGAGAGAGTGGGGGGGAGAGAGAGTGGGGGGGAGAGAGAGTGGGGGAGGGAGAGAGAGAGTGTGGGGGAGGGAGAGAGAGAGTGTGGGGGAGGGAGAGAGAGAGTGGGGGGGAGGGAGAGAGAGAGTGGGGGGGAGGGAGAGAGAGAGTGGGGGGAGGGAGAGAGAGAGTGGGGGAGGGAGAGAGAGTGGGGGGGAGGGAGAGAGAGTGGGGGGAGGGAGAGAGAGAGAGTGGGGGGAGGGAGAGAGAGAGTGGGGGGGGAGGGAGAGAGAGAGAGTGGGGGGGGAGGGAGGGAGAGAGAGAGTGGGGGGGAGGGAGGGAGAGAGAGAGAGTGGGGGGGAGGGAGAGAGAGTGGGGGGGAGGGAGAGAGAGAGAGTGGGGGGGAGGGAGGGAGAGAGAGAGTGGGGGGGAGGGAGGGAGAGAGAGAGAGTGGGGGGGAGGGAGAGAGAGTGGGGGGGAGGGAGAGAGAGAGAGTGGGGGGGAGGGAGAGAGAGAGAGTGGGGGGGAGGGAGAGAGAGAGAGTGGGGGGGAGGGAGAGAGAGAGAGTGGGGGGGGAGGGAGAGAGAGAGAGTGGGGGGGGAGAGAGAGAGTGGGTGGGGGGGGAGAGAGAGGGTGGGGGGAGAGAGAGAGGGTGGGGGGAGAGGGAGTGGGGGGGAGAGAGAGTGGGGGGGGAGAGAGAGTGGGGGGGAGAGAGAGTGGGGGGAGAGAGGGGGGGAGGGAGAGAGAGAGAGTGGGGGGGAGGGAGAGAGAGAGAGAGTGGGGGGGAGGGAGAGAGAGAGAGTGGGGGGGAGGGAGAGAGAGAGAGTGGGGGGGGGAGGGAGAGAGAGAGAGTGGGGGGGAGGGAGAGAGAGAGAGAGTGGGGGGGGAGGGAGAGAGAGAGAGAGTGGGGGGGAGGGAGAGAGAGAGAGTGGGGGGGAGGGAGAGAGAGAGTGGGGGGGAGGGAGAGAGAGTGGAGGGGGGGGAGAGGGGGGTGGCGGGAGAGAGTGGGGTGGGGGTGGGGGGAGGGGGTGAGGGTGGGGGGGGAGGGAGAGAGTGGGGGGGAGAGTGGTGGGGGGGGAAGAGAGTGGGGGGAGGGAGAGAGTGAGAGTGGGGGAGTGGGGGGAAGGGAGAGAGTGAGAGTGGGGGGGGAGAGAGTGAGAGTGGGGGAGTGGGGGGGGAGAGAGTGAGAGTGGGGGGGGGAGAGAGAGTGGGGGAGAGAGAGAGTGGGGTGGGGGGAGAGAGTGGGGTGGGGGGGAGAGAGTGGGGTGGGGGGAGGGGGTGGGGGGGGAGAGTGGGGTGGGGGGAGGGGGTGGGGGAGAGAGTGGGGTGGGGGGAGGGGGTGGGGGGAGGGAGTGGGGGGAGAGAGTGGGGGAGGGGAGAGAGTGGGGGGGGAGAGAGTTCGGGTGAGGGGGAGGGAGAGAGGGGGGAGGGAGAGTGGGGGGAGTGAGAGTGGGGGGAGGGAGAGAGTGAGAGTGGGGGTGAGGGAGAGTGGGGGGGAGGGAGAGAGTGAGAGTGGGGGGAGTGAGAGTGGGGGGAGGGAGAGAGTGAGAGTAGGGGGGAGGGAGCGAGTGAGAGTGGGGGGGGAGCGAGTGAGAGTGGGGGGGGAGCGAGTGAGAGTGGGGGGGGAGCGAGTGAGAGTGGGTGGGAGGGAGCGAGTGAGAGTGGGTGGGAGGGAGCGAGTGAGAGTGGGGGGGAGGGAGCGAGTGGGGGGGAGGGAGCGAGTGGGGGGGAGGGAGCGAGTGGGGGGGAGGGAGCGAGTGGGGGGGAGGGAGAGAGTGGGGGGGAGGGAGAGAGTGGGGGGGGCGGGGGGAGAGAGTGGAAGGGGGAGTGGGGGGGCGGGTGGGGGGTGGGGGCGGGGCGGGTGGTGGGGGGGGAGGGATTTTCTGGACGGGTTGGAGTTCCCCAATGTGGAGGAGGACCTGGTAGCCATTGAGCTGATGGAGGTATGGGGCGATGAAGGCAGGGAACGCCGATGGCTTCCAGGTAGAATTTTATAAAATGTTTTAGAGGACCTGGGCCCCTACTGGTAAGGGCATTTAATGAGGCGAGGGAAAAGGCGGAGCTCCCCCCCCCCCCCCCCACCCCCCGCAATGTTATTGCAGGCTAAGTTTGATCTTAGGATTTGTGTGGGCAGGGAAGGCTCCTCGTGTGAAGAAGATGCTGCTTATGGTAATGAAGATTGTCAGAGAATACAACAGGATATAGATAGGCTGCAAAATTGGGCAGAGAAATGGCAGATGGAATTTAACCCGGACAAATGAGGTGATGCATTTTGGTAGATCCAAATCAGGTGGGAGCTATAAAACAATGGCAGAACTATCAGGAGCATAGACACAGAGATCTGGGTGTGCAGGTCCACAGATCCTTAAAAGTGGCAGTGCAGGTGGAAGTGGTGGTGAAGAAAGTACATTGCATGCTTGCCTTCATAGGACGAGGTATTGAGGATAAAGCTCGAAAATTATGTTACAATTATATAGAACGTTGGTTAGGCCACATTTGAAATTCTGTGTCCAATCCTGGTCACACTCTACCAGAAGGACGTGGAGGCTTTGGAGAGAGCACAGAAAAGATTTACCAGGATGTTGCCTGGTATGGAGGGTATTAGCTATGAGGAGAGATTGAATAATCTGGGATTGTTCCCCCTAGAAAGATGGAGGCTGAGGGGCGACTTGACAGAAGTTTATAAAATTATTAGGGGTATAGATAGGGTGAACAGTTGGAGGCTTTTTCCCAAGACGGAAATGGCAATTACAAGAGGGCACAAGTTCAAGGCGAGGGGGGGAAAGGTTCAGTGGCGATGTGAAAGAAAGTCGCTTATTGTTACGAGTAGGCTTCAATGAAGTTACTGTGAAAAGCCCCTAGTCGCCACATTCCGGCCCCTGTCCAGGTGCTTGTGCGGGGGGGAAAGGTTTTTTACACAGAGGGTGATGGTGGCCTGGAATGCACTGCCAAGTGAGGTGGGTGAGGCAGATACGTTAGCGACCTTTAAGACTTATCTAGATAGACACATGAACAGACGGGGTATAGAAGGATACAGGCGGTTGGTCTAGCTAGGACACGTGATCGGTGCAGGCGTGGAGGGCTGAAGGGCCTGTTCTTGTGCTGTATTCTTTGTTCTGTTGGAACGGGGACACGGTGAGGGGTTTGGCTGGTCTTGCTAAATTTGATGAACTAATGCTGGGCAGCGAACATAGCCATGTCCAGGAAAGTGGGTAGTGGGGGAGGGGTCGGTGTGGGAGCGGAGAGAGGCAACCTCGTGCAAGGCACTAGCTTAGGGACGCTGTTGATGGCACTTCTGCCATCCTTGCTGGCCAGGTACTCCACAAGCCTGGTGGTGGTGGCAACCCTGTGGGTGTAGGGACAGTGGCGGCAGCACTTGAGGTTTGAGGGTGCCTTGTTTAGGGCACCGATTTGTGGGAACAGATTTACTCTGGGGGGACTGGATCCGGTTTCCGAGAGTGGCAGCAGGCAGGAATCGAGTGATTTGGAGACCTGTTCGTGGGAGTAGTTGTGTTCCATGTTCTTGTCTGGCAGTGAATCTACAGAACTGCTGGTGCCTTAGCCAGAATTAGGATCCATGAATGTACATGTGGTAAGGTAACGATTAGATACAGACCAAGTTATCATAGAGTTATATCTCCTGGAACTACCCTTATGCACGACTGTCCTCATGTACGCCTTACAACCTTCTGCTGGTGTACGGAAGTCACCCGCCTTATATCTGGCACCACTTGCTAGTGGGAATTCACACTGCTGAGTACATGTAATATTATCTACAGGCATATCACCACGGGGGGCAGATTTCTGAACTCCGAGGGGTTGGTAGAAGATTATGAGCTACCCAGCAGGAATGGGTTCCAGAGGGCAGCACGGTGGCGCAGTGGTTAGCACTGCTGCCTCACAGCGCTGAGGTCCCAGGTTCATTCCCGGCTCTGGGTCACTGTCTGCATGGAGTTTGCACATTCTTCCCGTGTTTGCGTGGGTTTCATCCCCACAATCCAAAGATGTGCGAGGTAGGTGGATTGGCCACGCTAAATTGCCCCTTAATTGGAAAGAATGAATTGGCTACTCTAAATTTATAAATAGGAATGGGTTCCAGTACTTACAGTTTTGGGATTATGTGAGGAAACAGGTCCTTTCCCGACCTGCCGACCCCGGGGTTGCAGGATAAAGTGGTGTCGAAAACGGCTTTGCTAGGATAGGGTCTTGGAGATGTATAAGGAGTTAATGGACTGGGTGGGCGCTGAAACCGGGAGTGTGGGTGAGCGACCTGGAGGCGTTCCTTAGGTTGGAAAAAATCAAGTTTGCCTTGAGAGGGTCTATGGAGGGGTTTGCCTGGAGATGGAAACCATTTATCGACTTCTTCAAGGATAGTTAAGACGTCAGGGGGAGGGGGGAGATCTCTGGGTTAAAGAAATGAAGGCAGGGTAGGTGGAGGGGAACGGCAGGGAGGGTAGGGCAGAGTGGTGTTAGTTATTTGTTTGTTGGGCATTTTCCTGTTTGTTCTCTTTTTGGTTTTGGTTGTGTTTGATTTATGTATATAAATGCCTTAATGAAAACATTTTTTTTACAAAAAGAACATGCAAGATTCAGCTAGGTGAGAGAACAGGGAAAAGTACTTCTTCAGTGAAGTTGACGAGCCCTCAAAAAATAAAACTGAATAGCTGCAGCCATGCCTAGGTGAGATGCTGGTGCTCACAGCAGCTCTTCAGAGAGTGTGCTTTTACTGTTTGACAGGTGCATTCCTAATTCTTGGAAGTCCGTTCCCCTGCCATGGATTTCACTCGTTTCGATCCGCACTTGCCCTCCTGCTAACAGGTCTTGGAACAAGCTGGCGAATAGTTTCCTTGTGTTGTAGAAGCCTCCCGCCGATTATTGAACGGTATATTTAGCCGAGATAGTTGAGTTTGTGGAGGTATTGGTGATGATCTTTCAGGGATCACTGGAAGCAGGGAGGGTCCCAGAGGAATGGAAAGTGGCTAACGTAACACTGCTGTTTAAGAAGAAAGGGAGGCAGAAGATGGGAAATTATAGGCTCGTTAGCCTGACCTCTGTCATTGGTAAGATTTTAGAGTCCATTATTAAAGATGAGATCATGGAGTACTTGGAAGTGCATGATAAAATAGGATTGAGTCAGCACGGCGTCATCAAGGGAAGGTCATGTCTGACAAATCTGTTAGAGTTCTTTGAGGAGGTAACAAGGAAGCTGGACAAAGGAGAACCAGTGACGTGAATTATTTATATTTCCAGAAGGCCTTTGACAAGGTGCCACATAGGAGACTGTCAAATAAGTTAAGAGCCCATGGTGTTAAGGGTAATATCCTAGCATGGATGGAGGAGGATTGGCTGACTGGCAAAACACAGAGTGGGGATAAAGGGGTCTTTTTCAGCATGGCAGCTGTTGACTACTGGTGTGCCTCAGGGGTCGGTGGAAGAAGGCACTATTGCTAAGTTTGCAGATGATACAAAGATATGTAGAGGGTCAGGTAGTATTGAGGAGGCAGGGGGGCTGCAGAAGGATTTGGACAGGCTAGGAGAGTGGGCAAGTAAGTGGCAGATGGAATACAATGTGGAAAAGTGTGAGGTTATGCACTTTGGAAGGAGAAATGGAGGCATAGACTATTTTCTAAATGGGAAATGCTTAGGAAATCAGAAGCACAAAGCACTTAAGGTTAATGTGCAGGTTCAGTCGGCAGTTAGGAAGGCAAATGCAATGTTAACATTCATGTCGAGACGGATAGAATACAAGAGCAAGGAAGTACTTCTGAGGTTGTATAAAGCTCTGGTCAGACATAATTTGGAGTATTGTGAGCAGTTTTGGGCCCCTTATCTAAGGAAGGATGTGCTGACATTGGAAAGGTTTCAGAGGAGGTTCACAAGAATGATCCCTGGAATGAAGAGCTTGTCATATGAGTAATGGCTGAGGACTCTGGGTCTGTACTTGTTGGAGTTTAGAAGGATGAGGGGGGATCTTATTGAAACTGACAGGATACGGTGAGGCCTAGATAGAGTGGACATGGAGGGGATGTTTCCACTTGTAGAAAAAACTAGAAGCAGAGGACACAATCTCAGACTAAAGGGACGATCCTTTAAAACAGAGTTGAGGAGGAATTTCTTCAGCCAGAGGGTGGTGAATCTGTGGAACTCTTTGCCACAGCAGGCTGTGGAGGCCAAATCACTGTGTGTCTTTAAGACCAAGCCAAATAGGTTCTTGAGTAATACTGGGAGCAGGGGTTATGGGGAGAAGGCAGGAGAATGGGGATGAGAAAAATATCAGCCATGATTGAATGGCAGAGCAGACTCTATGGGCCTTGTAGCCTAATTCTGCTCCTTATGGTCTTATTTTAATTTTTCCAATTTAAGATAATCTGCCAGGTTGGACAGCCAGCTTGTGGCCTTGGGTGGCGCTACTGATCTCTAGCCGAGCAGTTGTTTCCGGCGGGCAATCGGGGAGACAAAGGCTCAGGCATCTGGCCTGTCCCCATGAAGAGTTCAGGCTGTTTCTTCACCTCTACAACCTTGGACACGGAGCTCCACCTAATTCTAATGAGACATAAGAGGAGAACCAGCACAGCACTAGCTACCTTCTCCTCAGCCATATGCCATTCCATAGGACAAAGGGAATGGCCAAAGATCTGGCTCAAAGGAAACTCCAACACAGGGTCAATAGGACATGAGTGAGCACCAGAGCCTGAGGAGGATCAGACTTTTATGGTAGATCATTGCTGATATCTGCAGCCCACCTTCCTAGTGAGGGATTGATCGCTGGAGCCTCAGGAACCATTATATAGTTTAGCTATTCTTCTTAGTGAGCAGATGGAAATGCATTTTCAGTTGCTGTAAAGGTGGTTGTCACTGCACTAGCCCTCCTCCTGGGTCCATTTCATTAGAGATCCGGCCTCGGGCAGCATGGTAGCACACTGGTTAAGCACTGTTGCTTCACAGCGCCAGAGTCCCAGGTTTAATTCCCGCTTGGGTCATGATGCACGATCAATTGCACAAAAGACTCAGATTGGTACAACTGTGGCTTTATTACAGTCAGATGCGTGGCCTCCTACTGCAGCTGGCAAAATGGCTGATCAGAAGGAGGACACGCATATTTATATGGCTCTTTGTGGGCGGAGCTAGCCGGCAGGGGCTACCGGCGAACCTGTAGTGCAGGTCCTACCTTACATCCCCTAATACAGGTGCACACAGTGGTTCACCACATTCACCCCCTGTTAAAAATAAGTCCGGCGGGGGTGACGTGGAACTATATACAGTTTTGCAAATAATTTACAGTGGGGAGGGAGAAAAAAAATGTCCATTTTGATAGTCCGGTGCCCGTCAGAGGTTAAGTCGATCCGGTGCTTTGATGGTTCACTGGGAGCGACGTAATGATGGCGGTGCTAGTGTCGCCGACGTCGGCGCTGGCGGTGCTGGTGTCACCGACATTGGTGCTGGCCAGTAGTCGGATGGCTCCGTGAGCGTGCCGAAATCTTCCTCGTCCTCTTGCGTGGGCAGGGGAAGGAGGGATGGACCTGGTGGGGCTAATGTTGGGAGCGCTGGGGAAGGGGAGGGTGGCGCGTGGGTGGGGGTGTGTGTTGGAGTGGAACCTGACAGAGCCAGGTCCCTGAGGGAGACAGTATCTTGGCGGCCGTCAGGGAACTCTACGTAGGCATACTGGGGGTTGGCGTGGAGCAAGTGTACCCTGTCCACCAAGGGGTCCGCCGTGTGGAGTCGGACGTGTCTACGTAGAAGGACCGGTCCTGGAGCTGCGAGCCAAGTTGGGAGCGACACCCAAGTTGTGGACTTCCTTGGGAAGGTAAAAACACGTTCATGGGGTGTGTTATTTGTGGCGATGCACAGTAGTGACCGTATGTAGTGTGCATCAGGGAGGACCTCCTGCCAGCGAGAGGCTGGGAGGTTTCTGGACCATAGGGCCAGCTGGACGGCCCTCCAAACCGCCCCGTTCTCCCTCTCTACCTGCCTGTTTCCCCGGGGCTTGTAGCTGGTTGTTCTGCTGGAGGCGATACCCCTGCTGAGCAGGAACTGATGCAACTCATCACTCATGAATGAGGATCCCCTGTCACTGTGGATGTAGGCGGGGAATCCGAACAGAGCGAAGATTGTGTTGAGGGCCTTGATGACGGTGGCAGACGTCATATCGGGGCATGGGATGGCGAAGTGGAATCTGGAGTATTCATCGACCACACTGAGGATATATGTGTTGCAGTCGCTGGAGGGGAGGGGCCCTTTGAAATCCACGCCGAGGCGTTCAAAGGGGCGGGAGGCTTTCACCAGGCGCGCGCGGTCTGGCCGGTAGATGTGCGGCTTGCACTCCGCACAGACCTGGCAGTCCCTGGTGACTGTCCGCACTTCCTCGACGGAGTAGGGCAGATTGCGAGCTTTGACGAGGTGGTACAGTCGTGTGACCCCCGGATGACAAAGGCTGTCATGCAGGGCCTGGAGTTGGTCTACTTGTGCGCTGGCACATGTACCTCGGGAAAGGGCGTCGGGGAGGGCTAGTTGAGTTTACCGGGGCGATACAAAATCTCGTAATTATAGGTGGAGAGCTCGATTCTCCACCACAAGATTTTATCATTTTTGATCTTGCCCCGCTGCATGTTGTTGAACATGAAGGCTACCGACTGCCTGCCTGGTTTAGAGTGGCGGCGAGGGCGACGTCTGAAGCGTCGCTTTCAACTTGAAAGGGGAGTCCCCCGTCTACTGCATGCATCCCGGCCTTGGCTATGTCTGCTCTGATCTGGGCGAAGGTGTGTTGTGCCTTAGCCGCAAGGGGGAATTAAGTGGACTGTATGAGTGGGCTGGCCTTATCCGCATAGTTTGGGACCCACTGGGCGTAGTAGGAGAAGAACCCCAGGCAGCGTTTGAGGGCCTTGGGGCAGTGGGGGAGAGGAAGCTCCATGAGGGGGCGCATGCGGTCGGGATCGGGCCTCAGAAGTCCGTTTTGGACTACATAGCCGAGGATGGCTAGGCGCGTCGTGCGGAACACACACTTCTCCTTGTTGTACATAAGGTTGAGGAGAGTGGCGGTGCGGAGGAATTTAGCGACGTTGGCGTCGTGGTCCTGCTGGTCATGGCCGCAGATGGTGGCATTGTCTAGGTACGGAAACGTGGCCCGCAAACCGTACCGGTTGACCATTCGGTCCATCTCCCTTTGGAAGACCGAGACCCCGTTAGTGACGCTGAAGAGAACCCTAAGGAATTGATAGAGCCGACCGTCCGCCTCGAAGGCAGTGTAAGGATGGCCCGATTTACAAATGGGGAGCTGGTGGGAGGCGGATTTCAGGTCAGTTGTTGAGAAGACCCGCTACTGCGCAATCTGGTTGACCATCTTAGATATGCGTGGGAGGGGGTACACATCGAGCTGCGTGTACCGATTGATGGTCTGGCTGTAGTCCACGACCATTTTGTGTGATGCACGATGAATTGCACGAAAGACTCAGATTGGTACAACTGTGGCTTTATTACAGTCAGATGGCGAAATGGCTGATCAGAAGGAGGACACGCATATTTATACGGCTCCTTGTGGGCGGAGCTAGCCGGCAGGGGCTACCGGCAAACCTGTAGTGCAGGTCCTACCTTACATCCCCTAATACAGGTGCACACAGTGGTTTACCACAGGTCACTGTCTGTGCGGAGTCTGCACATTCTCCCCATGTCTGTGTGGGTTTCCTCCGAGTGCTCCGCTTTCCTCCCACAAGTCCCGAAAAACGTGCTGTTAGGTGAATTAGACATTCTGAATTCTCCCTCTGTGTACCCAAACAGGCGCTGGAATGTGGCGACTAGGGGATTTTCACAGTAACTTCATTGCAGTGTTAATGTAAGCTTGCTTGTGACAATAATAAAGATTATTATTTGGTGCACCATTCTGCAGCCCCCCCCACCCGCGCACTCGCGCTACCATCCTCCAATTGGTTGGGAATCTAAGAATAGGAATGCTAATGCCATGGCTGAATTGAAGAACCATGCTTTGATAACAAATAGATTCACAAGCTGGGATATGCTTTTCTCACTGAGTGCAGATCCGTTTGGATAAAATTATACCTATGTTGCAGTACTTTTATCTCTCACACAAAGGATATTGCACAGGATCAAAGTTTAAATTATATAAACATGTATTCGAATATCTGTCAACATTTTAACATTTGTCTTTCTAGAAATAAGAAAACTAACAGCTAAGAGGAAAAATGTGGAGGGGAGGCTTGAGCGGCCGGGCCTCCTACAGAATTATGCAAATTACGGTTCACAGGTTTATGCACCGATCGCTCGAATTGGCCAGTTTCCAGATCAGAATTCGGAGCGTTTCATTGTGAAAAGTCGTTTTCTATCGACGTTTAATGGTAAATTAGTGTTACAGAAACTACAGACTGTGAATAATGTGTAATCTGTTATGGACTACTTTGTCATCTGAATATCCAGCAGGCTATCCTCAACAGTGTACAGTAATTTACAACCTTTTTCACGTTTGTTTATTGGATGTGGCCAATGCTGGCTCGACCAGCATTCATTGCTCTTCTCTAACTGCGCTTGAGAAGGTGGTAGTGAGTCACTTTCTTGAATCACTGCTGTCCATGTGATACAGAAATGCCTACTATGATGTTAGATGGGGAGTTCCAGGATTTTGATCCAGCCAGCGACCCTGTTGATGCTTTGCCTGCTACTCTGTGTTGCTTCCAGTTGCTATGTGCTGCTCCCCAAACACACCTTTGTCCAACTCACCTCCCCGACAGACATACTCAAAAGCCTCTCTCAGCCCCCTTGCATCTCCATTCACTCACTCAGCAGCTTCTCTTTATAACACACACCCCACTACATACTCATACAGCAGTCCTTCTTCCCAAACTCCCTTCCTCCACACATTCAGTAGCCAATCTTTCCCCCACACCACCCACCTGCTGAACAACTTTCAGAGACTGTTACTGACTGAGTATAGAGTGCTGGTCAGTCCTCCAGCTCCTTGTGGTTGAGCAGATTTGTCTGCAATTAGGCACAGGGAGCCAGCAGCAAGGACAGTGGGTAGCTTTCAACACCCACCACCCTTTGATTAGGCATGGAATGTCTTTGAATGAGGGCCCACGTCCACCCTGGGAGCCCAGAGCAACCACATCAGGGTGCATATCAGCAACTGCAGGATGAAGCCCTTAAGTGGGCCTTAATTGTCCACATTAGGACTTCAATTGGTGGCAACTGGGAAAGTTGTCCAAGCAGCTTCCTGTCATCAACTTAATTGGGGTTGAGATGGGAAATGCCAAATTAAATGCCCCCTCCTGTCACCAAACTCGCCACAGGGGAGGGTGCAAGATTCAACCCTTTGCTCTATTGCATAGAAATGAAAGATACAAAGTTACAAAATAGTGTGAGAATATAAGTTCCTCTTTTAAAAAAAAAATTGAATGGTATTTTTACTCCTAACAGATGCTTTTAGCTCCTTCGGACCTTAACTGTACATTTCAAATTTCTTTTAGGTTTACTAGAATTAGAGGAAGCGTTACCAGATTTTGTTACTCAACCACGTATACGAATTCAGAGACCAAAAAATACAACAAAGGATGGCCTCTTGAAATACGCTGCTCGACGAGAGATGGAGCTGGCCAAAATTCACAAGGTATATGTTTGTGGACAGGTGTTAGTTTGCGAGCTTGTTGGTTTCGTTTTTGAATTTTTTTTTTTAATTCACAGAAAAATATGAATAAAATAATTATTAATACTGTGGAGAATTCTCTGTTAAGGAGACAATGGGCGGGATTCTCCGACCCCCGCTGGGTCGGAGAATCGCCGGGGGACAGCGTGAATCCCGCCCCCGCCGGCTGCCGAATTCTCCGGCGCCGGGGATTTGGTGGGGGCGGGAATCGCACCACAGCCGGTCCCGCCGGCGTAAATTACAACAGGTACTTACCTACGGGACCTGGCTCCGCGGGCAGCCTCCGGGATACTCGGGGGGGGGGGCAGGAGGGGATGTGGCCCACAGTGGTCTGGCCCGCGATCGGAGCACACTGATCCACGGGCGGACCTGTGCCGTGGGGGCACTCTATTCCTCTGCGCCGGCCGGTGTAATGGTCCGCGATGGCCGGCGCAGAGAAGAATCCCCCTGCGCATGCGCTGGGATGACGCCAGCACACGCTGGTGCTCCCCTGCATGTGCCAACAAGCACCAGCCAGCGGAGGCCCTTCGGTGCCGGTTGGCGTGGTGCCAAGCACCTTCAGTGCCGGCCAGCACAGCACAAACCACTCCGGTGCCGGCCTAGCACCTGAATGTGCGGAGTGGTTCACGCCACTTCTTCACGCTGGAGTTGCCCACCTCACCGGTTCGCGGAGAATCTCGCCCAATGTTCTCCCGCCGGAGCTGAATTGCACCCGATTTGGAGTGCAAATCAGGAAGCAATTCCCAATCCTTAGCGGGTTCAGGGATGTGAGGAGCAGATTACCTACTAGTGGGATCTTGGGGAGTGGGAGCCTAGAAGGCCGCAATATAGGTGTTGGGAACCCGTGAGGCGGCAAGGTGAAAGATCTTCGTGGAAGTGTAAAGGGTGTGTGAAGGGGGTCAATGGGAGACATGAGGAAGCAGACTTGCCTTGGCTGCGCAAAGAATGTCATTCAATCTCTCCCTCAATGCCAGCAAAACTAAAGAGCTGGTCATCGACTTCAGGAAGCAAAGTACTGTACACACCCCTGTCAGCATCAACGGGGCTGAGGTGGAGATGGTTAGCAGTTTCAAATTCTTAGGGTGCACATCACCAAAAATCTGTCCTGGTCCACTCACGTCGACGCTATCACCAAGAAAGCACAACAGCGCCTATACTTCCTCAGGAAACTAAGGAAATTTGGCATGTCCACATTAACCCTTACCAACTTTTACAGATGCACTATAGAAAGCATCCTATCGGGCTGCATCACAGCCTGGTATGGCAACTGCTCGGCCCAGGACCGCAAGGAACTTCAGAGAGTCGTGAATACCGCCCATCCCTGCCTCCCATCCATGGACTCCATCTACACCTCCCGCTGCCGGGGGAAAGCGGGCAGCATAATCTAGGATCCCTCCCACCCGGCTTACTCACTTTTCCAACTTCTTCCATCGGGCAGGAGATACAGAAGTCTGAGAATACGCACGAACAGACTCAAAAACAGCTTCTTCCCCACTGTCACCAGACTCCTAAATGACCCTCTTATTGACTGACCTCATTAACACACCCTGTATGCTTCAACCGATGCCAATTCTTATGTAGTTACATTGTATATCTTGTGTTGCCCTATTATGTATTCTCATGTATTTTCTTGAATTTTGTTTAATTCCCTTTTCTTCCATGTACTGAATGATCTGTTGAGCTGCTTACAGAAAAATACTTTTCACTGTACCTCGGTACACGTGACAATAAACAAATCCAATCCAATCCAATCTTGCAGTACTGTTGCTCCATCTTCTTCTGCAGTGAACTGGCACACACTAAGGCTGTCACTGCCTCCCTGGCGGGGCTGGTGATCCTGATGGATGAACATATGCAGGAATAGGACATCTCGCCTCTGCTCCACAACGTCCGGGAGCTTGGTCAGGGCTGCCTCGGGGAATCTTGCTGCTGGCTTCTTGGTAACCATCCCCCTGATTGGATCTGAAACAAGCGGTGGGGATGGGTTTATAAGGAGTGCCCCACTGATCGCAGAGATTAAGTTGTCCAAGGGTGAGTGAATCACTGGCAGGCTGCCAGGAGTGATTCACAGGGTTAAAAAAATAATTGTTTTCTGTGAGATTTCCTGCTGGCGGGATGTGCACTGGTTTTCTCACCGGTATCAACATTTTGAGAAAATATGGTGAGATTTTGCCCGTTGTTTCTTCAACATTTATTATCCATGGCATAATATTACAGTAGTCCCCCGTTATACCGCGCTCCGCAATACCGCGGTTCGCGATATACGGCGGGGGGGCTTATGGACCCCAACTTACTCGCAACAGCCGGGTGCTGTCAGCTTCCCTCTCCGGATCAAAGTGAGCCGGCCGCTGAAGTTCGCCACCTCTGCCGGAACAATTCACCAGCTTGACTCGGGACGGGCGGTGGGGCAGTGCACGGGAGGAGGAAGGAATGGGAAACGCAGCCCCTGGATCGTCCCGCACATGGATCGTCCCGCACAGCGATCTAGCTCCTCAAGACCAGAATCCTTAGCACCGTCAGCAACGCAGAGGAATAGGCTGCCGCTATGTGTGGATGTAGCCTGGGGTGGGAGGGTGGTGTAACGGAGCCAAGGTGGAGCCCTTGCACCCCAGGAGCATGGGCGTGAAGCCCAAGTTGCCTTGGCCAAACAGGCGCGAGCACTCTTGCTGTCTGTATTGTACAACATTCGGCCGAGTCCCCAATCCTTCTGCCCTCAGATGAAAACGAAGCCAAGGACGATCCTCTTCGAAGAGAAGGGGGGCCAGAACGTGACGCCAGGTTGTGCGCGAAGAGGCTAGACGGCTGTGGACCCCAACTTACTCGAAACAGCAGGGTGCTGCCAGCTTCCCTCTCCGGATCAAAGTGAGCCGGCCGCTGAAGCTGACACTGCCGGCTGATTGGACATTTCACATCGTGGATATCCGCGGCTCGGATGTAACGCGGGTGGCTGTCTTGGACCCCAACACCCGCGTTATAACGGGGGACTACTGTATTCTCATATGACCTTCAACAATCTATCCTTCCAAATCAATAAAAGCAAAATACTGTGGATGCTGGAGATCTGAAATAAGAACAGAAAGTGTTGGGAAAACTCAGCAGGTCTGGAAGCATAAACGGAGTTAATATTTTGAGTCCAATAGGATTCTTCGAAGGAACCTTCCAAATCATTTGGGCGTACTGCCTGAATGATGATTTTGTCTTTCTGTTTCCTGACTTGGCCCCCAAAGGCATCTCTTTGTCTGATGACAGCAGTTTCACCAATTCCTCTTCATGCTTTTATAACTCACACGTTTATGACCATTCTCTTCTCTATTTTTTAATCAATCTCAAGTTACTTTTTACTTCTTAACTTTTAGGTGTTCAAGAATTTTTAATAGTTTTGCTTCAGTTTTCATTTTGGATTTTCATCCAGCATAATGGGGGTGCATTTTATGGTGCACCATGATCCTCACCCCCAGCTAAAAGTCAGTGTGAAGATGCCTGCCAATGATGGCCATGGCTGTCCCACAGCCATTTAACATTTAACATTGCAATAATTGCAATAAAACAAGACTCCCACTTCTTTGTTGGGAGGAAGCCCCATCTTGGAGAGCTGCCAGCCAGTTGGATGGCCAGCAGTTCTGTAATCCCAGCAGAGCAGCCGTGAGCGTTCTGTTGTCTTGTCCTTGCAATGATTCATACAGAACTGCTGATGACTTACTTAGAATGATGATTTATTCGTTAACATGTTGAAGGATAACGTACAGAATGCTATATAGAATAGGTTGCTCTGGAGCTACCCGATGTGCAACTGTCCTTGTGTATGCCTTGTTATAACTGACGATAGCCGGATTTCACTTGACTGATGTCTAACGCCACCTGCTGGTGGGGGGTCACTTTGCTGCGTGTATACAATATTATTCACAGGCATATTGCCTCATTCCCCCTTTGGAGATGTTGATCTTTATACAGAAATAATGATTAATAACTTTACACATGTGGCTTATGTATAAACAGATTTAACTAATGCGTCCATGGACATTGATATGCCTGCTAGATGTGGTGTCCTTGGGCAAAGCTCATTATGCCTTCCTCTGGGCTCTTGTTAGCTTTTTTGAAGACTGTTTTCCGTGCCGGTCTTTTATGTTTTAGCCTATTTAGGCGATGCACCGTGAAACTTGGTATTTCTGTAGGCCATCCCGATGTCTTCAGCTCCTTCCATTTCTTTGATCGATACTGTTGGCTGCTGCGATGCTCTGTGCTGCCGCGATGCTCTCTGCTGCTGCTCTGTTGCATGGTCTCCAGCCTGTCAGTCACATTGTCTACCTCCTTTCTTGCTGTCCTCGCTGGGACTCACAGTATCCCCCACTCTCCTTCTCTTCCTCGCTTTTGTTTTTAGTGGCAATTTGCAATCGCTCCTGCTATCTTTTTTGCGAGCTATCTTTTGAGTGCATTTCATCTTTGGTTTAGCTTTGGTAGCACCCATCTTGTCACTGGCCTGTGCCATGGCATCAGTGTGTTGTTGGTTGTCTGCAGAGATGTCTCATGTTGGCATGCTTCAGAGGGACTGTTCAGTGGTAGTTAAGTCAGCACCTTCCGTGACCAGCTGCAGAGTCTCAAATTCTGGTTTCTGGGATGGATTACCCTCTGATGTCTGGATTGCCCCACATTCTGGTATCTGGGTAGGATTAGCATAGTCAGCACTGGGCATTGCGCTTTCATCTTGTGCTTGAGCCCCAAGTGATGGCTCCTCGTTAATCGATATCACTATACAAGCGTCATCTTTTTCAGATAGCCCAGGTGGGGACGCATTCTCATCGTATGATCGTAACATCCAACACCGTGGAACTGCATCCAGGTTCAGCATCAACTTTCTTTGTGGCACTGCATACGGATGCAGGCCATGGTTCATCCCTATACTGGATAATGATGTATGTATCACTTGTTGCCGTGGAACTGCACGTGGATACCGTCATTTTCTCTTCAAACTCCCCCTGTGGTGGAATGGCCTCGTGTTTCGGGAAGTTAACTTCGTCATGGGGCTTTGATGGTTCCCCCTATGCTTCTGGAGCTAGATTCTCCAGAATTGGTACAATATTTTCAGTTGTTTCGTAGCTACATCAGTTTCGCCTGAGGTGTCTGCTGCTGCAATCTTGCTGTCCATTTCTACGTGCACCATCTCGGAGTATTCGCACTGCTCGAGGTCCGGCATAGGCTAGGCATCTCTTGTGATCACCTCATCATTCCCACCATTCCCAAAGTAGCGCTGCACAGGCTCCCTCACTGAGTGCCATTTCTCCTGCGGAACAGCTTTACTAGTGTTTTATATTCGTCCAACTCCGGTTCATCATCCAGACCTTTGCTTACTTCATTGTCTGGATAGACTTCATAAGATTCATCATTCAATGTACTCATCTTCGGAGTCTGTCATCAGCAAAGACTTCTCCTGTAAAATACGACATTGCACATGGAAACAGGATTCGACCAATTTCAAAGTCAGCAGCAAGTCTTCCTGGAGAACTTTTATTTAATATTCCATGCTGCGGAGCTTCTGGTGAACTGAAGAAATTGAAGAATGAGTCATTGGTACAATTTTCGTAACTGTTTTGCGAGTGCTCCAACCATTATGCTTCAGTTTCATTTTGATGGCCTTCAAAGTGACAGTTTTTCCGGTTTTCCATCTGACCTGGCACCCGGTGCATCCAGTGATTTCTGGTTCATCACAAAGTGAGAATTCCCACTTGTCTGGCCGCAATTCCAGCTGGTACGCTTTATTAATTACCTCGTTTGTAAATATTAATTTGGCACAAACGTAAACTCCAGAGTGAAGCTCATTGGCTGTGTACACTCTGAACATTTAACATTCACATCTTGTAGATGCTTTAATATGGGCTCGACATGCTACTGTATCATGTCACTGAGTATGTACATCTTCTTGAAGACTGTTAACCAGAAGTCTGGAATTCCCTTTGGCTCTTCCAGCTCCTCTTGGATTTGTCATCTTTCCCTGGACCTTCTCTTGCTTCTCATCGAGTGAGTGTACCAGCATATCTCATTGCAAATCGCAGTAACCATCTGGCCACTCGGTGTCTGGACCATACAGCCACTCGCGACCATTGAGAAGGGTTACGTCACATGTTTCTGTTGGACTGCTTTTGGCCCGTTTCTGAAATTCGATCAATAAAGAACTGCTCTTTTAGAGGCATCTCCTCCATTGCATTAACTGCTCTAATTTGGTCCATTGAAGGACGTGAAAAACATTGTTTCATGAAATTATTCGTTTGGCCGCACTAGGAGCATACATTTCCATATCCTGGACATTATCATGGGCCATGTCGGTTGCCAAATTTCTGGCACAAGATGGCGGCTCCTGTCGTCTGCTTAAAATGGCTGCCCACACTGGAGACCACTTTTCTTATTGAACTGCATCACTGTGCTGATGGTGCGGGCGTCTTCCTCCATGATGGTGGCAAAATGTTTCGAGCTGAATGTGCTGATTTGCTGTGCAGCCAACTCACCCACAAGTCAAATCTTAATTGCTTTATCCAATATCAAATCTTCTTTCCACACCAATCTCTCACTGAGCTTGTCATTTGACATGCCAAATACTATTTGGTTGCGGATCATTGAAGATTTCAGATTACTGAAATTGAGGACTGGGCCTTCAGCCTCTAGTCAGTGACAAAACTGTTGAAAGATTCGCCAGGTTTCTGTGTTCGCTTACGGAAAATATATCTCTCATATGTCTCGTTATTTTTGAGAGAGCAATGCCGATCAAAGTACTTGATTGTATCTCTTGCTTTCCTCTTCGCAATCAAAAGCAACTGTGTTGTAGATTTTGATAGCTTGTGGACCTGCCACCGTGAGCAGCAACACAATGTGCCTCTCGTCAGGCTGTGCCTGCAGACCAATGGTTAGAGCTTAAACTGCTATTTGAAAACTTGCCAGTTTTCATCTACATTACCCAATACTTGAGCTGATGGGGTGCTTTTAAACCCTCCATCTCGAGCTTCACTGTCTTTTATTTTGTTGAGTTGCCACGGGCCATAGTTTACCAGGTTGATTGAATCTTCTTTTTTCTGTTTTTGCTGTGTCCTTAAATGTTCAACACTCTTGGTACCACGTTGTGTTCTGTTGTCTTGACCTTGCAATGATTCATAGTGAACCTGCTGATGACTTACTTAGAATAATTTTATTTGTTAACACATGGAAGGATAACCTACAGAATGCTATACAGACTAGGTTGCTCTGGAATTATCCAATGTACGACTCTCCTTGTATATGCCTTATTACCAACTGTTGATAGCCGGATGCCACCTGACTGATGTCTGACGCCACCTGCTGGTAGGAGGTCGCATTGCTAAGTGTATGCAATATTTTTCACAGGCATATCACCACGATGGCCACTACTGGCATTACAGGCAACCCCACAATGCCAAGGAGTGCAGACATGTATGGTGTTGGGTAACACATTGAAGGGGTGGGATCAAGTGGCTATATGTGGATTAAAGGGAGAGATAACCTGGGGGTGGGGGTGGGGGTGGGGGAGGGGGACGGACGTTGCCTTCAATGGGCCAAGGGGGCCAAGAAAGGAGGATTGGACCCTCCCCTCCCTCATTGTCAGACATTGGCCTGAGCTGAAGCTGCCAGGCTTCCTGCGTGGTGTGGCTATTCCCCCTATCACAGATAAAATACTAGTGGGGGAAGGATGAGACCCTTAAGTCACCATTAATTGACCACTTTAAGGCCTCGATAGGCCCAAGGGTGGGTGGGCTGCCCAAAGCCTTCCCCGCCATCTGTAACGTTTCTGACTGGTTGGGGCAGATGAGTAGATGGCAGGAAGGCACAATGCTGCATTTTGTGAACCTACTGCCTTCACATCTGCTGGCGGGGTAGTAATGAAATTCAGCCATTA